>NC_083105.1:64724760-65056773 GCF_949774975.1 Lagenorhynchus albirostris
CCCCCAAACTCTCTCCTCATATGGGAGGTGACTGCACTCATAGAGGGTCCCTGAACTGGAGGACCAACATGTGGGCTTGGCTGTCATGGGGTCTTTCCCCTTTCAGATCATCCCTCCTCTGGATCCCACCAGCAAGAGTATAGCCATAGCGAGGGTCCCAGGGTTAAAAGCAGTCATGTTGAGGCCATAACGTGACCCGGGTCATGGCAAAGTCAGCATCGTGGCAAGGCCAATGAGCCTCTTGCTTCCCTGACGTGTTGATGATTTTCTGTTCTTCATTTCCACCCCTCTCCCAGATCCATTGCCCACCTTTCTCTGCCCTGTTCTGTGCCCCAGGAGGATGACAGCTCTGGACCACATCTTCCTGGGCTCCCTTGCTGACTGGTTTCTGATAGGATCCAGCTAGGGGAGGCACTTTCAGGGGGTCAGAGGGAGGAGAGAGAGATTAGGTACTTCTCCCTGCTCCTCCTTGCTTCAAAACTAATTCTTTGGTAATAGTTCCATGCCTCCATGACTACTGTTTCATCCAGGCGGCCCATTCTCCATGGCTCCAGCTCTCATTGGGCACTGGTTACTTTTTTCTTATCCTTAGGACCATTGAGGTTGAGGTGGTAATGATTTCCTGTCACTCCTATACTCCATTTTTGTTCCCTTAACCTTGCCCACACATCTGTCAATGACCTTTCCTCAAAGTCTCTTCTGGGAAAATTATATTTCCGGCTTGGACTCTGATGGACACACCTCACCTCTTCCATTTCCTAAACAGACAGCACTTCTCTGGCTAATAGGATCCTTGGGTCAGTCGCAGAGCCTCCCTGCCCATAATTCTTCCATTACTTCCTATATGAGACACCCAGGCTCTGATCCACTCTGTTCCTTCCATTTGGAGAAGATTCTACTCCCTCTCACCATCAGCCAGTCCTTTCAAAAGGGCCTGGTGGTGGACACTGGTGGACATTGTCAAGGCTATGGCCGTACAACTGTGTCCTCTTCTGGCCATCATCAGGCAGGACTCCTGGGCGTCTTCCTACCTGAAGGGAAACAGTACCAGAGTGAAGAGCAGGGATAATGCAGGTGGATATTAAACAGGAAAGGAAAGAAGAGAGAAGAAAGACAGATGCATTAAAAAATTGTATGGACATCCCAGACACTAGTCAAATAAGAGAAGTATTTCCGTGTTGGTCAGGAGATGATGGAGCTGGTAGGAGGGAAGGGAAGGTAGAATGTGGTGCTCAAGATTAAACCCAAACTCCTCGACATGCATGACATTCAATGACTTTCCTGGTCTGACTCAAACTCAGCTTTGTAGACTTCCAGGCTACTGCCTGTGCACTCAGGCACCCCACATTTCCAAGCTACTTGCTCTCCCCCTAAGTCTCTGAGCTTTTCCCTCCGAATAGAAAATGCTTCTCTTTGAGATTTTTATTGCTGTGTAATGAGTATCACATAGGTAATGGCTTAAAACAACACCCATTTATGATCTCACTGTTCTATAGGTCAGGAGTCCAGGCAGGCTCCACTGAGGTCTCTACTGAAAGTTTCACAAGGCCAAAATCGAAGTGTTGGCCAGGGTGGGCTCAGATCTGGAGGTTCTGGGGAAGAATCTGCTTCCAGGTTCATTCAGGCTTTTGGGAGAATTCATTACCTCATGGTTGAAGGACTGAGGTCCTGGGGTCCTGGCTGGCTGTCAGCCAGGAGTCTCTTTTAGCTTCTTTAATCCATCCTCATCCCTTCCCCTGTGGTTTCTCCATCTGCGAAGCAGCAATGGCATGTTGAGCCCTCCTCATGCTTCAGATCTCTCTGCATTACTCTTCTGACACCAGCTAGATAAAATCCTTTGCTTTAAAGGCTCGTGTGATTAGATTAGGCCCATATGGACAATTTCCCTTTTGCCATATAATCATAGGAGTAATACCATCCATCTTAAAATTCTGCTCGCCACACTTTCTGTCCTTAGTTCAAATGCTACCACCACTGTAAAGTCTTCCTGGTTAATTCACTCAGAATTAACTGCTCTCCTAGCACATCACTGGCCCTCTATTCAACCTCTTATCTCATTGTATTCAATATTAATGAGCAGTTTGAGAATAGGAACCATGTCTTACTCATCTTTGTATCTTCTGTTGCACCAATGCCTCCCACTTAGTAGGTGCTCAATAAACACTTATTAAAAGACAGGTAGGAAGGAAGGAAGGAAGGAAGAGAGGGAGAGAGGGAGGGAGGAAGGAAGGAAGGCAGGAAGGCAGAGGTAGAGGCTATAAGGGACATAATGTCTAGCACCTGAAAAGTCACCTAGTCTGAAGGATTACATCTCTATAAAGATATTGAGGACACTAGGACCACTTCATTTTTTTTAAAACAAGTTTTCCCCTCCTCCTCCTGTTCCCGTTCCTACTTTTCCCCTTTCTCTTACTTCTCCTTCTTCCTCAAACTTGATTTGGAAGTTTCAGACTCAGCACTCATTTACTACACCAAGGGGTCAAGAATTAATGTTTGATACCTTTGTTTCCCAGCAAAGTGCATAGTCTATTCGTTAAAAGGACCAATTCAAGAAATTCGTCCTAAATTTTGTAAGCCCAGATGTCATTCCCTCTCTCAAAGGGCCGGGGTCAAGAGGCCAGGCCACAAAGGACAGAGTCAGGGCACAAGCTCCTTCTGCAGGGCTTCTAAGTTGGCCTTTTCTGATTCTTCTCATATGTTTCCAGTTTCCTGTTCTTCCTACCCCAGCCCCAGGTACCAAGATGGAGAGAGGTAACCCGATTAGGGAAATGCATTCTTCTGATGCATTGACACTTTAAAAAAACTAATAAGTGTAATGCACAGATATAGTAAACACAGAAACTGAGCAGAAAGATTAGAGAAAAGGTAAAAATCTCACTCTATGCAACCCTCACCCAACCTAAGTTTCAGACCCTAAGTTCGTAGAGGAACCTCTCTCCAAATGTTGTCTCCGTTAACAGTTACTTATAACTCCTTCCAGAGAAAAAATTTTATGGTACCTGCATTTTAAGCTCAATAATAATACTTCTGCAGCTAGTACACAGTTTAACTGGGGCCTGATTTCCATAAAGATCGTTTTCTCTTCTCTGAGCCAATTTAGAAGCGGTTAACAAAACCATTTTCCAAGCAAATTAAAGTATTGTACCCATTTACAGTTCATCCAAGATGACGATGAACCGTGTTATTTTAATCCCCCAGATAACAGCTTCCTCTCCTCCTCCCCACCGCCATGCCCTTCTCATCTCCCAGTTCATCTGTCTGCTACTCAGATGAAAGTAGTCAAGAAGTTCAGAAAGACATTTTCAAGGACGTTTCAATATTTTCTCTCCAGAAGATAGAATGTGGACAAAACCATCTCCCTGGTACTTTCCCATCTGCCTTGACCTCAGCCCTTCATGGATGCAGGAAGAAAGCAATGACTGAGACATTCAGATAATTAACAGCCATAGTGTCGTAGGCACGAGGATCCTTGTTAGTTGCAAAATAACATCCTTGCTAGTTACATTCTAATTTACCTGATAGGATATAATTTGGAACATTTATTGAAGTTGTGTTTGTGTGTGTGTGTGTAACTTTGTTTTTATTCAGGTTGGCAATCTTTCTGTTTTGTTTTGTTGGGTTTTTTTTGCAGTACGCGGGCCTCTCACTGTTGTGGCCTCTCCCGTTGCGGAGCACAGGCTCCAGAGGCGCAGGCTCAGCGGCCATGGCTCACGGGCCTAGCTGCTCCGCGGCATGTGGGATCTTCCCGGACCGGGGCACGAACCTGTGTCCCCTGCATCGGCAGATGGACTCCCAACCACTGCGCCACCAGGGAAGCCCAACCTTTCTGTTTATAAATAAAGCTTCAGTAGAAGCAAGTGAGGCCAGCGCTAGGTACAACTGGGCTGAGCAAGTTCTTAATTCAAAGACATATCCTAAGAGAGATCTAATGATCTAGATGTTGGGGGTCAACCTTGGGCAAAGGTCTCCATCTACTACTTCAGATACCTTTTTCATCCCCACTCCCATTATCTATACATCTTTTCTCTATTTATACCTTCATGGATCATCTTGACTCTGCAATCCTCTAAACTAGCTTTCAGACAATCTAAAATTCATTTAGGTATAAAGTCATTCATAAAACCTAAAGCAGGGCTTCCCTGGTGGCGCAGTGGTTAAGAATCCGCCTGCCAATGCAGGGGACACGGGTTCAAGCCCTGGTCCGGGAAAATCCCACATGCCGCGGAGCAACTAAGCCCGTGCGCCACAACTACTGAGCCTGCGCTCTAGAGCCCGCGAGCCACAGCTACTGAAGCCCGCGTGCCTAGAGCATGTGCTCTGCAACAAGCTAAGCCACCGCAATGAGAAGCCCATGCACCGCAATGAAGAGTAGCCCCCTCTCGCCGTAACTAAAGAAAGCCCACGTGGCAACGAAGACCCAACGCAGCCCCCCCAAAAAATATTTCCTCCTTCTAGAACTTGCAATCTCTTAAAAAAAAAAAAAAAAACCTAAAGCAGTATCTCCAAAAGTATAAGCAATAAAAAAATTTTCCACTCAGTGCTCCAGGGAACACTTCGGTTTGGAAAAGCCTGAACACTACGTCTCCTGCTTGAAGAGCTCCAATACAGATTCATGCATGAAAGGCCCTGAGAAGTCTTGTGTTGAAAAAGCCTATTTAATGTTGGTTCCTTCCTTCATTCAGATATTTATTGAGTTTCCACAGTGTGCCTCATGTTTTTCTAGGCACCAGAGCTATAGTTATGAATAGGATAGATATGGTTTCTCATTTTAATTGGTGGAGCAGATAATACACAAGTAACACTAGTAATTTCAGATAGTGTTAAAGATCGTTATGAAGAATGTTAATGGCATGGTCAAATGTGACATTTGAACCAAGATCTGAATGAGTAGTCAGCAGAAGCCAGCTATGTGAAAAGCTGGGAAGAGCATCCCTGGCAGAGGGACTAGCAAATGCAAAGGTACTGAGGCTGGAGTGAGCTTCTGCATGTTTGGGTCTGAAAGATGGAAGACAGGTGCCCTAGACCAGAGAGAAGAAGAGTGGTACCAGGTGAGATCTGAGAGGCAGGAAGGGGCCAGATCATTCACAACCTTGTCATCTACAGTGAGCTATTTACCCAGCATTTTCCAACCTTATTTGATCACGGAACTTTTTTTTTTTCTGGTATAAACATATCTGTTAACATCCCATAGAACTAGTATGCTGTGGATTATAGGTTGCAAAACCCAGGTCTAAGGCGTTATCTCTCTCAGAATGTTTGCATCTTTTTGGAGGAATCTGCATTCTAACAGGGATTTATTCTGACAGAACAAAGCTCTGACGTAGAGTTGCAGACTTCAACTAGCAGACTGGAGAGTATTTTCTTTTCTCCTTTTGAGTTTTGTTTGAATGATAAAACGTGCCTCAGTTGTCAAAGATTATTTTAAAAGTTTATGAAAGGTTATTTATGTAAATTATTGCTTTCGTAAGTTCTTTTTTTTTTTTGCAGTACGCGGGCCTCTCACTGTTGTGGCCTCTCCCGTTGTGGAGCACAGGCTCTGGACGCGCAGGCTCAGCGGCCATGGCTCACGGGCCCAGCCGCTCCGCGGCATGTGGGATCTTCCCGGACCGGGGCACGAACCTGTGTCCCCTGCATCGGCAGGCGGACCCTCAACCACTGCGCCACCAGGGAAGCCCCTGCCCTTGTAAGTTTTAAATGTTTTAATGCCGATGCTTTTTGAATGTTGGCTTTTTTATTGATATTATAGCCTAAAAAGTTTTGAAATGAGTATGAATGACAGAAAGAGAGAAAGGAGGGACAAGCCAATTAAGATTCTTCTGTGTGGATAAGAAGGGGGTTGGAGAGTTTTCAGCTATTATCATAGAGTTAAAGATAAAAGCCAGTTATTCCCTATCCTCATTGAAGAATGAATGAGCATGAGCCCAGTAAAAGGAATTGAAATCAGATATCAGGAAGACACTCAAGACAAGGAGAAGAATGTGGTACTGTATGGAATTACTGAGAAATCGTATAGATTGTTCTGGCGGCTCAAGAACTTATAAGGACGTGGACAGGCTTCCCATCTGCCTGGGGAGATTTTAGTTTAACTTCCTGGAGTCTCATTTTGATGCCAAAGCAGGGGAGGTGACAGTAGGAGGGTAGGTAAGTTGGAGAAAGGACTATTTCAGAGTCTAGGAAAGTTAACAAGAAATAAGTTCACCACGTGGAAGAACTCAGCATCCTAAGCAAATCCATAATATTAAGACAAAAAACAAAGGAATAATGTCTGACATTTATTGAGTGCTCGCTACACCTCAGACAACTTGCTTAGTGCTTTATTTAATTTAATGCTCATGATACCTCAGTGGAGTAGGAAAAATTAGTGTGCCCGGTATTTTCACAGTAAGCATCTTTGCCACAAGACTTTTCACCACAAACGTTTTCGCTGCATAACTAATTGACCATAAGGCAATTTTGCCATAAAAATAAAATAACAACAACAAAAAAGAGAGACATTAAAAAGGACATAATGAAACATGAAAAATGAATAATAAAATTAAAAAGACTGTCATGAAATACAAAATATTTGAATAGATTTAAAATGTGTGCATAATCATGGCACTACTGCACAAATAACTGATTTTATTTCGTGGGTTATACCAAAGCACATGGCTTCCAAGTCATTTGTTTATAGTATTTTATGTATTTTTTTTTTTTTTGCTTGTTGATTTGTCTCCTTGTTCAGCATTGCGCTTCTTCTTTTTCCATAAAATTTCTTTATCCATTAAGAGATGTATCAATTTCCAAATCCTAGGTTACATATTTGTAAGCTGAGTTTCATGTTGCCTTGTGAGAGCCTCTATACTGCTGGCTGTTCTTGGCATATGGTTACATGTCCGTTGATAGACGTTCCAAAGTTCTATGGGAAATGTGGGTTCAACTCTGTGCCTTCAAATCATTGAAGGTTTTCAAAGTGATATGTTATCTTTTTCTAGTATAGTGTGCAACCTAGCTTTACACTCTCTTATTTCACACTTTCAGTAACTTTGATCACTGTATTTTCCATCAAGTCGATATACGTCTACAGTTGTTATCATCCATTACTTTAAGACTGCCATATCTACTCGTCACTGTATAGACCATTATGAAAGCTAAGATCTATGTAATATAAAAATGAGAGTACTGTGTCAGTGCCAAGGAGTTGAAACCAAACTGTCAAACCAAACTGCCAGCCAGTTATTTTATCTTTTAAATTGCCTTACAGCCAATTAGTTGTGCTATGAAAATGTTTACGGTCAAAATGCTTGTGGTAAAGGTGTGTACGGCAAAGACGTTTACAACAAAAGTACCTGGAATAAAAAAAAAAGATCCCAATTATATAAATGAAGAAGGTGGGGATTCAAGTGGTTAAATAACTAGCTCAAGGTCATGCGGTTGTTAAAGGGCAGGACTGAGATTTAAACTTAGATCAGCTTGAGTCCGGAACTACAATACTTAATCACTACCCTATACCGACAAAACATGGAGACAAAACATTGATCGTTAACTTGTTGGATCTGAAGGTAAGGTGGGAAAAAGGAATCTTTTTATCCCAGGTCTGGATACAGACCCTTAAGCAGCATATTTTTCTTGTCTTGAGATGGAAAGAACACAAACAGCAGAACAATAAGAGGAAGACTGGGATGCTGTGAGTGGGCAAGTTACCCCCCAAGAAGGCGATGAGGTGTTGGCCTGGAGAACCTCAGCTCGGATAACAGGATGGATTTGGGAAGTAGAGCCAGAGGCCGCGGAACTTGGACAGAGGTCCAGGTGTTAGCAAATCCAGTCCCAATGGGAATGGAATCGAGCGGATCTGACTGTGCCACGTCAGGAGGAAGCTTGTGCTCAGAAACGACAGGGAAGGTCCAGAGGGTACTCAGGAAGAAGACCACAACGACAATTACCTGGAATGACCCGGCAGAAAATGAAAAGACTTTTTATTTATTTATTTATTTTTTAAATTATATATATATTTTTGCAGTACGCGGGCCTCTCCCGTTGCGGAGCACAGGCTCCGGACGCGCAGGCTCAGCAGCCATGGCTCACGGGTCCAGCCGCTCCGCGGCATGTGGGATCTTCCCGGACCGGGGCATGAACCCGTGTCCCCTGCATTGGCAGGCGGACTCTCAACCACTGCGCCACCAGGGAAGCCCGAAAATGAAAAGACTTTTTTTTTTTTTTGTGGTACTCGGGCCTCTCACTGTTGTGGCCTCTCCCACTGTGGAGCACAGGCTCTGGACGCGCAGGCTCAGCGGCCATGGCTCACAGGCCTAGCCGATCCGCGGCATGTGGGATCTTCCCGGACCGGGGCACGAACCCGTGTCCCCTGCATCGGCAGGCGGATTCTCAACCACTGCGCCACCAGGGAAGCCCCCACTGCGCCACCAGGGAAGCCCCTGAAAAGACTTTTAAACACAAATTGAAAATGAGAAATTGGGTGGACTGCATAATAAAGTCAGCCTTAGTGAGAAGTGGAAAAGGGATTCTATCTACTAAATGTTCCCAGCTCACACTTAACCGTCAGAGTTATGTCCACCGGGCTTCCTTGGGGGTACAGTGGAAAAGAAGAGCCTGCCAGTGCAGGGCACACAGGTTCGAGCCCTGGCCGGGAAGATCCCACATGCCGTGGAGCAACTAAGCCCGTGCACCACAACTACTGAGCCTGCGCTCTAGAGCCCGCGAGCCACAACTACTGAAGCCCGCGCGCCTAGAGCCAGTGCTCCACAGCAAGAGAAGCCACCGCAATGAGAAGCCCGCGCACAGCAACCAAGAGTAGCCCCCGCTCGCTGCAACTAGAGAAAGCCTGCGCACAGCAACAAAGACCCAACGCAGCCAAAAATAAATTAATTAATTAAAAAAAGAAAAGAAAAGAAATTTAAAAGAAATATGTCCACAGAAAGAAAGAAAGGAAGGAAGGAAGGAAGGAAGGAAGGAAAAAAAATGTCCACATAGCTTGCTCATCAGCACATCTTTCATTGAGCTAGTTAGTTTTTATTGACTAATGGGCACACATACAATACACAAAAGAAAGTACTATTACACACACAGTTAAGCACTAATACTAATATCATAATGAATACTCATATACGTAGATTAAGAAAGAGAATAATATCAGTATATCAAAAGCCCCCGTATGCTCCTCTCTGCATAGTTCACCATTATCCTGAACTTTGTGTTAATCATTTCCTTGTCTTTATAGTTTTGCCACCTGTGTATGTATCCCTAGATATTAGATCATCTAATTTTGCATATTTGGGACATTAAATAAATGAAACTATTCTGTACGTATTCTTCTGTCGCTTGCCTCTTTTACTCAATATATTTTGGAGATTTACCCATGTGGACATGTGTTATTTTAGTGCCTTCATTTTTCACTGCCCTGTGGTATTTCATTTTGCTTAACATACCACTATTTATGTGTTCATTATACCATTGATGGATATCTATTTTTCCTCCAGGTTATTATTATTTTGGGGCTGTTGTAAATAATTTTGAAGTGAACATTTTGTGCCTATCTCCTGGTGCACATGGACACGCGTTTCTCTAGAGCTCCTATCTAGGAGTGGATTTGTTGGTTGTAAAGTCTGAGCACATTAAACCTCACTAGGTAGTCATAAGCTTTCTGTGTTCTCTATTGCGGTTCCAATTTACCCTGCCTTCAGCAGTGGATTGGAGTTCTGATTGCCCCACGTCTTTGCTAAAACTGGAATTGACTGACTTTTTAATCTGGGAGGTGTGAAGTGGTATTTTATTGTGGTTTTAATTTGCATTTCCCTGATTAATAATGAGGTTGGACTCCTTCCCGGCCCCTCACCCAGTATGTTTATGGACCATCTGTGTTTCCTCTACCACGAAATGCCTGTTCATGTCTTCTGCTCATCTTTTTATGTGATAGTTTGTATTTTTCTTATGGACTCAAAGTTGTTCTTTATATATCCTTGATACAGACCCTTCATTGGTTATCTATGTGGAAAATATCTTGTTCCCCTCTTTGGCTTGTCTTTTTATTCTTTTGGTGGTATCTTTTTGTAAATTGAAGTTCTCCATTCAAATACAGTCAGATTTGTTAGTCATTTTCTTTTATTTAGTTTTTTAAAAAATTAAAAAAGTTACTCAGCCATAAAAAGGAACAAAATTGGGTCATTTGTTGAGATGTGGATGGATCTAGAGACTGTCATACAGAGTGAAGTAAGTCAGAAAGCGAAAAACAAATATTGTATATTAACGCATATATGTGGAACCTAGAGAAATGGTACAGATGAACTGGTTTGCAGGGCAGAAATTGAGACACAGATGAAGAGAACAAACGTGTGGACACCAAGGGGAGAAAGCAGTGTGGGGGTGGGGGGGTGGTGTGATGAATTGGGAGATTGTGATTGACAAGTATGCACTGATGTGGATAAAATTGATGACTAGTAAGAACCTGCTGTATAAAAAAAATAAAATTAAATTAAAAAATTTTAAAAAATTTACTGGAAAATTTTAAAAATAAAAAGTTTTATAGTTGATTTACAATGTTGTGTTAGTTTCTGCTGTACAGCAAAGTAAATCAGTTATACATATACATAGATCCACTCTTTTTTATTTATTTATTTATTTTTATTATTTTTTTTGCGGTACGCGGGCCTCTCACTGTTGTGGCCTCTCCCGTTGTGGAGCACAGGCTCTGAGGCTCTGGACGCGCAGGTTCAGCGGCCACGGCTCACGGGCCCAGCCGCTCCGCGGCATGTGGGATCTTCCCAGACTAGGACACGAACCCGTGTCCCCTGCATCTGTAGGCGGACCCCCAACCACTGCACCACCAGGGAAGCCCCAGATCCACTCTTTTTTAGATTCTTTTCCCACCTAGGTCATTACAGAGTATTGAGTAGAGAGTCTTTTTCTTTAAGTTTGCCCATTTTCTTTTTTGTTTAAGGAATCCTCCTTTTAAACATTCAATGAACTTTTAATTTTAGAATAGCTTTAGATTTGTAGAAAAGTTGCAAGAGTCTTACAGATAGTTCTCATGTACCCCACACCCAGTTTCCTCTATTGTTAACGTTTTACTTTATTACTACAGTGCATTTATCACAGCTAATGAACAAATATTGATACAGCATGGTTATCTAAAGTCCATTTAAAAAAATTTTATTGAAGTATAGTTGATTTACAAGGTTGTGTTAATTTCTTCTGCACAGCAAAGTGATTCAGTTATACATATATATTCTTTTCCATTATGGTTTGTCACAGGATATCGAATATAGTTCCCTGTGCTATACAGCAGGACATTGTTGTTTATCCATCCTATGTATAATAGTTTGCCTATGCTAATCCCAAACTCCCCTTCCTTCCCTCCCCATCCCCCCTTCCCCTTTGGCAACCACACGTCTGTTCTTTATGTCTGTGAGTCTGTTTCTGTTTTGTAGATATGTTCATTTGTGTCGTATTTTAGATTCCACATATAGGTGATAACATATGGTATTCATCATTCTCTTTCTGACTTACTTTGCTTAGTATGATAATTTCTGGGTCCATCCATGTTGCTGCAAATGGCATTATTTCATTCGTTTTAATGGTTGAGTAATATTCCATTGTATACATGTATTACATCTTCTTTATCCATCCATCTAGGTTGTTTCCATGTCTTGGCTATTGTGAATAGTGTAAAGTCCATATTTCATTCAGATTTTCTTAGTTTTTCTGTTCCAGGATCCCATTCAGGATACTACATCACATTTAGTCCTCATGTCTCCTTAGGCTCCTCTGAACTATGACAATTTCTCAAACTTTCCTTGTTTTTGAGGATCTTGACCATTTTGAGGACTGATCAAGTATTTTGTAGAATGTCCTTCAGTTGGGATTTCTTTGTCTAAAAGAACTGTTAGACAGGATTATGGATTTTCAGAAAGAAGACCACAGAGGTAAAGTACCATTTTCATCATATCATATGAAGGGTATATGCTATCAATATGACTTATCATTGATTACATTAACCTTGATCCCCTGCCTGAGGTAGTGCTTTTCAGGTTTCTCCACTGTAAAGTTACATTCCCTACCCCTTTCCATACTGTGTTCTTTAGAAGGAAGTCACAATGTACATACCACACTTAATAAGTAGGGAGTTATGCTTCATTTTCTTAAAGGGGGAGTATCTATAAAGTATTTAGAATTCTTCTGTATGGAAAGTGGTCTATCCTCCTCTATTTACTTATTCAATCACTAATTAATATTTATTTATTTATCATGGATATTTATGGATGGAACATGAATAGTAGAAGCTTAGTTTCTCACTATTGGAGAGGTTACAGATAAGTAAGGGGACAAGGCTCGAATGAATCATGTAGCTCTTGATGAGAGTTGGAGACATTAATATGAACCCATGGGGCTTCCCTGGTGGCGCAGTGGTTGAGAGTCCGCCTGCCGATGCAGGGGACACGGGTTCGTGCCCTGGTCCAGGAAGATCCCACATGCCGCGGAGCGGCTGGGCCCGTGAGCCATGGTCGCTCAGCCTGCGCGTCCGGAGCCTGTGCTCCGCAACGAGAGTAGGCCACAACAGTGAGAGGCCCGCGTACCGCAAGAAACAAACAAAAACAAAAACAAAAACAAAAAAAAAATATGAACCCATGTTTAGCTTAATAGAGATATAGAAATAATTATAGATGTATGTATACACATGTATAGTATACATACATATATTTCCTAACTCTGTCTGCTGAGAGGGTCTACAGTACCCCAATAGCTATGAGCAGACCCAGCACCAAGATTTTAACTTCTAATACCATTCTCCAATAAAAAGAACCAGGGATTTTTAGAGAAATGGCTTATTCTAGAACTGGGCAGGAAATATACAGGATGAGCCTGGAGCATCTTATAGTGCCAGAAAGTAAGGAAGTACTCAAAACCCCCCAGAATGATGGGGGTATGTTAAAGGGACACAGCAGCCTTCAGAGCTCCCCATGGCCAAAGCTGGAATAATTTTAACAACACAGTAAATGAGGGAGTATTGGATTATTACCCAAAGTATAAAAGAAATCCATTTTTAATGTGAAAGTCCTATTAGTAGTCTTCTATATTACCTACTAAGAGTTTTCTAGGTCTGCATGTTCCCATTTAAGGCTTGAATCAACTTGTAATGGGTTTGAGTGTACTGTTTGAGGTAGAGATCCAATTTAATCTTTTTCTAAATGGATAACCATTTGTCCCAGCCTATTCAATAGTCCATCCTTTCCCCCACTAATATGCCATACTCATTCTGTTACAAATAGATCTCCATACACGTGGGTCTCAATTCTGAGCCACTGATCTAGTTGTCTTTCTCTGCACTGATAACCCACTTAGAGTTTTGTATTATGATGATGTTGGGTAGAGTGAGTATCCCACCTTGTTCTTCTTTTTATCAGGTCAATTTGGCCTGCATTTGGCTCTTGATTTTCCAAATAAACTTTAGAACTAGCTTACCCAGTTCCAAGAAAAGCTCTGTTGGGGTTTTTATTGGAATTGCATTGAATTCATAATTCCATTTGTAAATAATCGACAGCTTTATTATATTGAGTCGCCTTAGCCAAGAACATGCTGTATCTCTTCATTTACTTGATCTTCTCTAATATATTTCTATAGAGATTTATATTTTTCTCCTTGAAGAACTTGAACGCCTTTTGTTAGATTTTATTCCTAGGAACTTTATATTTTTGCTATTATTGTAAGGTGCTTCTTTTCACGTTTTTAAATTTTCCATCAGATAGTTCATGGTATATAGAAATGCAATTGCTTTTACATATTTCGTATTCAGCAATTGTCCTGAATTGTTATTAATTCTAGAATTCGTTTGTAAACAATCTCGGGTTTTCCAAACAGATAATCACATCAACTACAAATAATGACAGTTTAGTTTTTTCCTTTCTAACCCTCAAAGCTTTCACTTTTATTTCTTGACTTCATTTCTATTTCTTGACTTATATCAACTGTCTCAGACTTCCAGTATGATGTTGAATAGAACCAGTAATAATGGGCATTCTCATCTTGTTCTAGATCTTAACAGAAATATTTCAAAGTGTCATTATTAAGTATACTGTTTTACATATGTTTTATCAGGTTAAGGAAGTTCCCATCTCTACCAAGCTTGCAAATTTTTTTTAAAAAATCAAGAATGAATGTTACATTTTATTGAACACTTTTGGGGGGGCATCTGTTTAGATAGTCACGTGGCTCTTTCCCCTGTTTAATCTGTTAGTGTTTCACACATTGCTGGATTTGGTTTGCTAACATTTTGTCTAAGATTTTTCTGTCTGTGTTTATGGGTGAGATTAGCATGTAATTTTCCTTATACTGTTATTATCTGGTTTTAGAATCAAAGTTATACTAGTCTCATAAAATGAGTTAAGGAATGTCTTTTCTTGAATGTTTTCTAGAACTTCCTACATGTACCACCTCTTGTGCCCACCTCACATCCTTTTTGCCCTCCAGCTATGGCAGCGATGACCAGGTTGATACAGGTGTAACGTGACGGAATCTTGCCTCAGCTACCCCACCAATCTCTCACTTTCTGCCCTATGGCTTCTCCACTGTGGATGTTGAGGGGAGCCTGGAAAAACCCCTAGCACTTGAGGGTTTGCAAATCTGGAAGTTCAAGAAAATTAATAACCTACAGGGCAACCCTTGACCAATGGAGGATGGAAACTGGTGGCTTTCCCCTTCCATCCCTTGGGCAAACAATTCTAAGGTACATTCCATGCAGCAAGATTGAGCCTTAGTGGCCCATAGTAGTGACTCCCTTGTGTTGGCTGTTCCTCCTTCCCTGTTTCATTTTTCCTGGTTCTCCATTTCCAAAATAAAACATTTCACTTTCCAAAATAAACCATCTACACCCAAATCCTTGACTCTGACTTTGCTTTCTGGAGGAACCCAGGCCACAACCACTACCTGTAATTAAGTTGTGTGGCCTGGTGTTTTCTTTGAGGGAATAGCTTTAACTGCCAGTTCAATTCTTTTTCTCTAATGCTTACACAACTATTCAGGTTTCTATTTCTTCTTTAGTCAGTTTTAGCAAATTGTATTGTTCTAGGAATTTATCCACTTCCTTGAAAACTTCAAATTTATTGGCATAAATTTGTTTTTAATATTTTCTCAACTATTTAATTTCCACAGCATCTCTAGTTAGATCCCCTTTTCAACTGCTAATATTGTTTCTTTTCAACTTCTTTCATTTTGTCTTGATTAATCTTGCCATAGGTTTGTCTATACTGTTTCAAAGTTGTTTCAAAGAACTAACTTTTAACTTGTTGACTTTTTTTCCCTATCACGTATCTTTTTCAACTTAATTTGGACCCTGTTCATTTTTTTTTTCTTACACTTTTCTGGGGCCATTTTGCTTTTGTTCCTCCCTAACTTCTTAAACAAAATTCTTAGCACATTAATTCTAAGCTTTGAAATTTTTCTAATGTAAGCATTTGCAACTATAACATATGGACTTGGAAGCCACACCGGCTGAGTCCAAACCCTGGCTCTGCCACTTGCTAGCTGTGTGGCTTCGTTTACTTTTCCGTGCTTCAATTTCCCCGTTTACGCCTGCCTCAAGGGTTGTTATGAGAATTAAATGAGTAAGATATGTAGAGCTCATAAACCAATGCCTGCCACACAGGAAATCCTAAGTAAATGTTAGTATTATATATTTTCCTTTAAGTACTATTTTAGCTACTTCCATAAGTTTGGATACATAGTATGGTTATTATTAAATTCTTAGTAATTTCTCTTTTGCATTATAATCTATTCTTCAGAAGTGTGTTTTTAAAATGTTAGTTGTCAGTATTTACAGTTTTCCTCCCCTCCTGGACCTATGAGAAGATTACACTTCATAGACCCCTGGGAGTTCATCATAGCCAAGGGACTTGCTTTGCTCAATGAAATGTGAGTGGAAGCATTAAGAAAGCAGCATGCAATTTTCCATGCTCTTTCCCTTTCTTCAGGGATTGGGGAAATACATGTTGAGATACAGGTGCCACTAGGTCAGAGCAGTCTGGAACACAAAGTCACACATAGTGGGCCACTGCTCTGGAGGGCTCTCAACACCTTGAGCAAAAAATAAACATCACAGTGTCAAGCTACACAAGTTTTGATGTTGTTACCACACCATAATCTAGCCTATCCTACTTGATATTAATTCTATTTTAATTGAATTATGGTCCAAGAATACAATCTGTTTGAAAGTCATCCTTTAAAATGGTTGGGGCTGGATTTATGGCATACTAGGTGTCTGTTTTCCATAAACATTCCTTGAAACGTTTGAAAAGAATATTTATTCTCTAACTGTGTGTGCAATGTTCCTTCAATGCATATTAGATCAAGCTTGCAAACCATCTTCTCCATCCTCACTGATTTTTTGTTTCCTTAATCTATCAATTCCTGACAGAGGTAGTAAAAATTTCCCACTCTGATAGTGGGCTTATCATTTTCTTATCCTCTTGTCTTCTTGTTCTATATTTTTGGGGCTATGTTATTAACACATACAAATTTAGAATTGTTTTAGCTTCCTGATGAATTGACTCTTAACAGCTTATATCTGGAATTCTAAAAATCTGATCTAGCTTCATCCTTCACTGGAACATTTATTTAATTACAACTCTGGGATTATTGACATATTTTGATTTATTGCTACCATCTTATTAAGTGCTTTATCTTTTTTTTATGGATATGTAAGGATATTGACAACAACACTGGAATAGCAGAGGAATTGAAAATGCTATACATTGATCAATGGGAAACTAGCTAAATTAATTATATTGCATATACACAATAAAATACCATGAAGGAAGCAAACACATATATAGTTTTTGGTTGAACCATAGACCATTCTAAGTGCTCTACATTACATATACTATCTCATGTAATTTCCCAACAATACTACTACTATCCCATTTTACATATGAGACAAGAAGTTAAGTAACATGCCCAAGATGACACATATATATATATTTTTTCTATGTCATAATATTGACATTCAGTCCAGTAATCTTCCTAAGTGCTTATCTTGATTTTTATATTCATTTCTTTATACTTTTCTTGACTTCTTTTGTTCCCCTTTACTTGAAGTTATCCACTTAATATCATTTTTTTAATGATTAGCCTAGCTATTTCTTTATATTCATTCTTACTTTAATAAAGTGTGTAATGAATCAATTTCTGTGTCTCCCCCTTGAACAATACAAAGATCTTGAAAACACATTAAACTTAATCATCCCTACCCAACCTACCTGCTTTTATCATCGATTCTTTTAGTACTAGCCTTCCCCCACTACACATAAATAAGACGTTATAATTACTATTTTAAACAGTTACTGTTTGTTGGGATTTACCTAGGTATTCAACAATCTCTTTACTCATCATTCCTTCTTGTATTGCAGATGGTCAATCTAAGATCATTTACCTCTGCTTGAAATAAATCCTTGAGAATTTCCTTTAAGTGAGGGTCTGTTGGTTATAAATGCTCAATTTTTACTGGAAAATACTTTTGTTTTCTCTCATTATTGAAAGATAGTTGCATTGATATAGGATTCTATGTCCATAGTAATTGTCTTTCAGCACCTTGAAGATACTGCTATATCCCTGTCTTCTGATCAACATTTTTGCTGTTGAGAAGTCAGCCATAAGTCTAATCACCATTCCTTTGTCGGTGATCATTCTCCTTGCCAATGTTCACAATCTTCTCTTTCTTCTTTGATGTTTAGTTTCCTATGGTGTTCCTACAAGTGAATTTTTTCTTATTTATCTTCTTGGCATTCACTGAGCTTCCAGAAGTTCTCTAAAGTTCTGGGAACATCTCAGCCATTGTCTTTGAATATTACCTCTTTCCTATCCTTCATTTCATTCCAGAGCTCTAATTTGACACAGTTCGATTTTCTCTCTCCTTTATGGCTTTTACTCTTTCATATTTTCCATGTCTTGTCTTTGTGGATTACATTCTAGGTCATTTTTTCAGCTCTAGCTTCCAGGTTACTAATTTTTTCCTCAGCCATATCTAATCAGCTATTAAATCTATCCACTGAGTTTTAAGATTACACTCTTATTATTTTTTATCCAGAAATTCTTTTTGCTTATTTTCCAAGTCTGATTAGTTATTTATAGTCTCTTATTTCCTGCTCACTTTTTTGAGCTTCTCTTTTGTTTCTTTAAAACAAACAAACAAAAACCTTATATTCTGTGTCTAAAACTTTAAATATCTAATGCCTTTGTCGGTCTATTTCTGCTGATTTTCACTCAACGTGCTTTATTTCCATGTGTGTTTTGTGACTTGGCCCATAAGCTGTAATTTTCCCTGAGATTTCACCTGTGGCAAGCCTTTGAGTACTAGGATGTGGAACAGAGCGGATTACAATTGACTCAGCAAGTTACCTGGATAGTACCAACCTAGGATAACTTTAAGTTTTCTGTTTGAGTTTTTGGTTTTGGGGTTTTTTTTTTTTTTTTTGATCACATAGCACATGAATTTGGAGTGCAAACCCAGCTGAGCACTGGCTTGTGGTTGTGAATTCTGAGGGAATATTTATTATTTTTCCTACCATCCAGAATGACACAGGCCAAATTCCTTGCTGCTCCTTTCTATATGGAGGTTTATTTCTCATTCTCTTTACACAGAGAGTTCTGGGGTATACCCTTTGAGAGCCCAAATTTATGCAGGATAATCCTTTGGCCAAACCTCTTGTCCCATGACCTGTGAAACCATCAAAGTAAAATCTCAAGGTTCCCAAGACTCTCTCAGGGTGAAGACCAGCTTTGGTCCTTGCTTTCCAACCTGTGTTCCTATTTTCACTTCATTTTGAGTTCTGCAGATTTCTTTCTTTTGTGCTAGCTTGGTGATACATTTAAGATTAAATGTTGTTTAATTTAAATGGTTGTCTTTAAAATTTTTATTTCAACTGAAAGGGTCATTCAAGGTATCTAATCCATTGTACTATTAGAAACGAAACATCTTTTTTAGACTGAGGTTGAGACAGAGGTAATGCAACCTTGACACATACAATTCTTTGTCAATTGTTCTGGTTCCAACACCACTCGTCCTCAAGTGCCCTCTACTTAAAGGGTGTATGCTATTTGGGAGAAAGAAACATGGCAATAAATCCTTAATTGCTGCAGATCAAATGTCAATGTATAGTATAAGGCAGTAAGATAACAAGTGATTAGAGGGGAGACTATTATTAATCACAAAGCAGGAATTGTATCTCCTCACATTCAGGGGTTTGACAAGGAAGTAAACCAGCTGTAGGCACCAGATTAGCCTCTCTATCAGGCTAGATTGCATTGTCACAACTGACAGGGTATATGGTATCAGTCCACAGTTTAAGCCTCATGGAATGGGAGAGAAGATGGGAGAGTGAAAGTAATGTAGAGACATGTGTTTCTCTAGAGTTCCAGCTCCCAACATGGCAGAAGTGGTTGAATTACTTTGATCATCTCTAGGAAGCTACAGTGGAGATTTTGGTATTTGCCTTTGGAATTCACTTCTAATTCCTGTCAAGATCAAGCATAAGGTTCTTGGGAAGAGAAGAGGACAGGGAACTGGGATACCAAGATTACTTCAAGGACACAGAACAAAGACTCAGTTGCTATAATTCATTGTTCTGGGTCTAGCATCCTGCTCGGGAACTCCATCCCAACCCTGTGAGGAGCCTACAGCTGGCGTTTTCATGCCTGGGCACCTGGACTACTTGCCTAAATGTTCTCTCTCAACTCATCCTCACCCATATTTTGGGTTTCACTGGAAGGAAAGGCAGGGAGAATGTGGGGGAGTGTTGGCAACTGAGATATCATTCTCCTTTCTGGGCAGGTCCAAGTCGTAGACTCACTGATCATCAGCCCTTGATGGCCCTCAAACTCCCCATCTCTTGACAGATGAGGAATCTGGTGATGAATAAGGTACAGAGGCATGTGAGATATGTGAAGTAAACTGGGGAGCAGAGGGAGGGCAGGAAAGAATGATCTAGGGAGGAGTAACTGATTTGTCTGGACTGAGAAGATGGGTGGGATAAAGGAGGGTTAAAGGGTAAAGAGATGGAAACCCCTGATGGTTCAGGCCTCTTCACCACATTCTTTCTGGGCTTGGCAGTTGGCGCTCAGAGGTCGGGCAACCCCTTCTTCCCAGGTTCCAGAAACCCCAACTGAGCGACACCTCTCCTCGAGAATGTGGGTGGAAGGAAGGTCCTTGGTGGTGCCCAAGCTAAGTATTTAAGGTCTATTCTCCTACTTCTAGTTACCCACAAGTGGCCACCAGACCCTTTCTCCCAACCCTGGTAGCCACTGTTGGGAGAGCCTGTCTTGTTTGCCTCTCTGGTTTAATCTGGTTGGGGACCTGTGGCATCAGACTATTGGCAGCTGTGGTTCCAGACACACACCACAGTCAATTCCACCTGTATCTTGCCTCAGACTCTGCTTAAATAAGCCAATCAGATCAAAGAATTTAGCTTCCCCGCCTTCAAGAGATTCTCCCTGCCCACCCCCCTCCCCCCCACACAAAGTGCTTCCATTTCTCCACAAAGCAGAGGGAAGAGGAGGCACAGGGTGGTGGAAAGAGCAAGACCTGGATTTCAAGGAAGGAGACTTGGCCTCTAGTCCCTGCTTTGCAACTCACCAATTATAAACTTGAATGGGTCACCTAAACTTGCTGAACACTCTGGGTCCAAATCCTGTTTCTCTGTTCTCTAGAGCAGAGATCTCCGAGGGAGGATATGTTACACGATCCACTGGGTATGGGAGGACAATATCAAAGACTTCCTTTTCCTTTCTTTTTTTTTCTTTTTTAAAAATTAAGCTTTAGGACTTCTCTCATGGTGCAGTGGTTAAGAATCTGCCTGCCAATGCAGAGGACACGGGTTGGAGCCCTGGTCCAGGAAGATCCCACATCCCGCAGAGCAACTAAGCCCGTGCGCCACAACTACTGAAGACCGCGCACCTAGAGCCCGTGCTCAGCAAAAAGAGAAGCCACCACAATGAGAAGCCCATGCACCGCAATGAAGAGTAGCCCCAGTTTGGCGCAACTAGAGAAAAGCCCATGCACAGCAACAAAGACCGAATGCAGCCAAAGATAAAAATTAATTAATTATTTAATTTGAAAAAATTAAGCTTTAGTATGTTTAACATACAGATTGACACCGAACCCTCACTTGGTCCTCGTATCAGATGGTCTCCGTGTCAGGTATGTTGGGTGAGGTATCTGAGTGCAAAGAAGCGTTAGGGAAGTCAGTAAAAAGTATCAAGAACATCAATTGAAATACGAATTTACATTCATTAATGTTGATGATGAATCTCACCGTAACTGTGTAGTTTGACTTGAAATATGAGTTAATGATAGAACTTTTGAAGTCATGTTCATATATGGGGATGGCAAAATTTTTTTTGCCAATAAGGTTTTACAATCAGAAATGTCTAGAGACCACTTCTTGGCTGTAGGACATGTGGATGATACAAGGCAGCACAATACCCCTATCATTTAGTCCAGAGCAAACTCTGTTGGAAGTGGAGGTGGACACCAGAAACACCAGTCTTAACAACGGTGACATCTCTAACGACATGGAACGATGAGGCAAATACAAAGAGAGGGGCGTCCACGCTCAATAGTGTTCGTCCCAGGTCAGAGGCCAAAGGCAAAGGAAAACAGCTGTCAGGAGCCACATCTTTCTGGAGTCAAGGCCCCAGGGAAGAGCTGTTTAATGCATTCCTGGGCTGCTTACGGAATGTTCTTCCTGTTCTTCTGGAGAAAGAAGCAGGCATGCCCAGGATGGGGCTTGTGATGCTTCTGCTTCTTGGTATGAAGAAAAGGAGAGCTTTGCATAATTGCCTTCGTTGGAGACTCTCCTCTGGGTAAAGGGGGCTTCCTTAGAAAACAGTCAGTCATTTCCTACTGACTTCTTCAGCAGTGATGTGACACTAAGGGCGCTCTCACCTGCTCCCAGGATACCTACTCCCACGCCTCAGAGCCTCTCCACCCACCTGCCTCACTAGGCTCTCCAAGATATGCCTCCCTAGAGGAGCAAAATAAGAATTCCCCAAGGGCCAGGGGATAGGGGCACTTCATTTCCTATTAGAGTGATCATAATTGTTGCAAAACTTACAGCCACAGACCCTAGGTGGGAAAGAATCTTGAGCCTCTTGTTCATTCCATTGGTCTCTGTAGTTGATGTCAGGGCTTGAAGAGTCATCATTGTCTGCTGGGGTTTGGATGGGAGCCCAGCAAATACCTGGGAGCCTAGGAGTGCTCTGGAGCTCCCTCTGCTTGGAGATGCAGGTGGGAGCCTCCACCCTGCTTCGTCCGGCCCCTAGGCTCTGCTTAACCATGCCAGCAGACGCTGTGTGCGGGCCAGCAGGCAGGCAGCCTAGGGCTCAAGGATGTGGGAGCAGATGGAAAAGACAAGTGCCAAAAGCCCCGAGGATGGAGACATGAGCTGGGCTACTGGGAATGGAGCCCTGGAGCCACATGCATTTGGATTGAACAACCGGGGGTGAGCTACACTTTCTAGGGCAAGCTGAGTCTGTGGACACTCACTTCTCGTGACAGTGCACACTACTCCCCCACAGCTGTCCTGTTCTGGGGAAGTTAGGATTTCTGAGATGCCATAAACCTTCCTGAGGCTGAAAGAAGCCCCCATGCTAGAAAATGCAGGAGCATGGTAGGATAACAGCTGAGTTAAGGCCATAAAGGCAAACATTGGGTAGATACACGTTGCCTCAGTGACCTAATCCTGACAATGTGGCCTTGGAAGTAGAATCCTCCAAAGCCTTGGAGCCCCCATGGGCTTCTGAGGGTGCTCTGTGCAAGCCAGGCTGGGCTCCCAAAGGCCTTTCTGTGAATCTCATGTTGCAGGTTCTAAATGAAGGGATCTCACAATAATAGGGACTTTTTCAAACTTTGGGTCACAACCCACTGTGGTCTGTGAAATCAGTTTGGTGGATCCGAAAAGATCCGAAAGACAGAAAGACAAAAAGAAGGGAGGAAGGGAGGAAAGAAGGAAGGAAGGAAGGGAAAAATAATGGAAAACACTGCAGGGTATCTCTTGTTTTATAAAATGTATATCTGCATGGGTATA
The DNA here is from genome assembly GCF_949774975.1 of Lagenorhynchus albirostris. NCBI lineage: Eukaryota > Metazoa > Chordata > Mammalia > Artiodactyla > Delphinidae > Lagenorhynchus > Lagenorhynchus albirostris. The sequence goes on from NC_083105.1 coordinate 64,747,827, forward strand.
CTAGGTCATGACAAAAAATTGTTTCTTACTATGGGCTGCAGTTAAAATTTTGGTAAACACTGTCCTGGGAAGACCCTTTTGTTTGGGTTGCTTTCATTGCTTACAGCTTCTTCCATTTATTCATTCCATTTTCACCATCCGGAACATAAACAGAGAGAACAGCCCTAACATGGCTTAGAAAAGATAAATAAGTTCACCTTTCTGGACTTGATTTTTTTTAATCTCTAAAACAAGAGAACTAACTGGGATGGCCTGGTAGCTTCTGTCTTTATGAATCCATGACTCTGTGTCTCTCAGATGTTCTGGAGTTTGCTGAGTGAGTCCTTCCTTCATTCCCACCATACCTATAACCATAAAATATTTAAGGAGAAAAAACGGCCCTAAAAAAGGGAAAAAGAAACAGATGGGTGTGCTCCAGAGAGGGCTCAAAGTGCACATTTTTACCTGGAGAGCAGCCTGGAAGAGGACAGGGTCTGGAGGGACAGGTGGGAGGGAGCAGTTCAGGTATTGGGGGAGGATAAAAAGAAGTTGGTTAGGGATAGAGAGATGGGCTGATGAGTGCATATGCTGGGCACTGTGATCACATCCATAATCCTGCAGATCTGTCAGACTCGGAACCTGAGTTCTCCAAGGCTGGGTTATCTAGATTGGTGAAACAGGTGGAAAGCCTGTGGACATTTTTTTTTTTTTTTTGAGAGGCAGCATGGAACAGTGGAAAGTGCAGAGAGATCTGGATTCAAGTGGCTCTGTCACTCACCGGCTATAAGAGCTTTGGCAACTCCGCACATCAGTTATACAACAGGGAGAGTACTTTCTAGCTGGCCTGACTCAAAAGGTCATGATGAAGATCAAACGAAGAGCTGTGAAAAGACACTGCCAATTACCGTGGAACACTTAGGACTCATCTTCTACCACTTTTTGATAAGGTTTATTTTCAAGATGCCAGGTTCACCTGTCTGGCCAATTAAGCATTACGAAAGTGACTTCTGAGTGATCAACCTCTTCCAGAGGCTCATGGAACTTTCTGAGGATGTCCCAAAGTGCTGGTTGTTAGAGGTTTCCTCTGACACTTTCCTGCCCACGAGATTCACTGCTAGCTTTCCCATGATGCTCTGGGCAAGGGGATTCTTTCTTTTACTTTCATTACAAGCAGCTAATCCATCCATCAGACTGGCAGGACCTCCAAAGGAGCACTTCCTTTCATCTGTTTCTCAGAATGGATAGCCCATTCCCAAGGTCAATCAAACAATCTGTGTCTCTTCTATTTTTTTTTTAACCTGTCCAGAGAGAAAGTGTCCATGATACTCCCTTAATGAACTGTTACAGTGCTTAACAAACTTCACTGTTTGAAGGTCCTTTTTTCTGTTTAGCCTCAGTCCATTTCTCTTGATCCAGTTATTGAGAGTTTGAGAGGGGCTGGTTATCATACAGTCTCGCATAACTGTTTCAGAAATGGATCAGAAGCTATTATTTGCTGAGCTCTCGTACTACCCTTCATTGAATAGGTATGTAATGTTGGGCAAATCAACCTCTCTATACCTCATTTTCCCACCTGTTCAGCTTGTCCCTCTGAGCCATGGTTTCCTCCTCTGTAAAAGGTGAATGACAACATCTTCCCTGCCTAAAGGGGGTCACCAACGGCTGGATGACTTCCTGGGCATATCTATTATAGAATATTACATTGTAATTACTATATATTTCTATATTCTCCCACTGGACAGTGAGCTCGAAGGAGGGAACCACATCTTTTTCGGCTCTCCTCTAGCATCTAGAGTGGTGTCTAGCACATAGCCAAGGAAACGGAGTAATTTTTAGCCAAGATTTTCTATGGCGAATTTTCCGCATCCACCTACAATCCCAGGTCTCAGATGTACTTTTTTTTTTCATTTTAACATCTTTATTGGGGTATAATTGCTTTACAATGGTATGTTAGTTTCAGCTTCACAACAAAATGAATCAGTTATATATATACATATGTTCCCATATCTCTTCCCGCTTGCGTCTCCCTCCCTCCCACCCTCCCTATCCCATCCCTCCAGGCGGTCACAGATTACCGAGCTGATCTCCCTGTGCTATGCGGCTGCTTCCCACTAGCTATCTACCTTACGTTTGGTAGTGTATATATGTCCATGCGTCTCAGATGTACTTTTTACCTCCTTCCATCCCTTCACACCAATGTCGGATGGGATGGATGGGTGTGTGGGGCTGGGGTCCAGGGCCCAGGGAAGCTGAGACTAAGCTTGTTTGGATGAGGTTCGCGACGGGCCGAGAACGTGGTCGGCTGTGGTCGCGCCCGAGGGGACATCGAGTAGGGGTGACAATGCAAACCCAGCCTCCTCTTCGGCCCCGTTTTCGTTCGCTCTTTTATACCAGCGTGTGGGATCGGGCTGAGCTCCCTGACGCTCTGCAGGAGTAACACGACGGCGGGCTGCACTGGGATTCTCCAAGAGCGCTCAGAGAACCTTTGGTGCCCGCCGCAGCTCCTCTCCACCCCCACCACAGAGCCCCGCAGACGACGGAGAAGTCCTGGCCGGGTCAGCCCAGGTGGGGGTGACGCACCTGGAAGAGGCGTCCGCAGCAGGCTGGGTAGAACTACTGCGGTGGGGGGAGAGGGGAGGCATCACGGATTATCGCAGGCAAAATCGTGGATCTGCACACACATAACCATCGAAAGCTCTCACGCACGGAGGGCAGAGTTTGCCTTGCCCCGTGGACGGCAGCCTTGGAGGACTGGGCAGAGTCTCCCAGAAGACAGTGCCGTGGTTGATTCTAAGCCAAGATGGTTGCAGCGCAGTTGGAGCGCTGGGCAAGAGAGGACTAGATCTGTGGGCGGGGCCCAGGGGCGGGGTGGGGCGGGGCCTTGCGAGGGGCGGGGCCAGGAGCTGGGCTGTCTGTGCTTGTCAAAAGGCAGCCGCCGATCCCCAGGCGCCGGGAGCGCGGAGCAGCGTGCCCACACGCAGTACCAGGTGCGGACCCGGGACCGGCGAGGAGAGGGGGCCCCAGTATCGGGATTAGGCGCGGGGTGGGGGCGTCGGGGGTACCGGGTCTGAGTGCCCGTGTGCAAGCACTAGAGTCTGGGCGAACTTGGCGACCGAGATCTGGGCTGTCGTGCCTTGAGGCTGGGGCACTAGGGGGACCCTGAGGTCTGAGAGAAAGCTGAAGTTCGTGCCAGGCTGGAGAGGGGAGCAGCGACCTCCTCGGGGCTCAGGCAGCGGATCACAGAAACGGTCCTCCAGCAGGGTGCTCGGCACTTGGGCAACAAGAAACATTTGTTTCCTTCCTCTGTCGGGCCGCCTCGGCATGGACTGGAGGAATAAGAAAGGGAGGGATGGGCTCTGTAGGGTGCTGAGGTCTTCTGGGGATGGAGTGTGTATAGCCTTGCTATCTTATAGGACCCACGCATGGTTACCTGCGATGATGAAATTGGATCTTTTAAGTAGAGGTTTTTTTGTCCTTTCCTTTTCTTTTCTCGCTTTTTTTTTTTTTAAGCCACCAATTATTTTAGACCTGGTTGATCCAGTGCACTGGACTTATTTTCTCAGGAAAGTCCATCCATAGATGTCCACAGGAATTCAGGGGCAAGCATCTAATCGAGTAGGGGGCTCAAGGAGTAGCTTCTATTGGGGGAGTGAGGAGTCCCACATCTGTGGGTGGTGGATGAAGAGGATTTCAGGGGAAGTATCTAGGAGGGAACATCCTATGGTCTCCGGGGAGCAGTTTGACATGGACCCCCTCCCCCCATGGACCACTGAGGCTGAGACCTAGGCTGCCTGGGCTGGGAGAGCCCTGGGTCTCTGAACCCAGGCCCTTCCCTCATCTACTCCTCCTCTTCCTCCTTCTCCATGCGGTGAGTGAGTCAACCTCCTGTCTGGGCTCAGCAGCCAGAGGGGCCAGAGCCCAGGCAAGCAGTTGGGCAGGCATTTTCCAAGCATTGCAAAAGCTCTCCTGGGCAGAGTTCAGCTCTGCACCAGCTCCCTGCTGGAAGGCGGCTTCCTCATGGCCGGTGGTGGCCACTCCTGAAGGGGACACTCTGCACAGCAATGATTATGGGATGGCTATGGTATGACTCCAGAATGGGTTGACTGGGAAGGGATTGTGGCTTTGTGGTAAATCCACATCTCTTATTCTCCTGGGATCAGGAGGTGCATCCCAGCACGGCAGAATTTTCCAGCCCCTCATATGCCATTTCTGCCTAGTGATCTTGTTAGCTGCCTATGTGTGTTAGGGAGGTGGGCATGCACAAGGGATTGGGAAAGACTCTGGGATAAGGGAAGCCGTGGTGCTGGCAAAGGTTTTAAGTCGGGCTGGGAAGTGGGGGTGGTTTGCTGAGGTGGAAATGGATTACCTGGACACTGGAGCCTCAACTTTACGAACCAAGAGGGCTGTGTTTCGGGGGGGATCTTCCTCATCCCATCCCTGTCCAAGTGCTGGAGGGGATGGTGAGTCCTTCTGGAATGGTGTCAGGATTGTACGCAGCCAGACCAGGAGGCTATTAAGACTGCAGATTTCTCTCTGGCTTTTGCTTTGGGTGTTTCAGATCCTTGAGCAGAAGTAGGGGCCGCATTTGGCCCCCACTCAGTGGCCTCTCTGGACCCATTTGAAGACAACCCACAAGCAGGCTGGGGGGCTGACTCAAACTGCAAACAGCTGGGGAATTCACAGTCTGTGCTCTGGCTGGGTCCCATGACTTCAGTTTGGCTGTCCCTCATCAGCCATGACTTGAACCCTTTCCAGGGTAATGGATAAGAAAGGGGGGAAGAGAAAAAGGATGAGAAAAGAGGAGAGTGGGATAAGGAAGGAGGGAAAGAAGAGGGTTAGGGTTAGGGAGCTTTCCTCACCACTCACAGCCAAAACCATCACACGCTATTCGTATAAATACTGTGGAAGGTCTGATGCTGTTTGAGGTGCCCTAGTTACCTGTGTTTATGGTTTCTCGGTCTTCTTTCCCTATTCGACCTCAGAACTGATCTCCTTTGGGCACCGAGTCCCAGAGGAAGCACCAGGAGGACCTCTTGGACCCACACCGTCCGCTCCCAGAACACATAGCCGGTGTTAAAGCCAATGTCTTTCACAGTTGGAGGAAGGCCTGGGGTCTAGTGGGCCAGACCAAGTGGTTATCCAAGACAGGAGAAGGACTTGCGGTTGTTCATTTCTTTACCCCACATCCTGAGGAGGCAGAGGTCATCCTGCCTGAGAGCCAGAGTTTCTCTGCAAGAAACTGGCCGGTGCTTAGATCCAGCAGGTGGGCTCTAGTGGCCGGAGAGCCAGAGTCATGAGCACCTGGAGGTCTGAGCTAGGATGGCACTCCAGTGTGTTGCTGGACAGGATGAACTATAGGAGCTCCAGCTCTCCATTTGTTACTGTTTACGTCTGGTTTGGATGCAGGTAAAGAGAAGTAAGGAAATGACAAGATTTTCTTAAGAGCCTCTTGTGTGCCCAGCATGGTACTAGGCCCTCTGAGGGATAACAGGGAACAGAGCCCACCAGCCCGGGCCTCTTCTTCCTAGATGGTCTGAGCTCAGGCTGGGCAGTGGCTGGCGGTATCTTCTTCCACTACAGTCCAGTTCTCAGGGGGTCCAGCTGGACAGGAGCCAGCCTGGCTGTAGCTCTGGACCACTAAGGTCTTGCTTCTAGTTATGCTTTTCTCCGGTTCCCCATTGACTGTCTCCTGTCTCAGTGCCCTCTTGGATGTGCTAGAGAGAGTGACTGTGTAATTTATTGCTCAAACTGGGAGACTTTTGAGAGTGAAAGGGGTGTGATGAATAATTAAACCCAAGCTGTTCAGGACAAATTGGAACATCGAGGCATTCTAGCAAACCCCACCCCAGACCCAGCGGAGGTCACTGCGATGAGGGGAAGATGGGTGGGTGTGGGTTTAATGAGGAGAAGAGGGGGGTGGTGCTTAATGATGAGGGGAAGATGGGGGTAGCCTGCTCTGTGGTGTCATCGCTAATTGCAGTCTCTCCCTGAGGGCAGCACTGCTCTCGGCCACCCTCTGTCTGGACTAGCCTAGTGTTCACTCCCTGCCCCTTGCCTGAGACTTCCTTTCACCCTTGACTTGTGAGTGGCCTCACCTTTGGTTCTCCTGCCCCACCCCTACCTCAGACAGGGACAGGAAGGCCTGCCAACTCGCCTTCAGGTGCCCCTGGGGAACTGGGATTTATACTGAAGCCAAGACTCAGCCTCACGCTTCCTCTTCTCTCTTCCCCCAAACCTTTAGTCTCTTCATTCTGTCCGCCCATCTTCCCAGACCTCCGGGGGCCCCACTGTCCCGCGGGAAACTCAGCATTAAAGCGGGTAGACAACCAGGAAGGGTAGGGTAGTCAAACCTTGCCCATGTGGATAAAGGGCACAGGTCACTTGTAATCAGGTTCTGGGGAAATGCTAAGCAAAGTGGAGGTCAGGGCCGAGAGCAGCTGCATAGCAGGGGAGGGAGCCAGGGCCCCTGGACACTGGAGCTTGACTCTTGGCTTGTCTGACGACTGGGGAAATGGTCCAGGGGAGGGACAGACTCTTCTCAACCCCGACTAAAGGCGTTGGTGGCGGCGGGTGACTGCAGCCTGCTGTGGAGACATGTGGAAGAGAAACTGCCTTCCCTCCTTGGTCCTCGCGGCCCAGATGCTCAGGGTGGGTTCCCTGGAGAGTCCCCAGAGGTTCAGCATGAGAGACGGGGCGCCGGTCATGGGGGTGGAGCCTCCTTGATGACTGTGTAGTGACTCTGTCCACTGTGGCAGGAAGGCAGTCATTCTCATCACCGACAAATGAAAACGGCAGGTGAAGACCTCTTGGGAAGTCCCACCCTTTGAAGCAACTTATGGGGAGGGGAGAGGAGAGAGCTTCAGGGGTGGCAGGGGTGACAGGCCGGTAGGTAAATGGCAAAGGCAGAAGGAACAGACGCTCGGGGAGTCTGAGTGTGTGTCATACCTTCGCAAACCTGCCCGACAGGTCCCGTGCCAAGGAATAGACCAAGCTGCCTATTCCACAGTCTTTGCCACACAAAGTCCCCCTTCTGCACAGGGCAGGGGCCTGGTCCTGAGCATGGTGTAGGCAGCTGCACCAGTGAGAAAGTGGAGTTTGGGCAGGACCCAGCAGCCAGTTCCTGGGAAGCTGCTGCCTCTCATTGGCCTTCTGATGACAGGTTGAAGCTTTGAGGTGTTATGCGAAGGGTGATATTCTGGGCCCTGGGAGGCACCCATGAGGCCCAAGCTTAGCTGGTGACACATCCAGTGTACAACACCTGCTGGGACTGGAGTTGTAGCTCCAGGAACAGCTGCTTACTGAGCACTCAGCCCAGTGGAACCAGGTGCTGGGCCCCAGACGCCGCGTGCACTGCCCCCGAGGGCTGTCACGGCTTGTGAGACGAGAACCACCACAATGTTCATTTTACAAAACTGGGGAAACCGAGGATTGGGGAGGTAGAGCCATGTGCCAAGGTGACACAGCTGGTGAGAGGGAGCGTCAGGACTCACACTGGGTCTGTCTTAACCTCAGGGGACCCTGCCACCTCTGCCCTGACCAGGCGGCCACAAGCATTCAGGGCCTGCCTCACACATAATAGGCCTGCAGAAATGTCCCTGAGCAGCAGGCTTAGGTTACGTAGCAGTTTGAATGAATTGACCTGGGAGCAAGTTCAGTTTGTCCAAAGGTTACTCTGGGGACAGTGGCCTCTCAGAGGAGGCTCCCTCTGCCACACCCTCAGCCCTCGGTGCCTCTCTGGCAGTCTTGGGTACCTCACTTGGGTAAAAACAGCAGACAAGGGCTTCCCTGGTGGCGCAGCGGTTGGGAGTCCGCCTGCCGATGCAGGGGACACGGGTTCGTGCCCCGGTCCGGGAGAATTCCGTAAGAATATGCCACAATTTGTGCACCCTTCCTCTTGTTGATGAACATGCCGCGGAGTGGCTGGGCCCGTGAGCCATGGCCGCTGAGCCTGCGCGTCTGGAGCCTGTGCTCCGCAACGGGAGAGGCCACAACAGTGAGAGGCCCGCGTACCGCAAAAAAAAAAAAAAAAAAAAAACAGCAGACAAGAACCCGAGGGAGATAGCCCTGTGTGGAGAGATTGCAGGGATCAAAGAAGACTTGGGAGGTCTGGAAGGCGAATAAGAAACTCTCAGTTTCAAACAGACCACTTCATTGATGACCTTCTATGTGCTAATTGCACCAAGGAAGAAAAGGCCATTGTCCCACCGTCCAACTGGGAGCTATTCTCACCTTGTTTACCTCTTCCTCTCCTGGCTACCCCTTAAGGAACACTCCCCAACCTACCCACCTGGAAAGAGAAACAGACTCCAGCCTCACCTGACGGCCTCTGCCAGGCACTGTGCTGATCACTTTCCTTGTCTCCTTTAATCTTCCCAGCTTTCCTTGGGAGTAAGTTACTAGTGTTCTCTCCAGCATGCATATGGGAAACGCAGGTTTAAAGAGATGCAGTAACCTGCACCGTGCTGTAAAGTGAACCCATGACCACAGCTCTACGCTGTGTGCCGGTGATGGGCCTGGCTGTACAAACCACTCTAAGCGCCAGAGCCAGAGCCTGGAGACACGTAGAAGGAGGAGAAAACACTGAGCCAACCCCTCAGCTGGGGTTCCCAGGGTTTCTTGGTAAATGACTGAAATTTTAGATAGTGCTATTAGGAGCTGTGCTAGCCGCCTTGCAGAATGGGAGAAACGCTGGTTTTGAGTTAGACACACGTAGGTTTAAATTCTGGCTTTGTGTGTCACTTTGTAAGGTTTAAATTCTGGCTTTGTCACTTTGTAGCTCGTGACCTTGGGCATGTTTCTTAATCTCTCTGAATCTCAGTTTCCTTATCTGTAAACTGGGATAAGAATAACTCCCTTGCAGTGTTGTGTGAGGATTAGAGATGATACAAGTGGAGCGCCTGGCACGATGTAAGCCCCGGAAGAGCTTGTGCAGACAGTCATTCACTAGATATGCACTGAGCACCTACTGTGTGTCAGGTACTATTCAAGACACTGGGAATTTAACAGTGAAAAGAAAAGACTCTTTCAATTGTTTTCAAATTTCGTAGACCAGAAACTTATCATTTCTGAGAGGTCCTTTTAGAAGCCAGGAATGGCTAAACTCAAATTCAGTAAATTGATTTCTCTTTCTGTTATGTGTTAGCTGATGAGCTTGGAAAAGTCGTTTAGCTTCTCCAAGACTCTATTTTTTTAAACTGTGAAATACATCATACACACAAGAGTACACAATAGGCCTATGTATACATTAAGGAGTAGTGTAATATATCCTGACCCACCACCTAAGTTCGGTGGAACGTTTACAGAAGCTTAAAAGCCCCCTTTCCTCTTCCCAGTTGCATCCCCTTCCTCACTCTCCACCACACTGTAACTAATATTATGAATTTTAGTTACTATTTCCTTGCTTTTCTTTGCAAGTTATCATCTCTGTATGCTTTACAAAACAGTGTATTGTTTAGTTTTACGTCTTTGGAGTCTACCTACACGTGTGTTGTCTGCGATGCACTTTTTTCACTCAATAGCATGTTTCTGAGATTCATCCGGCGCTTTGAAGCACACAGCTGTATTGAGTAGTTTTCAGTGCAGTGTCGAATTCCGTAAGAATATGCCACAATTTGTGCACCCTTCCTCTTGCTGATGAACATCTGGGCTGTTTCCGGTTTGGGGCTATCATGATAAGCTAATACTGCTAGGAAGACGTTGTGCTTGTCTTCTGGTGCATGTGTAGCCTTTTCTCTAGGGCACATACCTAGGAATGGAGTTGATGGGTCACACGGAATTCCCTGTTTGGCATTACTCTACATGTCTTCCACTGTGACTGTGCCAAAAACGCTCCTTTAAGTAAACACTCCTTTAAGATAAAAGTTCCCATGTTCCCCATCCTTTTTAACACCTGGTATAGACTTCATTTCTAAAATGAAAAAGTTGTACTAGATGAGTTTCTTTTTTTTTTTTTTTTTTTCGGTACGCGGGCCTCTCACTGTTGTGGCCTCTCCCGTTGCGGAGCACAGGCTCCGGATGCGCAGGCTCAGCGGCCATGGCTCACGGGCCCAGCCGCTCCGCGGCATGTGGGATCTTCTCGGATCGGGGCACGAACCCGTGTCCCCTGCATCGGCAGGTGGACTCTCAACCGCTGCGCCACCAGGGAAGCCCTAGATGAGCTTCTAAAGTCTCTTTCGGCTATAATAAGTGTATCATTCTTAATCTCAGGACCTGGTTTCTGGCTTATGTGTGTGCCTGTCTGATGTGTGGTGCACAGGTGGCCCCGTAAATGCCACAGTCTGACTCTGAGAGCCCTTTGCAGGGTCCCCAGGTGCAGCTGAAGCCCTTCCTCACCGGGCTTCCACCGACAGTGGGTGAGGGATCCCGTGGCTCTGCATCCTTCCCAACACTTGCTGTTCTGTTCAGTTCAACCGAGAGGCTGATGTCAGGGCTGAGAACATACCAGGTGCTCAATTAATACCCACTGAATTGCATTTTTGCCAAATGGATTGGGAGGGATGTATATTTTCCCTGAGCATTGATTTTAAGAACAAGATATGCAAGTATCAGAATCGTATGTGCTAGTTAGTTAACACATGTATGTGTTCACACGTGTATGTGTTCACACACACACACATGTATGTGTTAGCTAGTGCTAACTAGAGCGCTGGGGCTGGGGACAGGGATGGGATTTATGTCTGTCTTGGGCTTCTTGATCATTTGAAGCTCCGGGTGAGGTGAACCGAGGTTAGTAGTCTCCACTGATCAATTGTTCAGAGTCTGGCCTTGAAATTTGACCCTCTGGCTTGTCTGGTTGGAGAGCAGGGGGCGTCTGGAAGATGGGGTGAAGAGAACAGAGGAGGTGCCGAATAGGCTGGGCAGAAGTAACTTCCCACCTCTGGCAGAAGTTTGGAAATTCAGAGCCTTTTGGAGCAAAGACCTCTGCCCTGAAGGCGTTTTCCAGCATCATCCTGGCCAGCCTGGAACCGTCCCATTCCCCCTCCACTGGCACCAACTGCGGCCACAGGAGGAGGTGAATGCCCACAGAGAATCCCCTTCCAAGAGTTGAACACTCTGCCCGGGAGTGGAGGGTACCGGTTTGAAAGGTGTTAGATATACTCAGTGTCCTGGAAGCCGGATAAACAGCCAGCTGCCCAGCCACCCAGCCACCCACGGGACAAAAGAATGTGGCTGGTCGGGCAGTTGCATGGGCCACCCCAGCCCACAATCCCGTAATTACCCATCGAGTCTGTGCCTGTCAGCTCCACGGGCAGGCGAGCGCCTCTGCCCTGGGCCTTATCTTGGTGACCAGGCCCCTGCTGGGCTCAGCGGCAGGGCCTCACCTATCCTTCAGCCACTTCTACCCCCAACTCTGCCCCAGTGTCTCTCTCTGTACCAACCTTTGACCCTTTTGAAGCTCGCATATCATATAATAGCTGATAATCATAATAAACCAAAAGGTTACTATAACTTAATATGTTCCAGGCACCGGGTTAAATGTTTTTCGTGCATCTTCTCATATACGCCTCTCAATAATCCTACGAGGGAGGTAATATTGTTATCCCCACTTTACAGAAGAGGAAACTGAGTGTGAACAAGTTAAGAGGCTAAATTTCTTGCCCAAAGCCATCGAGCTCCCAAGTCAGAACCAGAACTTAAATTCAGGTCTTTCTAAGACCCGACGTGGGGTCCTTCTTCGCCTGCCACTGCCTGTCCTGCCCTGCGTCCCGGTCCTTCAGCTCCCCAACCCCTTCCTGTCTGAAGAGGGCTGGAAAAAGAGGCCGCAGTTGGTGCCAGTGGAGGGGGAATGGGACGGTCCCAGGCTGGCCAGGATGATGCTGGAAAACGCCTTCAGGGCAGAGTTCTTTGTTCCAAAAGGCTCTGAATTTCCGGACTTGTACCAGAAGAGGGAAGTTGCTCCTGCCCAGCCTATTTCGCAAGCCTGCCAACTTCTTGGGTGCCATGATGTTGAGAATTGGGGGATGGGCTGCCTCAGGTAAAATTCCATTATAATGAACGCCATCTAAGATCGGAATGACTTGGTTAAAATGGAATTATTTTAACCTGGGTGCAGTGGAAGAACTCAAATATGCAGCCTGAGAAACTAGAAATGAAATGGAGTTGATTCGCCCTTGAGAGTCTCTTAGGGAGGCTCTGGGAGGGTTTGGAGCCTAGGAGAAGGGTCAAATGCACCCCAGTTTCTCCCTGAATGCCAGGCTCCCCGGTGGTTGGGCAGGACTTGGAGGGAGCAAGGCTGTGACTGTCCAGTTGTCCATTTCCCCCACTGTGCTGTGAGCCCCTGAGAACAGCTCTGAACCCTGTCTCTGAGGTGTCACCACTCCACACAATACCTAACTCATCGTGGATATGCTCAGTAGATGTCTATTGGGTTGTTTTTTAGGTAGACCGGGTCCCCTAAGCTAGAAAAGAGAGTTGGAGGGCAATCGCTTCGTGTGACTAAAACATCCTTAAAAATCTGGACTGCAGCTCAGATGAATTGAACCAACTGTGCATAATAACAAGCGCTAACACTGAGCAGGTGCCATGCACCAGGCCCTGTGCTGAGCACTTTACATACATTGTATCTCATTTAATCCTCACAGATGAATGAGGTAGGTATTGTTATTTTTCTCATTTGACAGGCGAGGGAACGGAAGCATAGAGAGCTCAGGTCATTGGTTCTGGTCACACCTCTGGCAGGGAGGGAAGGCAGGGTTGGCACCCTGGCAGCCTGCCTCCAGAGCCTCTTCTCTCAAGTGTCTCCCTCATCACAGAGCTCGGCTGAAGCTGGGGGTTTGTCCCGGGAACTAGGGCCAGGTAGGTAACAGTGAGTGCAAACCCTGGTGGGAGGGCACAGGCCTGGTCTAGAGGGACAGCCCCGCCTCAGGCCAGCAGGGTGGCCACTGGAACTGCAGCACAGTGTGGCCAGATTATACAATATTTTTAATAGGAAGTGGGACATCCAGGTTTTTTCCAAAAGTCAAATCTCTCTCTTTTTTTGGAAACATTGACAGGCAATTCAAAAACGTATAATCACTGGTGGTGATGAGTAGGGGGGTGACAGACAGAACTCATTCATGGTCAGGTTTAGTCTGTAGGCCTCCTGTGTGTCCTCTGGTAGTTCCTTTCCTTTAAGAGATGACTGTTACCTGGAGAGGGACCAGGAAAGCCCTAGTGTATATAGAATTCCTTACTAAAGGCATGAATGATTCCTCTCCATGGGTACCCCTCCCATCGTGTGATAATACTTTACAATGCAGAGTGTTTCTTTCTAGAGAGTTATAATGAAATCTTTCAGTCTGATGATAAAAAATAAATCCTCCCCTTTCCTCCTTATCTCTCTCTCCCTCCCTCCTTCCTTCCTTCCTCCTTCCTCCTCTACTGTGTCTTCCCAGTCAGATATTTCCCTATAGATATTAGAAGGAAGGTTCGATGTAGAAAAATCAAAAGGAAACTAACAGTCAAAGAAAGGGTCTCTAGCCCCCGCCCCCCCCTCAAAAAAAAGTGACATTTTTGGATTGGGCTCGGTAGGCAATGAATGACGCTTATCAGGCCGGGTCTGAAACCCTCACTGCACTGTGGGCTCTCCCGGGCTGTGAGGACCTCATGCTGTCAGAGACGGGATCACGCTCTATGTTATACTTCAGAATGTTTTTTCACAGCTTTCCCCTTTATGCCTGAGAATAGGCCTTCCTCTCCCTCTTAAATACCTGGGAAAATCATTGTAAACTAATAACTAACATTGGTATGCAGTATAACAATGTTATAACACACTTTTTTTTTATCTCAGCTGATACAACATTCCTGTGTGATAGGCAAATGGGTGTAGAATTCCCTTTTGGAGGCTTGGTAAAGTAGCAATGTTTAATTCTTTTCCTTCCATTCCATGAGAGAGCCATAGCCAGGGAGGACTGAAACCTGGTGTGCGGGGAGCCCCTGGCTCCCGCAGGCCTTCCCATACCTGCCGCCCTCACCCCTCACCTGGCATCCACAGGTGGGAGGGTAGGGGGGAGAGCTGGTAGTCCGGAGCCCCTGACTGAGGTCTCCACCTCCCTGAAATTCCCGCTCCAGGGTGAGTGTGGCGTGGGGCACGGGGAAGGCCCTAAACCAAAGGGTGGCCCGTGGCCAGCCTCCTCTCCACGCCCACCCCGACTGCCTGTCACCCTGAGCTATTATTCCCCAAGCTGGGCAGAAAATAGCTCACTCAAGAGAATTATTTTTGTCTCTGTTAAACGTCAATCCTGGATTACTGAAAAGCCTGGTTGCAGAAGTGTGTTTCAGGACAGGAGGAGTACTGGGAAAAGTGGTGAGTCGGGGCGCAAAGGGGAGGCGGTGGGTGGAGGGGTACCATCTCTTCCCCCAGGGGCTGCGATGGCCACAAGCTATGGCCTTCTTCCCTAGAAAGCTGCTCATCAGGCTGCCCGACCAGCGGCCACTCCAGCTGACAGTGCGCAGCCTGCCCAGCCAGCTGGAGTGCAGTTCACTCACAGCTCCTTTGACTGAGTGCAGGCCCTGAGCTGGTCCATCAGATTCCTTCTCCAGGGATGTTTGCCTCTGCCCGAAGGAGTGTTGAGTGAAGGAAGTGGAAATTCTGTTACCTGTGTGGAGGTCCAGGCGGGCACCTGGGGGGCTGCAGACAGCCAAGGATGTTTGCCTCTGCCCAAAGGAGTGTTGAGTGAAGGGAGTGGAAATTCTGTTACCTGGTGTGGAGGTCCAGGTGGGCAGCTGGGGGCTGCAGACAGCCAAGGAGGGAAAGAAGTTGTTGCTCTGGAGTATAGACCTCCTCCCACTCCTAAATACCTGGGAAAATAATGGTAAACTAATAACTAACATTGGTATGGAGTATAGCAATTTTATAACACGCTTTTTTTTTTTTTTTTTTGCGTTACGCGGGCCTCTCACTGTTGTGGCCTCTCCCATCGCGGAGCGCAGGCTCCGGACGCGCAGGCTTAGCGGCCATGGCTCACGGGCCCAGCCGCTCCGCGGCATGTGGGATCTTCCCGGACCGGGGCACGAACCCGTGTCCCCTGCATCGGCAGGAGGACTCTCAACCACTGCGCCACCAGGGAAGCCCTAACACGCTTTTTTTTTTAATCTCAGCGGATACAACAGTCCTATGAGAGGATTGTTGGAGACCTGGTCTCAGCTTCTCCTGTACCCTGAGGCAGCATTGAATGCCACTCTGTGTAGCGAATCTGTCCCATCTTTGCCCCTGGGTACCAAAGAAAAACAAGGAAGAGGAAGATAGCCAATGGGTAGGGTTGGGGTGGAGGGTTTAGTTTGGAGAGGGTTCATGGGTTGGGACAAAGGCCACTACTTCCTACCACTTTGTGGCCCCAGGGAAGAATCCTCCAGCGGTTTGGCCTGAAACATTGAAACAAGAGGGTTATCTTCAATGATAGCTCTAAGGGGAAGGCTGTGCTTGTGTCATGTCATGGGCCAGCAGTGAACGTGGACGTCTGGACCCAGGGTAGGGGCTGGCGTGTGCCCACACATGCAGCGGACTTCCCACACATGTCCATGGCGCAAGTTGTTCGTGACCATAGTGGTTGGTGCCCTTAGAGGGATTCCTGGCAACAGGGAAGTGACCTTGTTGACTGGGAGAGAGGAGTAAGCTGAGCGCGCTGGCGGACGCAAATGTGGGGACCGGTGGGTTCTGTGGTAAGGCAGCTCTCCCTGTGCCCGGCAACCGCATCTGGCCACCCTGGACAGATTGACGCATCCACTAAGGATTGACTGGGGACGTGCCACTGAATTGTTCACAACTTCCATCTGCCCTTGTTGAATCTTTTGTTCTCTCTTTGGGTTTTCTCTCACAAAAAGTATGTTTTCCTATTTAGCTGGGCAGGATTTTCCAGAATTCTCTCCTCTACCTCTCCCTTCCAACTCAATTACTGATAGAATAATCCCAGGGGAAAGCAAAGGAGAACAAGTGGTGTGCACCAGTGCGGTAGAAGAGGCCCGCTGCCTTCCTGACCTGGGGGGCCCTTTCTCCGTGAGCAGTTGGGAAGGAGGCCCATTTTTACTTCCTTCACAAATCTCAAGGTCAATTCTGGTTGGAATGGGAAGCTGAATGGAGTCTGAAAGTCTTTGGTTGCAAAATATCATTGCAGTAATTTTAAAATTCCTGGTATTCAAGACTCAGTGTGTTTACGAGAAGTACACTCGGTAGAGGAAAGAATGGAATTTACTTCCGACTGAAATGAGTGTGGTCAGTTGGTTTCTTTCTTTCTTGCGTCCCCTCTCTCTCTTCAGCCATATGGAGCTAGTTTCTCCAGCTCCAAAAGGCTCTTTCCCTTTTGCCTCATAGCCTTTGCTCACATGGTATCACCTGCCCGGACCCCTCTTTGCCCTTCTCACCACTGCCATGTTAAACTATGGTCCCTTCTGTCTCAGTTGAGGTGCAGAGAAGTGACGTCCTCTAAAGAGCCTCTCTCCCTCTCCAAGACCAGGCCAGGTGCTCTCCCACGTGCTCCTGTCACACCTGTGCCTACCTGTATTGCAGTGCGGATCTGAGTTGGAGATTCCTGTTTGTCTCCCTCAGTAGACTGTAAGCTTCATGAGGGCCGGGTCTCTGGGCAGCTCACCATGGTGTCTCTGAGTCCTAGTATACAGCATGCCACATAGTCAGTGCTTAAAACCAGGCAGGGGTCACCATCGTAGATAAGGCATCAGAGGCCAGAACCAATACTGAGGCCAAGAAGAAATGCTGTGGCCTCCTTGGCCCTCCAATATGGTCCCCAAGAAGAAATCTACACGGCACAGCAGGACGGCTGGAATTCTGACCAAACAGAAGCCCTGGAAAAGCTCTATTGGGGAAATCATTCACACAGGAACTGAGTAGCGGCTTGCGGGTGTCTGCGGCTACCCTCTAAAGTAAATGGGAGCCTCCCCGCCTCTTCCTGAGAAGCCTCATGAATACGTGAGAAGTGTTCACCTCTTCACTAATAATGCAGAAGAGAGACAGGATGCCTTTGGGTAAATCAGCCCCTTATGGGACTGGAGCTGTGTGGTAGAGAGTTACCCCAGCCCCACCCCTCTCAGAGGACCCTGGGATCCCTCAGGGATTCTGACACAGGCCTCAGAATCCATCCTGGGATAAGTGAATGGCTTTCCAGGGCTGCCAAGAGCCAGGGTGGCTGCAGCCCTTACTGCCCCACCCCCGGCTCCGGCCCCCTGGCCTCTGCCAGCCTTTCCCATTGCTCTGCCTTCCAAGGCCTGCTGTGGTGGCCGGGAATGGGGCGAGGAAGTGCCGCTGCCCTGACAACCGAAAGGGGGCGCCCCTGGGCTGCTGAGCAAGGTCCCACGAAGGGGAGACAGATGCCCTATAAGCCCTGGATGCCGGAGAAGGTAGGAAAGAGACTCACGGGGTGAGAGAGGGAAAGGACACGCTATGAGCAGAAGCAGTGAGCAATCGGTGGCACCTTGGGAGTCACGGCCTCATCTTCCCTGTGGAGGAAAAGTCCAGATGTGTAGCCCAGCTTCTCTGCTTGTCAGGGAGAGATTAGAACCATCCAGTCTCCCTACCCCGAGCAGCCGGATTTTTAGGAGTCGTAGCCAATGGGTGGGGTCGTCCGTTTTTTCCCAGTTCGGCAGACATGTGGCTCTCTGGGCAATGCTTGGGGTGGAGCCTTGGGGATGGAGAACAGGCTTCCTGGCCTCCACGGCACGTCTCTGGGCCCTGAACTCTCCGCAACCGTACTAACAACAGTAACCGCTCTAATAATGAGAGCGAACATATAACGCTCCAGTGTGCCGGGCCCTGTGCTGAGTGCTGCGCAGAGATCTTGGTCCCCGTGACCACCTGTGACCTGGGCACTGTCATGTCCCTATTTGTAGATGAGGACACAGGGACGGGTTCTGGGGGAAGCTGGACAGTAGTCAGGTAGCCAAGGGTGTCAGGCTGGCCGAGGTGATTGTGGAGGTGAGCACGGGATCTGATGCGAAGGATCCCGAATATCTCGCTTGGAGTTGGCAGGACCTGGGACTTGGGTGCTACCTTTCCCACAGTGCAGGAAGAGGCTGAGGGATGCAGACATTGCATCGATCCCAGCAGGCGTAAACTTGGGCCTATGTGAACTTGGGCTGGGGACCAGCAGTCAGAAAGATGCTTAAGCTGGGGAGAGGGTCATGGGGCACTAAAAGCTGGCCTTGGGAATCGCTTGGGAGAAAGCTCTCTCCTGTTGTCCTGGGGCCATTTTCTTTTTTTTTTTTTTTTTTAGAAAATCAAGGAAAATCCCATTTGGCCATCCGTTACATCAGCAATCCCAGGGGTTCAGGTGTCCCCAGAGGAGGGCTAGATCTGTTCTCCCTGTATTCTTGGTCCTCTCCCTTTGGGCTGCCTCAGTTTCTACCCCTTGGTCTCCAAGTCACTGAACAAAGAGCCTCCTTGTCCCATCAACTTCCACCTGTGGCAGACGCCCCAGGGAAGTACTCCCACCCTAGTATCCCAGGAAAGCCACCCAGAGGAGCGAGATACACCCAGGCCAGGTGTATCCTGCCTCCCTCTAAAATAGTCCCGGACTGTCTTGAGTCCTCATCCATTTTTTCAGGCCAGAGAAGCCGGATGTGGGAGCAGAGTTGGTCAGGCAGGAGAGAGTGGGTACCCCTCACCCACCACTTTGTTTTTCTGTATTGCTTGTAAGGATGGAGTCAGTGCTGGGTGGCCTCACTGCAGACTGCCTCAGGGCCTCCTCGTGGCCTCTCCACAACTCCCCTCCTCTGAAGAATGAAATTCGTGCCCCCTTCCATGGCCTGTTTCTCTCCCACCTCACTCTGTTCCCCTGGGAAGCTGCTCGGGCTGGTGATGAGAGGTCTTGGGACCTGGGTGGGGTTGGAGAAGCATCCTCCCTCCTTGTGTGGCCTTTGACAACTCGCTTCCCCTCTGGCGGCCTCAGTTTCTTCTGCTGTAAAACCAGAGAGATTGGGCTGCAGCTACAAATGGGCCGGTTCCTTATGCTTCACCGGCCACTGTCACTGCCCACGCTTTCCGGCGGGGACAGGGCATGGCCTGCCTGTTACCTGAAGAACAGTAATCAACCCAGAAATCTTGTTGACAAAGCTGAGGGCTGAGTTTCCACTGGAAAAAGGCAGCTTGCAGGAATAATTGTTGTTGATAAGAAGTGGAAATATATCTAAGTAAGCTATGTATCTCCTGTCCCACTGCCTAGAGCTTCGTGGGTTCCTGCCTCTGGGTTTTGCTCAGCTCCAGGAAGCTACCAGTACTCCCAAGAGTGACAGGACCATCTGCTAAGAAAGAGCCTTGATGAATGGCCAGTAGAGTGGGAGTCTGCAGCATGGCTTCTCTGGAGTGACCTGCTAACCCGTGACACCGTATGGGGTGTCAGTCCATGACGTTTACCAGGTCCTCAAAGGCGAGGGATATTCCCCAAGAAGTTAATTAAGAAGTGCCTTCAGGGGTAAAGTTATTCCTGAAACTGCTGGATCACCAACCACTTAATTTCCCATCCTTCAGTCAGTCGTTAAACAGTTTGGTCCACCTCAGGCGTGTTCTTAGAGCTGCAGTGCTGGGGGCCAGCCTCCCCTGGAAACAACTGAGCCTAAGACAGAGGCGGCAGGCTGCCTTGGCAGAAGTTACTCACACTCTTCCACAGGGCCCTTTTCTTGGGCTGGAAACTTCTCTCCAGGTGAAGCCAAGGAGGCAGATGCTGTCCGCACTCACCACCTTATTCACTGCCCTTGTGGGAATCATGATGGTACCTGGGACGTTTATGAGGTCTAAATCAAAGTTAAATGTAGCCAGGCTAGCTTCCTGTGCTTCTCCCCAAAACCTCACTCGCATCATAAACTTTGTAGATTTTTTCTATCTTTTCATGACAATTTCCCAGCAGATGAGGAGTGTGCTTCTTTTTCTAATGTGTGTGGTAGTATCACATGGTGGCCCTACCAACCCCTCCTCCAGAGACACTGTGGGAATGGCCTAGTAGATTCATCTTAGATGGCTGCGGAGAGCTGGTCTAGGACCAGTGGTTGAAAACTGTAGGGGCTATTTCATCTGTGCATAATGAAGAACTTTCTAAGCACAGAGCCATCCAAAGAGTATGGATTACCGTGGGAGATAGTTCTCCAACAGAAAAGATATTTAAGTCCAGGCTAGAAAACTGGCTAGAATATTATAGAAGTGATTTAAGATGGTTGGAGTAGGTGGTGTTGAGTTTCCTTCCAATCTTGAGATATTCTGAGATGACTGGTATCCACTGGGTTTTACTTTGGAAATTGTAGTCTTCAGAAAATAATTTCCGAATGTTCTCAGCCATGTTTAAAGTGTGTGTGTGTGTGTGTGTGTGTGTGTGTGTGTGTGTGGAGGAACTGGGGAGACAGTGGGGAAAGAAAGAATTGGGCCAAGATCTAACTCTACAGTACACTTTCCTCTTTCCTTGCCCTCATTTCCACTCTATCCCCCCTCAGCTTCTTCTGCAAAGTAATGCTGAGACTTTCCTGGAGAAAGAATGTGGGCTTATGTTGGGGATGGTGAAGAAGGAAGAAAAGGCATCACCTCAACTGGCCATGATACTGCTGTGCCTAAGTTATGCTAGGATAAAGAGACAGCAGGTAAGAAGTTGGGTAGGTCATACAGCGTTCCGCACTCTATGGGCAGAGTTGCAAGGATGATGAAATGAAAACAACAAGAAAAGGGCGTGCACGCATAAGCGCGTGTGCACTTGTGGCTGGCATGCTCACAGGCCCATCCGCTCCAGAGAGAGCCCAGAGTGTGGTTGATTCCATGTGGGCCAATTTTAGGAAGAAGAGGAATTTTCTCCCCCTCTGCTGGGAAATCACTTACCTTTGCATTTCTTTCTAGAAGGAGAGGGAACTTTGAGCTAATGTCAACAATTAGAAAGCCCGTTTTTGATCAGTCCAGTCCCAACCGTGCTGAGGGAAGCCCCTCTCCTGGGCTCTCAGTCCCCACAAGACCCAAAGGGGCCACATCACTCCCACCCTTCCTGCCCCTTAGCATCTGGGGGTGAGTGGGCCTCACCTGTTACTGGGAGGGCTGGGGAGAGCGCTCAGTGAAGGAATTTCACTTCCTGAATGGTCTTAAGGCCTCATCATGATGGGAATTCAGCCTTGGAGTTGCATACTTTCAGAGCTAGAAAAGACCGTAGAAGTCAGACCTCTGTCTGCCGCTTGGTCCTCCTAGAGTCACAGCTTTACTGCCCTCAGGACTCCGAAGAGGGTCTAGTGAATGCAGCAGAGTTAAACTGAGCCCTGTAGCACACTTCGATCCTTGTCTTGCCGGGGCTCTCCCCAGGACACCCTGCAGTCCCCACGCTACAAGACTGTCCTAGGTGAGACTCTGCCTGGGGATGCCCATGCAGCAGAAGTCACTGGAAGTTGGGGTGTCTGTTGTGTGAGCTGACGGGCAGATGTGTGGGAGAGGCAGTTGTGGCTTTGATGACTGGAAGGAAACACATTATCTCCTCATTTCTTGCTAAAGCAAGGTCAGGCCTGGGGTCAGGCTCAGGCAGGGTTTTTTTTTTTTTTTTGGCTGTGTTGGGTCTTCGTTTCTGTGCGCGGGCTTTCTCCAGCTGCAGCGAGCAGGGGCCACTCTTCATCGCGGTGCGCGGGCCTCTCATTGTCGCGGCCTCTCCCGTTACGGAGCACAGTCTCCAGACACTCAGGCTCAGTACTTGTGGCTCACGGGCCTAGCTGCTCCGCAGCATGTGGGATCTTCCCGGACCGGGCCATGAACCCGTGTCCCCTGCACTGGCAGGTGGACTCTCAACCACTGCGACAGGCAGGGGTTTTGATGTAGGATGCTGACCCCAGAGGAATGGAAGCCAGGGGCTTTCTGCAGAGCTGAGCTGCTACCCCTCTGCTTCTCCGAGGCTCAATATTAGGGGTTTGGGTATTTCTAAAGCAGGGCAGGAGGGGTTGGCTCTGGGGACAGCCCCAGCAAAGGCAGTGGGATGCTCTTATACTCAGAACATGAATTGGGGGTGGGGGGTGTATGACGTGGCAAAGTGGGTGGTGTTAAGCTGAGGGTTTTTCCACTTGTTTTTTTTTCGCCCTGTGTCTTTGCCCCACTTTCCATGCACTTGGACCTACAGGCTAAATCTAGGACAATCTTTCCTAAAGGACCACCCAGTAGTGCAAAGTTGCATGGGGAGGAGAGGCCCATCTTTTGAATGGGGTTTTCCCAGGTAAGAGGGGTTGGCTGGCAGAAGAGATATCCTGGCTGATTTGGGAGCCTTGGAAGGAAAAGTGCCACGACGTTCTTCCGTCATGACCTGGGGATTGCCATGTCTGCTCCTCCCTGACTTAGTGGAAGTGAAGGGTGTCCAGGGCACAGGGTGAGGAAATGACTGAGTTATCTCCCTTAGGAAAAGTAGAGCAGAGACTCGGGGCTCAGCTGCCTCGGTTCAGATCTGGGCTCCAAAGGCAATCGTCTCTGTGCCTCAGTTTCCCCATGCCTAAACTAGGGGAAATAACAGTACCCGCCCGCGAGGTTGTCGTGAGGATTAAATGAGTGAGGGTACAGTGCCCGGCGTGAGTATTAGCGCCTGTGCTGGTGATTACTGCTGGGATGGGTTGAGTTGGCAGGAGGCAAGGGCAGCCCTTGGCCGTTGTGGGCAGCCAGCCTGTCCTCGTTGGGTCCCTGGCATCACCACTGGCCTGGCCGTGGGACCCTGGGCAAGTCTCTCAAAGTGCCCTACGTGGAGTTTGGTTTTGCCATCTGTAGAATGAGACTGCCCCTCATCTCACAGGACTGTTCGGAGGTTACATGAGATCCCGGGTGGCACCTAGTAGGTACTCAAACGCCTTCTCTTTAAGCTCAGGGCTGGTAGGCTACCTGGATCTCAGGTCTGACTTCTAAATATCTTAGGGGCTGAGAGCAGGAAAGCAGTGGTCCTTTCTGTACCCATTTGGTCCTTACCTCAGCCTTCCTGAGGAACAAGCAGGGAGTCTGGGAAATTGCTAAGGCCATGGGATAGCATCTAGAAGAGCCCGGTTGGCTGGGGGGCCTTGGGCAGTACAAGCAGAGGGAGCAGAGGAGAGCCTGGCTTGGAGGAAGTGGCCACATGTCTGTACCCTGCAGGTACCCCTCCTCCACCCACGGTGCTTGGGAGTGGGCCAGCCATGTTCACGTTATCTCAGCAGGGTCCACTGACACTTTCCTCAGTTGTTCCTTGGGGGTGGGCAGTGCCTGAGGGGCTGGTAGATGGGTCAGTGGGCTGGCAGTCTTAGGACTGGGCCCAGGTCTTGGATACCCCTTGGGCTCTCCCCTTCTCTGCCTAGTCGGGCCACTAGGAGGCAGTGAAACAAAAGCTGGGGGTCTGAACCTTCCCCACATGGAGTTTGCCTGAAAGGCCTTTGCCAGGGTTCCGGGTCAGGCACCTGCATATCTATTATCTCCCCAGCCACTTCCTATTGGCGTCAGCGAAGGGAGGAAGTGTGTGTGTGTTTTTCTGTCTGGGTGGGCAAGCAGCACTGAGTGTGGGTGGAAGTGGGAAGGGTGAAATTCCACCAGCCCCACCTTGGTGACCCATCACGCCACTAAGACCCAGAGTCTGGACACTAGAGTCAGCCCACCGTCAGCCTTCGCCGAGGCCGGAGGTGTTGAGCATGTCTGGGGAAGAGCTAAAAGTGGCAGAAAACATCCTGTTTGAAAGCAGTGCGTTGCTGTATTTAACCCCTGCAGCACCTGCCCCGCCTACACCCAGTCTCCACAGACTGCAGATCCCAGACACCTGTCTTTGAAGCTATCCCAAGAGGCCAGGGCTAACCTGCACCATTCCCAGCTCCCGAGGGGCCTCTGCCATCGCCCGGGCACCGGTCTCCTTCCCGCCCTCAGCAGCCTGCCAGGCACCCCTCTGGCTCTGCTTCTCGAGCATCCCTAAAACCCCGGCGTGGGGCCGTGGGAGCAGTCGCGCTCCCTTGGAAGAAGCCCTCCCTCCCTCCCAGCACTCTCTGCTACGCTTTCCATTTGCCCATGTGCTGGATGCCACTCCCACTCCTTCCCACTGCTCTTGCTGCCCCCGGCCTCAAGGGAGGGCTGTTCCTGGCTGACGCTGGGCTCCCGCCCCTTCAGTCCTGCCAGGGATGACACCGCATGTCTGCCCCCACCAGATCACTTCCGTCAAGTTTTCAGTCCCTGATCTGGGGACTAAAGCCCCTGGAAAGAGCCTCTCATCCTGCTTGATGAGCTCTCTAGCGGTGAGGTCAGCGCTGAGCTGTAAAGTGCTTCCCCTTTTCATTTCAGGCTCCTTTTGGTTGGAAGCGTCTGTGAGCCCTCACAGAAGGGCACCTCTGCGCTCGACTTCCCTTCCCTCCTCTGCTCCTTCAGGTGGGTGTTTCCTCCTCAGCCACAGCCTCCTGGCTTTCTGTTATCCGGGGGCGAGGGGAGGCGGGCGTGGGCAGGCGGCGGGCAGGGGGAAGAGGAGATACTCCCTTGCCCTTGGCAAACGTGGGTCGGTCCAGTCCTGTATCAGCAGAGTCCTCAGCATCCCGCGGCCAGAGACCTGGAGCCAGGCTGATCGGGGTGAGGCCTCAGTGGGAGGGGCTTGCAGATGCCCAGGCCAGGACCCCAGGGGGCCATCCAGCATGGTGAGGTTTCCTATCCAGCTCCCAACTCCTTTCTCTTTCCTGCCCTCCACGGTCTCTGCCTGTCACTCCTGGCACTGCCAGCTCTCAGGCCATATGTGCCTGGGACTCTTCTCCACCTCTGGACTCTTGGTCCTGGGCCCTGGCTTCTTGGTAGCAGCGCATAACCCCAAGCAGGGCTGAGTTTTCTCTCAACTCACCTGAAATTGTCCTGTTCACTCTGGGCCTCCGGCTGCCGGGTCCAGCCTTCTGTCAGGCCTAACCCAGTGCCTGGGGTCCCACCCCCGGGCCAGGAGCCTTCCTGCCATCACTGTGTTGCAGGAAGGCGCAGTTGCCCGGCTGTGGCGCTGTGTTGTTTCAATTCTCTTGCATCATCACATCTCCAGTGAGCCCAGATGATGCTGAATACTTGTTGGACGGATCTGACTGATTCCCTTCCACTCTCACATTTAACTTCTCTTTTTCCACCAAATCCACCGGATGTTTGGTCGCTGGATGACACGGACTCTGTAGCAACATCATGATGACTGGGAATGGCATCATCTCAGCTGACCTGGGGTCAAGCCACAAGCATCCTAGACAGTTTCTCTTCTTACCCCAATGGTATTGGGCCTCTGGGATCCCTGCCCACGTCTGGGTTGTGGGTGACACTCCAGGAGCCTGGAATCAGCCTGGACTTCATATGGGCTATAGGGACAGTGTTGACAAACCCAAAGGCACTCTCTTTTATTTTTAGTTGTTTTACAGTTATGCAATGTTTTATGTAGCATATAAAACAGAAAATAGAGTTTTAATAATAGTAATAAGAATAATAAGACACTGTATACTGACCAGTCAGAGAAATGGAATATGGTTACTGCATAATGCCTCTGCATGCCCTCCCCAATCTTACTCCCTCAAAAGTTTCTGTTAATCATTCCTTTGTTCTTTTTTTTTTTAAAGGGCTTCTCTCTCTGTCTCTGCATGTGTATATATATAAACATTATCATTTAATAAGTATCAACCTAGCTGTGATAGGGATGGGCAACATGGTCACTATTATTACTTTAAAGTTCCCAGGAAAAGAAGAGCTGAAAGAGAAAGTTAGGGAATCCAATACATCTGTCTGTGATCAGGGCCCCTCTGCCCCTGCAGGACTGACAATACCTGTCCTTATCTGTCCAGCTTCCTTTGTTTGGCTTGAAGCTCTTGGGGAGATTTTTCTTTTTGTAAAATTAAGTATTTGTTTTGTGCACTTTGTAATTATAGTTGCTAGAAAACCTCAATGTTTGGGCTTCTCTGGGCCTCATTTGGAAATCGAGTGATAATAATAGCACTTGCCTCATTGGGGTGAGATGAAGATGGACTGAAATAAGACCTTACCAGGCATGGATGTGTCAAACCTCAGCTCAGGTTGAGAGCCTAGTCATTGGAAAGAAGCCTGGAGCTTCCCAAGGGCCCCCGGAAGCTGCCTCTCCCTCTTAAGTGGGAGGACATGGCGCCAGGGTAGGAGGGGTTAGGGTGCTCGTCTCCTCACCACTGGCTTTCTCTCTTGTTTTTCTTCTGTCCTGAGGGACCCTCCTGCCCTGGAGCCAAGGCACTTAAACCTGTAACAACCCATGTGAGGACTCAGATAAAACCGGGAGGCAGCAGGGTCTGAAACCATTTCAGGGAGGCAGGAGGGACCCCAGAAGCAGCTCTGAGCTGACAGCAGTGGGGGTCAGAGGCAGCAGGAAACCAAGGCCCCAGTTTGCCCAAGGGAAGACCTGTCAGCAGCTTCCTGAGAAGGATCTCCCAAAGCTATATACTTTGTTCCCTCTATCTCTTTCCCCCCTTTCTTCAAGTGTGAAATCCATCTCTAGATAATGCCTATTTATACAAGCCATCTCTGAAAACAAGATTAGTTCACTGTGTATGACTCACATTACTCAGAAGGACGTTCAGAACAATGTGTCGAATTGATATTGAAAAAAAAGAGAGAGAAAAAGACTGATGAATTAGGTACCAGGACCGCAGGAGCACAAGTCCTGTCCATCCTGAGCTGCAGGGCGGCGAGGACCTGACACGATAAGGTCTGATTTGGGCATGTAGTCTATCCTCTTCCCCTTGCCCTGAAGGAAAGGGGGGCTGAGGGTTTCCCTCTGCGTTGGAGGCTGTTGGAGGGCCCTTGTCCCTCCTGGAGGGGACACTAGGCAAGAGAGGCCTCTGACCTGCGGCAGGTCCGCTGCTGAGGTGGAGCTGAGACCAGTGGTGTGCGTCTGTTCATTCGCATAATCCTTCCTCACACCCGGTGAAGAGAAACACATTCTTCAGATGAGGACGGTGGGGTGCAAAGAGGCTAAGCATCTCACCCAAAGTAGCCCAGCCTGTAGGCAGCAGCCGCAGACTCTGCTCCCTGGCGCCTTGGTTCCAGGCCACGCCGTGAGCATCACTGCAGCGCCCCTCCACAGGTTTGCTCCGAACTGGGTTAGGAGCCCACCTTCTGCTCGAGGCCGGCGCAGTGTCAGGAGGGTGAGCTGGGGACCGAGAGCCACGAAGGGAGGGCACCAAAGAATCCTGCTCCGGCCTGGGCCCCGGGGAGCTGCCCAGCTTTGCTGAGCTCCTGGCGGAAGGGCCGCCAGCCGGCCCTGGCACTGTCTCACCCCTGCCTGCTGTCCTTGCAGGGATGGAGGCGATGGCAGCCGGCGCTTCCTTACCTGACCCCGGCGACTTCGACCGGCACGTGCCCCGGATCTGCGGTGTGTGCGGAGACCGAGCCACCGGCTTCCATTTCAACGCTATGACCTGCGAAGGCTGCAAAGGCTTCTTCAGGTAAGTCCTCCCCAAGGGCGACGGGGAGGAGAGCAACGGGGTTTCCCAGGAAAAGACCCTGCGTTTTCCGC
Source organism: Lagenorhynchus albirostris (assembly GCF_949774975.1). NCBI lineage: Eukaryota > Metazoa > Chordata > Mammalia > Artiodactyla > Delphinidae > Lagenorhynchus > Lagenorhynchus albirostris. The sequence continues at coordinate 64,775,210 of NC_083105.1, forward strand.
GTCTCCTTCCCTACCAGGCCCGGGAGCACGCCAGCTCTCACAGCCCCCGGGGGCGATAGGGTCTCGAGGCTGTCTTCTTCCTCCTCTGCCCACAGCTCCAGCTCGTCCTCTGACTCTCTCTGAAACTGCTTTCCTGAGGTGGCATGTAGGTCCCCATCCTTCCATTACCCCTTGACCCGCAGCCCCCTGCACCGACCCACATGTCTGTCCTCCCGGAGCAAACCTCCTATCAGTTGATGATCACAGCTTCCTAATCCAAGAGGCCGGCATGGCCTTGGGGAGGCCCAAGAACTTGGCCTCAGAGCTTGCCTCTCCCCACCCCCCATAAAAATCAAACCATTCCCTGGAACAAGGGAAACTGCATCCCTGATTTGACCTCCATAGTTGATCTGTGCCCAGATCTGCGTCCACGGCTTGCTTGTCCCAGGTTGGAAAGCCAACCTCAGGAAGCACAGGCATTCCTGTTTGGTCAGGGCCATTTTCTCTATGAGCAGCCTTCTCTCTCCTCATGTGAGCCCAGCATTACCAGTGTAAACAGTGTGGGAAAGTACTAGAAAGGCTAGACAAAGGCTGTTCCCATCCGGAACCAGGGAGGGAGGATAGGGAAGTGATGAATTACAGGATGGGATTGGGAACCATGAGAAATTGGCATTTGGCATATTTTGGAGAGAGAGAAAGAGAGAGAGGGAGAGAGAAGCCTGCAAGAAGGTGACCAACAAAGAGCTTCTGTATAATAGTCTTGTTGGAGGTGAGTAAAACTAAGGGCAAGGCTTTAGCCATCAAAGAGAGGAAAGTCAATCAAGTCTAGAACAAGGACTCCCATTTCCCTGAACGGGCATTGAGGGCAGAGTGAATCAGAAACCTCAGGATGTCTGCGGTGCTCTCCTCCAGCTCGGGGACCCCCGGGCTCTATATATACAGGCTCCCGACTCACCTGCCCTCTGTCTCGGGAGCTGGCAGGCCTGGAGTTTCACTGCCTTGAGCAACCGCTGGGCCACGGGCAGGGCTTCTGCGGGTGCTAACTGCCTGTGTGGCCTGGCACTGGTTGCCTACTCAGTTCGGGAACCAGACCGGCAGCGTCGCTGGTTCCAGGTCCTGTTGCCACGACTCTTGTTCCTCTGGTCTGAAGCCCGTGCTTTCTGCAGGGTGGGCCTTCCCGAGCCCAGGCCTTGTGTCCCAGGTGCCACCTGGACCCTTTGCTGCCAGGGCCTGGGGATGGGGGAGCTGCCTTCAGAGTGAAAATGGAGAAGGGGTCTGGGTGCTCGCTTCAAGGCCTGTTTTGCATCTTAAAACCAGGCAGAAATGTGTGGGCTGTAGTTCTACCGTGCCGTTAATTAATTGTCTGTCTTTGCTCAAATCTCTCGACTTCTCTATGTTTCAGTTACCCCGACCCCTCTAGTATATAGAATAAACGGAGGATTAATGAAATAACATATACAAAGGTGTTTTGAGAAACAAAGCACAGTAGAAATATATACATATTTGAGCCTGATGGGTCAATACTGATGTCCTTTGTGGAACCTTGTCCTAATAAACAGAAGTCTCTCCAGCCATCCACCCTCCTTTTGTTTTCTCTTTCACACACTGCCTCCCAGATTTTAATGAGCAACTGTGATCCGAGCACTGGACTAGGAGCTAGGGACATGGAGACCCAGACAAAGGTCATATCTCGTCAATCTGTAACCCAAACGTCTCCTGCGGCTCTCAGGGCTGTTTGGTTGATTCATGGACCCCACCCCAAATCCCCTCTCTTTCCAGGTCACCACCCACTGGGGCTCTGCTCTGAGAGATGGGACTCTTAGGTGGCTGCTTATCGGACTATGACATGTGGGAGTTCCTCACTAGAGTAGCTCCGACCCCTGCGCACCTGGGCTTGCTGCCCTCAGACACACCACTAGGCGGTGAATGCTTGGGACAGACCCATTAGGCATCCGAGTGGAGGGAAGACAGTCTCCCTCATGTCCAGAGCCGGGTGATGCCAAAAGGACAGGGACGGCAGGTTTGCACCTCCAGGGCACCACGGACCAGCAGTGTGGCTCGCTGCACGCGGGCACATTATGCTACCGTAACCCAGCCTTAGCCCCTCTCTCTGAGATGCCTCAGAGTTCTGCTGCTGGCTGATGGCCACAGCCCCCGCCTGCAAGGCCTGGCATTACCGGCAGCAGGCTGCTTTTATCTTGTTACCCTGTCCTCGGTCTACCTTACATCTTTACTCTCTCTGCCTTGATGACTGAGCCAGGCTGCACTTTCTGAAAAGCCAACACCTCTGTTGTTTGGCTTGAATTTTGTTTTATAAATACACGCACACACGCATGCACGCACCGTTGATCTTCACTGTCTGTGGAGTCCGTATCTGCAAATTTGACTACCTGCTAAAATTTACTTATAGTCCCCAAATCAATACTTGCAGCCCTTCTGTGCTCATTTGTGGACACGTGCAGAGTGGAGAAAACTTCGAGTCTCCCGATGCGCATGTTCCCAGCTGAGGCCACGCAAGACATCCTGCCTCTGCCTTGGCTCTCACGCTGTAAACAAGTGTCTTTTTCTTGGTCTATTTAGTGCCACCCTTTTTGCATTTTTGTACCTGGTGGTGATTTCACCGTTCAAGATGGCACCCAAGCTTGGTGCTGAAATTCTGTCCAGTGTTCCTAAGCACAGGAAAGCTACAAGTTGCCTCGCAGAGAAAAGACGTGTTAGACAAGCTTTGTTCAGACGTGGGCTATAGTGCTGTTGGCTGTGAGTTCAACATTAATGAATCAACAATATGTATTAAATGAGGTGCCTTTAAACAGATAACACACATGAAACAAAGTTATGTACTGAGGGATTGATGAAAACGTTGTGACCAGAAGCTCTCAGGAACCTAACCCGTGTTCTCTTAGGAGCGATGGTACAATATTTGCTGATGGTTCAATATTTGCTTGATAGAACATAACTACCTCAAATAACAAGAATAGACTGTCTATATGTAATGTCTTCTCTTCTTTCCCCTCCCTTCCCCTACTTCTCCTCCTTTGCTTCATACAAATTCTGTTTGATATTCTTCCACTTTAGTCTATTTCAAATAGTTGTTTGAGAATTCCATTGTCACTTGTATCTGTTTGTGAAATCCTGATCCTGGGAAGGAAGGCCTCTGTCAGTGGGAGGTACTTCTCTGTGTCGGGTACCACATCCTTGAGAACACAAAGATAACACAAGTCCTTGCTCTCAAGGAGCTCACTCAACCCTACGGTAGCAGTTCTCAAGGCAAGAGCATTACTCTGGTGTTGGGTCACTGGCTATTTTCTAAGCCCTGGGGTATAAGCCCATTTGACCATTTCGTGTTTGGTTGACTTCTAAGTCAAGCTAAACCGCTCTAGAAGGTAGAGCTCTGGTCATCCCAGCAGGTCCAAGACTCATAATCAAACCGAAGTGTGATTATGGGGGTTGGTCAGTTCTGTTGATCCATGGTCAGACATTAGAGACTATTGCCGGCCAGTTCCTCACACACACATATATATATAGTGATGATCTATGGATGTGGATGAATCTCTGATCATGAATGGCTTTGTCCAGATCTTGATATAAGGGAAAGGTGTAAAGGACAGAGAAGAAAAATCAGAAAGACCCTTTTGATGAAGAGAATGAAGAATACTGGCGACGTTTAAGAGGTGAACTTGGAAGGCAAGGTTGAGAAACAGATCACTGCTCGCCTCTGTACGTCGTCTCCCTCCTCCTCAGGACACCGTGAAGCTGACATGTGCAGCAAGTACCAAGCCAACAAAGACAATGTGGAGAAATGTCTTCTTGTTCGTGAGCCCCAAGGTTCTCAGGGACCTTGTTGATGACGGGCCTTGGGGAGCACAGGCTGGTGAGGATCCAGGAACGTGAGGAGTGTTCTGGCTTTCAGGAAGTTCATCCTGACAATATTTGCAGGAGCTGTGCTGTGAAGGGAGCAGAGCAACGGGGCAGGAGTCCAGCGACTCAAAGTGCTAAAAGGCAGTAGAGTAAATAGAGAGGGGAGGGGTGGTCCTTTGGGGCCTTCTGTGGGCACACGTGAATGAGTCAGCAAGAGGCTGGTGTTGCTGGAGAGAACTTTGTCCAGGTCAGCTTGGCATCTGGCCTCTCTCCATAGCTGCTCAAAGATGTGAACAGAAGAGAATGAGGGGGTCAGCTATGAGTGATGTTTGGAAGCTTCGGGAGAGGAGGCCAGAGTAGTTGGAGAGGGAACGCCACTGGAGGTGTCAAGAAAGGCAGCTGGACTTCCCTGGTGGCGCAGTGGTTGGGAGTCCGCCTGCCGATGCAGGGGACACGGGTTCGTGCCCCGGTCCGGGAAGATCCCACATGCCGCGGAGCGGCTGGGCCCATGAGCCATGGCCACTGGGCCTGCGCGTCCAGAGCCTGTGCTCCGCAACGGGAGAGGCCACAACAGTGAGAGGCCCGCGTACCGCAAAAAAAAAAAAAAAAAAGAAAGGCAGCTACGTGGACATGAGGGAGAGGGCACATCTCTTTCTGGTCAGTGTTTTATTTCCTTAGGAAGCCAGCACTCTCCTCAGGGCTCACTGGTGTGAATTCCCTCTCGACACACACTGGGAATCCTCTCCGTGCGATGGCAGTAGAGGTGCCAGTGGAGAGGATGGCCATATGTTATCCCCTACTTCCAGCCCGCCCACCTCAGATCCTGCCTCTATCCCAGTGGCTTCTGTGCCCTACAGAAGTCCTTCAAGCAGCCCCTGCGTCCTGCTCGTGGACTTTGGAGGGCGTACTTTTGACGGCTGCTCTGGCTTGGACTGAGATATGGTGGATTCGTGATAAGGACCATATCATGTAAGAATATCAGAGGCTTTGGAATCAAACAGATCTTGATTCTAATCTCAGCTTTTACACTTTTTAGCTGTGTGACATTAAGCAAATTGTTTAACTTTCCATTGCCTTTTTGTACCACCTGTAAAATAGGGATAATACCTATCCTAATAGGTTGTTGAGAGCATTGGAGAGAATATGTAAAGTACTGGCAGAGAAGGCTCTCAGTAAGTGGTACCTATTATCACTGTCCCTTTGTAGTGTCTGAGTTTCTGAGAACAGACAGTCCTTTCCTCTCCTCTATCGTGGAACCTGGAACACGTGTGACTTTGTGTGTCAGCAAGGGTCTCTGATTAAAGGTCCCCAAACAGGAGTTAAATATCAGGTATGAGAAAGAAAGGGCTGGTCCGGGGGCTCTAGAGACCTTCACGTCAGTCAAGGACTCTGTGAGACCTGGTTGGTGCTCAGAGAAACTGGACATTGCTCGCTGTAACTCACACAAAGACTGTGGGTCTAGACATCAGGTGCAACAACACATGAAGCAACGGCACGTTTCGAGTTTCTCTGCCTGCAGAGCCCCACACCAGGCACCCCAGGCGTTGGTGTGAGATGTACTCTTTGCTTCCAGGGTCTCGGATTCTCACTGCTTTCTTCAGCCACCCTTCAGCTCCCACTGCCCCTCCCTGCCAGCTTCTCTCCTTTCCCTTTATTTAGTGCTTACTTTGTACCAGATCCCGCTTCCTTTATTTAATCCTTACAGCAACCCGCTCTGTAAGGTTGTTTCCATTTTACAGGTGTGGAAACTGAGGCATGGGCATGGGGAGATTAAGTAACTTACGCAAGGTTGTACATTTGAGTTTAAACCCAAACAGATCCATCTAACCAAAGTCTGTGTTTCATTTAAATTTTTAAAATAGCTATAAAGGGTGGGGTTTTTTGTTTTTGTTTTTTGTCTGGTTAAGTAATGCCTGTGAATGGTTTTTTTAAAAAAGATGTAGACAGTTCAAAAGAGAACATAAGTGAAAAATAAGTCTCCTTCTCAACCCAACTCTCATGTCCCTACCCACAGGATGAATTCCTGGAAGTGGCTTTACTGTGTGAAAGGCTCTGTGCACTTTATATATTGGTAGATACAGGCATACCTTTGCAGATACTGTGTTTTTTACAAATTGAAGGTTTGTGGCAACCCTGCATTGTCAGATGATAATTAACAGTTTTTAATGATAAAGTATTTTTTAATTAAAGTGTATTCATTGTTTTTGTAGATGTAATAGATCTTAATAGATCACAATATCGTGTAAACATCACTTTTATATGCACTGGGAAACCAAAAATTTGCGTGACACGCTCTATTGCGATATTGGCTTTATTGCGGGGGTCTGGAACCAAACCTGCGATGTCTCAATGTGTGCCTGTATTGCCAAATTGCCCTCCACAAAAGAGGCCTGCGCTCTTTACCAGTGCTAACCTACCTTCCCTTAAAGTTGGTTTTTCTTTTTGAACCCACCTGCTGAGAACCCCTTGACGTCATCACACACAAATGTGCCCAGTGGGTCTCATTATCAGACCACACAGGCAGGCCTTTCATATCAGGAGCTCTGTAAGACATCTGCATCCCGACTGGGCTCTGGGATTTCTGTGACACTAGAGCTGCAGTGGAGACAAAGCTCAGAGCTAGTATTTGGCCCCAGTTTTGGGTTTTACAAGGTGTGTCTCTGCTGTCAGGGGTTACCTACTGAAAAAGGACCCTCCTGTCCCAGGCCCGAGACCCTGGCCCCAGGCGCTCGATGCTTTTGTGAGCTGCTTGTCTCAGACAAAGTTGGGCTGAGCAGCTATCTTCCACTCTCCTGTGTGTGGAAGCCTGGGTTAGGCTTCAGATTTACAATATGAGAAAGATAAAAGAAAGAGAGTGAAGCTTCAAAATCTTTTTCCAAGCGAATTTGCAGTTGGGGGAGGTGCGCACTGGTGAGGGGCAAGGGGCAGGCCCCGTAGAGCCTGAGGAAGGAGAGACGGGCCTCGAAAGGACGCTGGGGCCCCCTCCCTCCTGGGGCCTCGGGAAGCTCTCAGCCCCCAGCGCAGGGATGTGAGAGGCTTTGGCTCATGTGTCTAGAGGTGCCGTGATGTGTGTTCTCCTTGGTGCCCGCGGCCCTAGAGAATGAACAGGGCGACCTCTGAGCCAGACAAGACAGTGGGTAGGAGGACAGAGCAGCCCCTCAGCTCAGCCCCCAGGCTAAATGTGTGGTTGTTTAAAAAAAAAAAAAAGGAAATGAGAGTTCACTCTAATTAGAAACTTCTGGTCCTTGAGTAGGGTTAGAGAATTATGGGCATTCTGGGGCCCGAGCATTTGTGGTATGACAGGTGGGAAGGAGAGAAGGGAGTAAAAGGGGAGCCAATCTCATGTCCGGGAACAGATCGATGTGCCCTGTGGTGATGACAGTATCTCATTTCAGGTTAACCAAGGTGCTTCTATGTTTTTCTGTTCCTCTGGGAAGCTGCGGTAAACGTATGGAAGCACAAGGAAAAAAGGCTTTCTGTTTCCATAGGCAAGAGCCTGGGATACTGTCTCTCCCTGAGGAGTCACTGCAGGGGCAGTGACTTCAGTGGGCTGGACTCGGGGCTAAACCACCCGAATAGCTAGCACTCCTCCACCTCCCCGTATTGCCCAGTCTGCTGGTGACCCCTTGGGTGTGAGGGTTGTGATGGGAGGGTACCAGGGCCGAGGTCCAAAGCCAACAGCACCTGCTTCCCAGACCACTGGGTGTCCTTTGCCTTGAGCTGTGCTCAAGGGCCAGCTGCCTGAAGCCGTTCGCCTGTGAGCTCAGCTTCATCGAGCTCCTTGAGTTTCTGGGTATGCAACAGTATGTCCAATCCAGGAAGCTAAAAGCTGAGCCTCACATTCCTGAGGTCCCAACTTGGGAGCCTCAACTCTTTGCTAAATCGCCTCAAGTAAGTCTCTTCACCTCAGGGGTCCTATCCATAAAATGAGGGGTGCCCTAAGGGTCTTAGAGTCTGACTACCTATGACTTCCTGTTCCTCTAGTCTCTTCTCCCCTCTCCCATGGGTCAAGTTGGTTTGGTCCCCGTATGTCCATGTCGACTGATGAACGTGTTTGTCCTAAATCATATGTGTTCCAGTGAGTGTGAACAATAAGTCATTTTTTCACCAAAAACATAACTAGTATATGACAACTGGAGAAGACGATATCAGTAGCTTATCTCCAGGAGAGGGAAAGGGTCGAGCCCGGACCTTGGCTTCTAAGGCTTGGGCACCTCCACAGCTCCTTGAAAGATGCTGCTGCTCACAGAGAAAGTGATTCTGCCACCATCTTCCCCCAGCTAAATCCTGGCCCCTGTCCTGGGGCAGAAAAAGCGGGGCCTCCCCTTGCTGGGGCTGGCGAGAGTAAGAGGAACCTCCAGGATACAGATGCTGAGAAGCCTCTGGGGAGCTGTCCTTTACGCAGCCTCATGAGCGTCCCATGTGCCGTGGCTGGGAGCAGGGGAGAAAGCCGGAATTAGGAAAATGAGCCTTTGGGCTTGCAGGCATGCCTGTGCGCACACACACGCACACGCACACGTGTGCAAACACACACACAAACGTTTACATAGGCTGTGGGGTGGAGCGGGGGGTGCCAACTAAGAGCTAAGAGCTCTTCGGTAGTTTTCTGTTCTTACAGAACTCTTTAACTTCCTCTACCTTTCCGAAAGCCGAGGCCAAACCTCGAGGCACCCACCTGCTCCTGTGGCTGCTTCTCCTGCTGGGCAGCTCGTCTGGGTGTCTGAAGCTATGGTTTGGGCCCTTTCTCCCTTCTCTGTGCACCTGTGCACATGTCTGTCCCTGAACCGGGGATGCTCTAGTCACAGATCTCTGACTCTAGAAGACTTAAAGAGATAAAGCTGAGACCAGCTTCATCGCCTCTCATGAATGCACTAAAGGCAGTGAGGGCAACTCTACAGATTTCAGTATTAAAATGGTTTTTTTTGCTAGCTAATTCACTCACATTTCCTGTGTAATAAAAAGAAAGGGAGAAAAAAAAGAAAGAAAGGGAGGAGGAGAGTACTGTAAAGGTAAGTAAAACCAATGATGGGGGCAGAATAGGAAATGACTGGGCTGGGCCGCCATCCTCCTTGGGAGACATAGAGCCCCGGGGTGGGGGGTGGGGGGGGCATTGGCAGGTCTCCTGATCACAGCCCTCTCAGGCCACTCTCCCACAGGGCAGGGCCGAGGGGCTGGGAAGCAGGTGACCCAGCCGAGGGTCTGTGCTCTCTCCGCAGACGGAGCATGAAGCGGAAGGCACTGTTCACCTGTCCCTTCAATGGAGACTGCCGCATCACCAAGGACAACCGCCGCCACTGCCAGGCCTGCCGGCTCAAGCGCTGTGTGGACATCGGCATGATGAAGGAGTGTGAGTTTCAGGGGCGGGGCCTGGGCGGGGCGAGGGCGCGGTCAGGGGGAAGGTGGCTGCCGTTTATGCAGGTTTGGCCAGCAATGTCCTCTTGCCCTTCCTCTGTAGCTGCCGGCATTTGAGGCCTGAGTCGGGAGTCCGGGCATGAGTGGGACCAGCAGCATCAGGCAGGGTGGCTGGAACTCCAAGATCAAAGGCCCAAAGAGTCCTGCCAGCCTTTTTAGGATCCGTGTGTGTGTGTGTGTGTGTGTGTGTGTGTGTGTCTGTGTGTGTGTGTGTGTGTGTGTGTGTGTGTGTCCTGAGGCCCAGGAAGGGCCTGTCCTGTGCGAGGCCTGTGAGGAGGGACAGGCAGGGCACTGCCTACATGAGCCCCCCCAGGTTTGTCTTCCTCTAAGACGTCATCGCCATTCTTACAGCAGCCTCTTTCCAGGACCTTCGGGGAAAGGATGAGGGTTAAGGACCCCAGCGTTCTTTGGACTTTGGGAGAGAGGGCTGCTGTGAGTGGGGAGGGGCAGGAGTGATGGAGAGGAGAAACATTCAGAGCCTGGCTGTCATGGGGGTTCTGCCCCACCCTAGCCTTCCAGCCACTCTGGCCCAGTGAGCAGATCCGAGGGCTGGTGTCCAGGACTAGGTGGAAAGATCCTGTAAGGGGAAGCCCTAGACTCTAGGAGGACCCTCTAGGTCCAGATTGAAAAAGAGGATCGATCCTCTAGGACTTCCTGCCCAGCACTGGCATTGCAGAAGAGGACCAATGTGGCAGGTTAACAGGTTCTGACCCACTGTTAAAAGCAACCCTTGGGGGGCTTCCCTGGTGGCGCAGTGGTTGGGAGTCCGCCTGCCGATGCAGGGGACACGGGTTCGTGCCCCGGTCCGGGAAGATCTCACATGCCGTAGAGCGGCTGGGCCTGTGAGCCGTGGCTGCTGAGCCTGCGCGTCCAGAGCCTCAGAGCCTGTGCTCCGCAACGGGAGAGGCCACAACAGTGAGAGGCCCGCGTACCGCAAAAAAAAAAAAAAACAACCCTTAGGGACTTCTCTGGCGGTCCAGTGGTTAAGACTCCGTGCTTCCAACTCAGGGGGCGCGGGTTGGATCCTTGGTCGGGAACTAAGATCCCACATGCTGTGTGGCGTGACCAAAACAAAACAAAACTAAGCTAAACTAAAAATAACCCCTGGACTTTGCATTTGAGCTCTAGTGCCAGTTACTTGGTAAGCAGAGTAACCATTGAATTCAGTAGACCCTGGGAAGGGCTGGCCAGGCCCTCCCCTGGGCTGGAAGCAAGGGCACTGGGCTGGCCTGGTCACAGGTGCCCTCGGCACACTACTCCCTGCTCTGTGCCTTTTGCTCACCCCCGTCTGTGAACTGTACCCTGATCCCTTCCAGGGCCTGGGATGGGGGCCGTGCCCTGCTAAGCTATGGGCCTGAGGAGTCTCAGGAGGGACATTCAGATACAGCCACCCCTGGAGGCCCTCCTGGCCATGGGGCCAATTCTGGGGTGCGGGGGGGTGGGCATTGGAGACGTTAGGTACAGGGGAGACGTGTCTGGAACAAGGAAAAAACCACAGGACAGGGCTGAGGGGATGGGAAATTTCTTCCTTGCTGGGAAAAAATGCTCTGTTTTTGGGAAACAGAGGCCAAGTGGTGGTCCCAGTGAGGCCTCCTCGGGCTTTGACAGGCTCCCTTCTGGTGGGCCATGGCCCCTCACTCCCGATACCAGCTCCCCAGCCAACGCCAGCAGCCCTGGAAGAAGCTTCCAGGCCATCGTTCCTCCTCGCCCCCATGGGAGCATGCAGGTCTGGGCACGCTGATCACTCCTAGCCCGGGTCCCCTGCCCCGCCCAACTCCTGTTTATCCTGGAGTCATGGAGGCTCAAGGCCTGGGTGCCTCGTGGAGCTCCTCACACGTTGGCTTAGTGCAGCCTGCTCTGTTCAAGGTGCCAGGCTGGACGTAAACAGGAAGCAGTGTGCGCCGCCCCTGCCCCTGCCCCCTCCGAGCACACAGCCTCCACAGGGCGGGGGACCATGGCTCTAAGGCTCCAGCCAACCAAGAGTGGCCCAGAGTTACACCTGGAACTCAGTAAGGCGCTGCCGCAGGAGTTCTGGTCAGGGCCAGCCTCACTGATGTCCCGGAAGTGCCTCTCCTTTGTCTCAGGAGAAAAGAGGTGCTCCATCCGCTTAGAACAGGAAGCACACTTAGAAATCATCTGAGACCCAGAAAGGCAAAACTATTAATACCAGGATTGGAGTCAGAAGGCGTGTTGGGACTAGAATCCAGCTCTTTATCCCTCCTGGATCCCTCCTGGTCCCCGTGGAGAGCACTGCACCCACCGTGATGAGCAGGCCTTGAGTGTTTCAGGGTGCTTCCACCCCAGGAACACCACGTGGTGGGGGGCCAGCAATCCAGAAGTGGACGCCCACCCCCAGCCCCTGGTCAGCTTTGTGCCTCAGCCAACCTGATCTCAGCCTCAGTCCCTCGGACGGAGCCCCATGCCCCCCTCCTGCTCTATGCCCAGGGCAGCCCTGTGCCCACCACTCTTGCCAGGCTAGTGCAGGGAGCTGTGCTGAGTTAGGGATGGGCTGGTAGAGCTGCGTTTTGGGGTCTGGGCCCCAGAGCTCCATTTGTAAGAGAAATGTTGGGCCAACATGAGGCTTCTTCTTCCCACTGCCCCAAAGGGAAGGTCCTCCAGGAAGAGCTCTATTTCCTGCCTCAGGTTAGCCAAGCTTTGGGGGGCCTGGAGCTCCCCAGTTCAGGTCCCCTAGGAGAGCCGCTTATATATCACCCAGGCTGGCTGTCATCCCCAAGGCCTAGCCTCCTAGAGACAGCTGAGTGTCAACATTAGTAAAACCACAGGGCACCCCAGGGCTCCCTTTGAAGGGAGCTGCAAACCCAGGCTCCTTTCTGCTTGGGACAGGGAGGTGGCCGTTTCTTAGAGGAGGCAGAAGAAGCTGAGGAGATGCCTGTAGGAACCAGTGTTTATTGACCACTTACTGTACCAGTGTCAGGCACTAGTACTTTCTTGTTAAAGTCTGACAACAATCCCTAAATATATAAATGCTTCTGTTTTTATTTTTTGTGATAGATGAGCAAATTCAGAGAAATTAAAATATCATGCCTCCAAAGCTAATAATCTAGGCCTGTTTCCAAAGGTCAAGCCTGTGGGCTCCACCCCAGCACAGCCCCTCGGCCCCCCTCCCCTTTTCTCCCCACTCCCCTCAGTGGGCCAGAGCGCCTCCACTGTGCATTTCCAGACACTGCCTGGGGCCCTAAGAGACGGGCGGAAGAGAGTTTGTTCCCGCTAAACACTCTGTCTCTCTTCGAGTCCAGGTTGACTTGATGTCCTTGGAGCCCAAGGCATTTCACAGTTGAGCTCTGGCCTCTTGTAGACCTGGCCTGCACATGTGAACTCGTTTAATGTTTTTATACATGTACATCTTTTCTGCCCAGCATGAGCACAGCCCCTGGCACATAGTAGGTACTCAGTAAATATGTGTTGAATGATTGAATATTAGCTCCCCATTATGCTTCTTTGTATCTCTGCATCTCCCACTGATTTATCTATCAGGAAGATCTCCCAATCTGATATTGTCAATGTCATTCATTTGGGAAAATTTTATGTCTGTTTCCCTAATGCTGTCCTTAGGCCACCTGTGGCAAACTGAAATGTTTTTACCTTTGTTCGTGCCTTCAGATCTTGACTCCCTAACTCTGTTCTAGACTTTATGGAACAGGGAATATCTTGCATGGGATTAACTTGAGCAAAGCCATTTGCACACTCAGCAAGGACCTGGGAAGCGACTAAGCAGCCCTACAGATTTCACAAAACCCCTGTACACAGCTCATGTCCTTTATTAACTGGAGAGCCCATCGATGGGCTTTTAACTTGAGTGGCTTTTAACTTCAAAATGTGCCTCCTAGTGAGAAATAAATTTCTATTGTTTAGCCAAAAAAACACAAAAAATAAAACAAACAAACAAAAAGAGTGTCCTCCTACATGATAATAATGGTATTTTTAGTAGCAATTCATTGAGAAAATGATTCTTTAAATCCTATGAAATTAACAGCCGCTTTAAACAAATGACTTATTTCATAAGTCACAACAACATCTGCACATGTGAGAGAATTATGACTTATTAGTCCCCAGAAAATGTTGCCTGGAGAGAGGCCCACGGATTGGCAGCCTTCATTTGAAACCAGCAGATCTTAGCATTTCTTCCTCTAGTACCGCACGTGGGATGGTGGTCACTGTTCACTAGAAGTGAGGGAGAAGATCAGTCAGTGTCATAAGGTTAACCTCAAATCTCTTCACTTTTTCCTTTTAAGGTAAATCACTTACAAGCTTTGCGACTTTATTTACTTTTTCATACTCTTCAGATGGATTGGAACACCTTGTGCGTCAGGGCTCCATGGCTGAGGACCAGGGTCCTGCTGAACATTCATGGCCAATTATAGTCACAGGCAGTATGGGGTAGTGGTTAGGATCTCGGACTGTAGAGCCAGACTGCCCAGGCCCAAATACCAGCTCCACCACTTGTCTGCTGTGTGACTCTGAACAAGTTTTATAGCCTCTCTGGGCCTCACTTCCCTCATCTGCAAAGTGAGGATAATAGTACCTGCCTTAGGGGTTATTATAAGGACTAAGTAATGTGAGTTAATATATAGAAGCAGTTAGAATAGTGCCTGGTACATTCAAACAAGCCTCTATGTTTATTAACAGTATTTTTTATTACATACAGCTTGATCACCAGGATATCCAGCTCCCGACAGATGAGAAGTAACTCTTAAGGGGGATAAAGGCATACTTCTAGAGACACACAAATAAGAAGAGACAACACATAGCTGAAGAGAGCGGGCTAGACTGGTATGAAAAGTAGTATGAGAACTCAGAGTCACAGCTGAGTCATATAGTGCCTATAGGGAAACAGCCCGTACAATTCTGAGGTCATAACCTTGTCCCTGCAAAGTCCAAGAATTATTCAGAATGATGCCTCTGAATCATCAGGCAAAGGTTACATGATGTTACGGGTGTTCTGTCACAAGGCATTCTGTCTTGAAAATACTTCCGTCACAATGATTTAGATTAAAAACGTAAGCTTTGCTCAGTGATCTGGTGGACTGGCATGCGGCGTGCGCCATTCCGACATGGTAGGGAACACGCAGCATTGCTATACTTCGCACCGTTCTTTCCTGAGCCAGGATGACGACCAGCACATAGTAGGTACAGCCAGTGTTGGTGTGTTGGGTGTCCAGGGCGTCAGACTATTGAGGAAGCCTCACTGGGCTAGCCTTGGTGCAGAAGACACAGGCACTGTAGGATGTGGCCCCCACCCTTAGGTAGCCTGCAGCTCCAGTGAAGGAGACCTTGAACTTCTTAGGCTCTCTCTATAAAGGTATTTACTGGGACCTGTACTAACCGTAAATGTAACAGAGTGAAAAACGATCAGGTGCCCGTGTGTGTGGGAAAAACGGCTCAGCGCAGATCGAGGTAATAAGAAAGCCTCTTGTCGTACGAGAGGGCTGTGAACTGGGTGCTGGAGAACCAATAGAGCTTGCATGGCTACTGGGGAGAGAAGACCCAGCTGGACAGGCATCCAGCACAAGGAGAAATGCAGTGGCAGGTCGTGTACACAGGTCAGCAGTCCCAACGTGACTAGAGCAGAAGCTGTGTCCAGTGGCACCGGGAAATGAGGTTGGAAAGTTAGGGAGGAGGGGAATCACGGAGAATCTTGACTTCAGGTGGGGCATGGTAAGCAGGAAGGATCCAGAAAAAGTTTCTGAGCAGGAGAGTGACATCATAGAATCACAGGGGGTTATCAGAGCCCTGTCGGGGCTGAGAGGCATGCCTGTGGGCACACAGAGCCAGCCCCCCACCCCCCACCCCGGCTCCGCCTGCCCGGCAGGTGAGCAGGAAAGACCCGACACCTAATCTCAGCTTCCCCAGGCTAGGGCCTCGCACCCTGCCTTAAATGGGATGCCCCCTCGCCCACCCTGCTCGATCTCTTGGGGTCTGAGCAGACACCCTCTCTGGGAGGAGGGCTGGCAGCTCTTCGGGCAGGTGAGTCAGTAACCTGGGCGTGGTGTCCACCCCAGTCTTCCTCTTGCTATAGTTTGTCTCATCTCTGGAAGAAACAGGCCATCTTTCGCAGCAGGCTTCCCTTTCCTGCTGTGCCCACTCCCACCCCGGACCGGCTCTCCCTCCCCGCCCCTGCCAACTTCTCTCGTCTTTCCCCCACCCAAGGGGCCTAGGCCAATAGGCCTTTCTCGAAGCCGGGCACCCACCCACTCTGGGGTTCTGGTTCCTTTTCCTGCTCTTGTGAAACTCTCAGTTCTGTGGGCAGATGCCCTGGTAAGACCAGCACAGAGCAAGCAGCTGCAGGCCGAGGGCCCCAGCGCCCACTCCTGCCATCAGCGCTCTGCAAGCCCCAGCCGGGAGGTCTGTGTGCCCGGCCGCTGTGCTCAGCACTGCTGCTCCCAGCCCTGCCCTCCCGGCAGCTGGCCCAGCACCGGGAGGCCCGGAGACCCTGCACAGCCTGCAGGGGGCAGGGGACCCCCGAGGTGGGATACACTGGCCAGTTGCTGGAGAGAGCTTCCCAGGTTAGAGCTGTGAGCTGCTATGCTTGGGGACTTCCAGAGGACTCGAAAACTTCCTTGGGCAGTCATTCCAAGACTGGATGGGCTGAGACACGGGTTGTTTGGGCCCAACCGAAGAGGCAGTCTTTCTACGTTGCTCATAGTAGATCGCAAACATGGAAACTTGGATGTGGGGAAGGTCGTGTGAGGTCTTCTCAGCACCTCCTAGCCTCTATCGCCGTGACTGTGCACCCTCCCTCCCCATAGTGTCTCCCTCAGGATCAGGAAATACAGGGACGGGGTAGAAGCTACAAGAACAAACGTTTAGTGAGCGTCTGCTCTGTGGCAGGCCTGCATTCAGGTCTCAAAGCAGTCGGTCCTTTGAGATCGGATCCCCACATACGCATGCCTTATGGAGGAAGGAACAAAACAGGGACTTAGAAGAGATCATATGGTCCAAACTTCTCATTTTAGAAACAAGCAAACAAAAGCCTGGAGAGCTCAGTCTGTGCAGAGTCAGACACCTTGTTATTGAGATCCCAGGCTCCCTAACAATGCCCAGGCATCCCATCTCCCCAGTCCTCTATCTCCTCCTCTCTCACGTGTCTGCCTTTTCAACATAGAACACGCAATCTTCCATTTGTATTGTGGGCTTGGGGTCCCCGTGGCCGGACGGCCCGGTGAACTCCAAGTGTGAGGCACAGCCCCTTCCATCTCGTGCCTTTACCTGGAGGAAGGTTCCTTGGAGGCGCTGCAGGGGAGCCCTCCTGACTCCCCCCTTCCCGCCCCACAGTCATCCTGACTGATGAAGAGGTGCAGCGGAAGCGGGAGATGATCCTCAAGAGGAAGGAAGAGGAGGCCTTGAAGGACAGCCTGCGGCCGAAGCTGTCCGACGAGCAGCAGCGCATCATCGCCATCCTGCTGGACGCCCACCACAAGACCTATGACCCCACCTACGCCGACTTCAGCCAGTTCCGGGTACAGCACGAGCCACCAGCAGAGCCCGGGCTTGGAGGGGGACGGAGGGCAAAGAGGCGTCTGGGCACAGAACCTGGGAAGGGAGGGAGGCTGCTCTGGCCTTCTGACACTGGGGAGGACTCCCCCTCCTGTCAGAGATCAGGGCTGGGGTAGGAAGGTGACCTCCAAGTGTGGGCCTCTGACGCTCCATCTTTCCCTCCAGCCTCCGGTTCGAGAGGGTGAGAATGAAGGGAGCCATCCCTCAGGGCCTTGGTTCATACACACGCCCAGCTTCTCTGGAAACTCATCCTCCGCCTGCTCAGATCGCTACACCTCCTCTCCAGGTAAGTGGGACTGCACACCCCCGCCCAGAGAGCCCAGAGCTTCCCCAGCCCACCTGTCCTTGGCCGCAGCTGGAAGGACAGCACTTACATACTGTGTGCCTGGCAACGTCCTCAGAGAAAAACCTTTTTTAGAGAAGAGGCGGGGCTTTCCTGAGGGCCCACGTGGAGGACTCTGAGGAAGGGGCCAAACAGGGGTCTGGTGGGCAGGGTCTGCCTGCAGAGCCTCTGTTCTTTCCTCTAAGCCGGGCTTCGGCCCCTGGCTCCCTCCCTGGGAGTGACCCGATTCCTTTAAATGGTACTTTGACGCGGGCCCTTGGGGTTTTTTTTGTTTGTTTCATTTGGGGTTTTGTTTTCTCCAGTTTTATTGAGATATAATTGACATATAGCATTGTATTAGTTTAAGCATTGTATTAGTTTAAGGTGTATAACATAATGATGTGATGTATGTATATATTGCAAAATGATTGCCACAGTAAGTTTAGTTAACCTCACATAGTGACAAAGATGTTTTCCCCCCTGTGATAACTTTTAAGATGTACCCTCTTAGCAACTTTCAAATATAACAAACAGTGTTGTTAACTACAGTCACCAGAGCCTGAGTCTTTGGAAGGTGGAATTCAGCATGGAAGGAGAAGATGTGGGTCCCACTACAGCCCACCTTCCTCTCAAGCCCTGGGGGGCCCCTAAGGCCCTGGAGGACCTGTCTCTTCCAGCTCATCCTTGCTTTCCTCTTATAGTCCTTTCCTACCTTTCTCTTCATCTTCCTGCCTCATCCTCCCCCTGCCCTTCCCTTCATCCTTCTACCTCTCACCCAACCCAGCTGCCCTCTGGTTGGGGCCTGTAGAAAGGCAGGGATGGAAAAGCCCCCTCCCCTCTGGGGAACTAGAATCCTCAGATATGGTACTTCCAGACTCATTGATGGATATGTGCCCAGATCCAGAGTAGGTGGGAGGGCTCCCTGTGTCAACTAGACAGAGATAACAGTGGAGCTGGCCGTGTGTCTACTCACCTGCATGGACCACTGCACAGATAACTGATCCTCTGAGCCCCTCACCTTGTAGTTAACCTTGTAGTAACCCCTCCCCTGTGGTAATTTTCTCTACCCACTTTCCTGCTCTTTTTACTCTATGGTATATTCATTTTTATCAATGAGGGTCAATCTGGGGACTTCCCTGGTGGTCCAGTGGTTAGGACTCAACACTTTCACTGCCGAGGGCACGGGTTCAATCCCCGGTCGGAAAGCAAAGATCCCACAAGCCTTGCGGCACAGCCGGGAGGAAAAAAAAAAAAAAAAGAGGGCCAATCTGCATGCTATACATTGGTCTGTACTTCAACTTTTCATAATAATTTAATATTATTTAGAAGTTTTGATTTCTTATCATAGGTTAATTAATTTGAGGTGTTTACCAACCCCCCATGGTATGTTCAGTATAGCATATATTTATTGAAAAATTCAAACTAGTTAACATTTTTAACTTTAAAAAAATTATTATATAAAAGTAATATGTGTTCATTGTAGACATTCAGAAAATATAAACTAAATTATGTATATTATATATATTATATATAATCTTTAATCCTACCACCCAAAGATAATGTATCTTTTCCCAATTTTTTTATATCTATTATTTTTATATTTTTATTTATTTTTTTATTTTATTTATTTATATATATTATTAAATATATAATATATATTTTCATATATATATAAAAATATATAAATATATATAAATATATTAAAAAATATAAAATATATATAAATATAAATATATAAAATATATATATAAATATATAAAACATATATGTATATTTTATTATATATATTATATATAATATATATATTATGTTATATATAATATATAATATATAATATATATAAATATATAAAAAATATATATAATATATATTTATATTAAATATAAAATATATAATATATATTTTTATTTTATTTATTTTATATTTTTTATTTTATTTATTTTTATATATATTATTATATATAATCTTTAATCCTACCACCCAAAGATAATGTATCTTTTCCCAATTTTTTTTTAACACATATATATGTTCAGAAATGGAATTGTGCTATACGCAGTCTGGTAACTTGCTTCTTTCTCTTGATAGTATATTGTCATATCTTCATACCATTCAGTACACACCTAGAATATAATTTTTAAAGGCTGCATAGTATTCTGGGGTGTAATGTACAATAACATATCCAAACCCCCATCACTGGATATCTAGATTTTTTTTCCCAGCTCTTCATTAAGATAACAGTATGCTTGTGGCTAAATATTTGCACTTATTCTGAATTTTTCCTTGTGTTGAATTCATGGAAGTAGGATTACTGGTCATAGAGTGTACATAATTGTAGGCTTTTGGCCATCACGGTCAAATAGCTTTCTAGATTAGTTGCACAAATGTATGCCTCCTTTATACCCCAGAGCTGCACAAGGATTGCCTAATTCCCTGCATCTTTACAAACCCTGGTGTCAACATATAAACGTACTTGCTTCTAGTTTAGAGGTGAAAGGTAGATGTTCTTCTTGGCCATTCTTTGATCACTAGTGAGGTTGAACATTGTTTTCCACAAGTTTATCGGTTCCAAATACATCTTTTTTTTTTTTTTTTTTTTTTTTGCGATACGCGGGCCTCTCACTGCTGTGGCCTCTCCCGTTGCGGAGCACAGGCTCTGGACGCGCAGGCTCAGCGGCCATGGCTCACGGGCCTAGCCGCTCCGCGGCATGTGGGATCTTCCCACACCGGGGCACGAACCCGTGTCCCCTGCATCGGCAGGCGGACTCCCAACCACTTCGCCACCAGGGAAGCCCCCAAATGCATCTTTGATTTGAGATCATTAGGAACAACATGTAAACTCATATCTTAAAGAAGGTCTCTTATCTCAGAGTGTCTCTGATATTTGATTTTCCTGCCCCACTCTGCTGAAGGAAGACACAGAGAACCCTAGGGGGAAGCCTGGGCTGAAGTGACCTTGGAGAGAGATGGTGACTGTGGGATTCCCAGCTGGCCCTGCTGCCAGGGTGTAGGAGGGCCTCGCGGGGCCTTGCAGAAGCCTGGCTCAAGTAGTTCCTTCTCTTCCCTCATCCTTCCCCAGATACGATGGAGCCAACCGGCTTCTCCAGCCTGGATCTGAGTGAAGAAGACTCTGATGACTCTTCTGTGACCCTGGACCTGTCCCAGCTCTCCATGCTGCCGCACCTGGCTGACCTGGTCAGTTACAGTATCCAGAAGGTCATTGGCTTTGCCAAGATGATCCCAGGGTTCAGGTAAGGAGCTTCTGGGACATCCAGGGAACAGAGTCAGAATCCTAGACTGAGCCTGAAGAAGGCTCGGAAATTACCAATCTACTGCTTCCCAAGATACAGCCTCAGGCCCTACCCCAGACCTCCTGAGTCAGAATCTCTGGGCAAGGCCCAGGAATCTGTATTTAAGAAGTGCAGCCCATCCAGCATTATTCGGCAGGCCAGCACTGGAGAGCCATCCATCCCTTATACTTTCTATGTGACGGAACAGGAACCCAGTGAGGTCCAATGGCCAACACCAGGATTTCTAGTGTTGGAGCCCACGTGTCAGAGCCGGGTTAAGAACTCTTAGTTCACTGCTGTGTCCACTCCAGCTGCCTTGGATCTATTCCTCATATTATCCTTTTCAATTAAACCTACAGTGATCCTGCACACCCAATTCTGAAACCAGGATGAAGTGATAAAGAGGAAAAAGGGTTGGGCTAGTGATGTGATTTAGGAATCCTAGAGGGAGACGCACTTGTACATATAACCTGGGCATCTTTCACCCGATTTACCCTTCACTCAAGGCTGTTTCCTAATCACACTGAGATCTTTTTTGCCAAAGTAGGTAAGTATAAGGAGTTCTACTGGAGTAAAGACCCTCCCTTATGGATTCATTCATACAAATTTCATTCATTCATTCAAATGTTCTATTGTTTTGGTAATAATGCTATCTATAATACTTATATTTAAATGGTCATACAGTGTTAACTATTCTTAAAAGTACATAAAAGTTGACGCTTTTGCTAGATATGTTGGGAGGCAGTTATATCTATATTTGTGTATATCAATAGCTTCATTCTTTCTAAAAGTTCATTTGGAACACTGTCACCAAAGAGATATACATTGTGGTCAAGAAATAAGTGAATAAACTTCCCTGGCGGTCCACTGGTTAAGGGTCCACCTTCCACTGCAGGTGGAATCCCTGGTGGGGGAACTAAGATCCCGCGTGCCACGTGGCGTGACCAAAAAAAAAAAAAAAAAAGAAAGAAAGTAATTAATATCGAGCAATACTCTCATCATTTCAAGTAGTAGCAATAGTTGCAGCTCTAGCAGAAGGGGTAGAATGCTTCCTCAATACTGATGCTTGGATTCAGCGCTACAATACTGGGAGATGGAAAATGACTGGACGTTGGCCAGCTCTGGATGGAAGCTAACACGAGGTGCCGTTTATGGTTTGGTGAATCTCTGGTGCGTAGGGAAGCCATCAGCTACTGTCTAAATTGCTGCATTGCCAGCTAAGTGATGGTAATTCACACAGCTAAACCCAGCGCATCCCAGTTTGTTTCTGTCCTGAGACAACCTGCTCTGTGTTATTTTATGCCTCACACCAATTCAAATAGCAGGGATTCACCAATGTTCTTTCCTGGAATTAATGTGAAAATTATAAAGGAGAGAAACCATCAAATGGTGTTGAGACACTCTTACTGTATCGCACGTTTTGGTTACATCAAAAAGAATAAAGGCCACTCTGCAGGCAGAACGGGTGTCACCTGTGAGGTCAGCATCGCACTGGGCCTGGGATTTACCCTCCAGAGTCTTTCCTTGGAACTGATGGCAACATTGCGCTTAGTACAAGTTCCAGCTCCCTCCCCCACTCTTCTCTTTACTGTTTGCAAACTGCACGTGTTCCCAAAGTCTTGTTTTGTGCAAACAGCTAGAGAAAAAACACTTCAAGGTGTTGATGGATACACTGTGGCGGGTGGCTCTCGTCCTAATTCCAGGAGGAGCAGCCCTCACCTACGCAGTCCCCAAACCTTGCCCAGTGGGGAGCTGGGCCAGAGGGCACCTGAAGCCCTGTCCAGATGCTAAGGTTTGGTGGCTAGGATTGCCCACGTGGGAAAACTGTCCTAAAAAGAAAGTGACCCATTTAACCGGATTACCCCAACGCAGCCCCCTCCACTAAGTGACCTGAGCCCCAGTTTTTCTCTTGGCCCCCATCCCTTCCCTTCGCCACATATACCCTCGCACAAAATAGCACCACCTGCCCCTCAATTCCTCTCCCCAAGGATGAGCTGAAGTCTACCCCCTTCCTTCCCTTTCAAGCCTCATTCTCCAGAGTTCCCTGGTCTAGCCCTGCAGTCCTGGCCGAAGTGAGGTATATATGAGCAGGTATTGGAGCCGCCCAGCTATGGAGGCAAAATCCATTAAATCGATCCTAAACACGCTTGGGTTAACTTTTCTGGCTTCAGCATGTCTTGAGAAGACCCAAAGTGGAATGTTTTCCAACAAAAATGGAGCAGGCTTCAGCAAGAGCTCTGTGGGGCCTTTTACGTGGATGCCCCCTGGGAATGGGTGGAGCTGATGCTGCACCTGACGGGGGCCAGAGCCCAGGCTTCCATAGGAGCCAGGCAGGGGCAGCCCAACAGTTCTCTGGTTCTGCCGGTTCCTGCACTTAGAGGTTCTGTTTTTCCAAGAAGTGAAAGAACAGTGGCTGCGCCCCTGGTGGCTTTGATCTTGCTGCCTGGAGGCGGGGGTGGAGGGTGTGGGGAGGGCAGGATGAGACTTCTGTGTGGGTGAGTGGAGGGGGGAGTACAGGACAAGATTCCAGTGTGGGCAGGACTGGATGGGCTGTGCTGGGTGTGGACTGCCCTGTGGTGTGGCCTTGGCCCTGCCCCTGGCTCCCACCTCTTCTCCCTCAGCCTCTCGGTCTGCACCCCACAAATCCCCCTCCTTCAGCCCTGCAAAAGAAATGCATGGAGGAAGCGGTGTCAGGAGCAGAGACTCCATGGCCAGGCGCCGTCTTGGATCCGAGAACCAAGGACCACAGGTTTCACTGCCCAGAGGGGCGCATGAGGGACCAGGCCCCAGCCCCAGAGGGCTAAACGCCTTCAACCTCACTGCCATTTCCATCCCCAGGGGCTCCTTCCTGGGTCACAGGCCTGGGGTCATAGTGCTTCCCTCCTCCTATGCCCTTTCCTCTATATTCACTTATTCATCTGTCCAACAATCAGCTTGCTTATTACATAAACTGTGAGGGATAAAAGGTGACTAGGACACAGTCCCTGGCCTCCAGAGGTACAGCGTCTGATGGAAGAGATAGACATATGGATAGCCGCGGTGAAGAGATAAGGGCGCCAAGAGGTACTGAGGGAAGGCAGATGGGGAGAGGCTGGACCCTGCCTAGGGGGGTGGGGAAGACGAGACATCCCCAGAGCACCTCACAGGTGCCCAGAAGTGGTCACAGGTGTGGAAACTGATCAGGGTGTAAATATTACTCAGGTCCAGGGAGGAGGCCCAGAGCCGGAGCCGGTGCCCATCACAGCAGGAACGAGGTCTCTTACTGAGTTCCCCTTTATCTCCACCGCTACCGCCACCCACTACCATTTCCAGTTCTGGCTGTGAGCTGCACTTAGAAAGTCCCTGTATTTCCAGGCTGTGGGTGGTAATTTGAGGTCATTCTAGGTTTGCTTTCATAGAAGTAGTGTGTCTGGATCACAGCAGGCAGTGATCCCGCTGAAATCTCTCTAGCCAGGCACCCATGGGATGTTTGTTCACTTCTGGCCATCCATTTTGAGTGGGCCATTGAACCAAAGGTTATATACAAAGATGTTCCTCATGGAATTCCTTATAACAGCAAAACTTAGAAGCAACCAAAGTGCCCAAAAATAGGTGGCTGGGAGACTGTATTTTCCAAAGATTTGATAATGAACTTGTTTTACTCGTATAATCAATTAAAACCCAAATGAGGGTGGTGTTAGTTTTTATTCTTTCAATGTGGATTGAGCACCCAGAAAAGGGTGACAAGGTTGATGAGACATCTAGATGCCATGGCATCAGGGCTGTTTATTCCAGAGAAAAGGCAAGGAGGGACATGGTGGCTTTCCTTAGATGGTTAAAGGGATGTCCCACGGCTAATGGAGAAGTCTGGTTCTGTGTTCCTTGAGAGGACAGAACTACAAGCAATGGATGAGTGTGTGGATCACGTGGCTTAGAGCCCAATAGAAGAGACTATTAACCCAAAAACCAAGCACCTCATGGCTGTATCCAGAGGCCAGAAGCTCCCTGGCACTGGGGGAGTCCTGCAGAGGCTGTGTGAGAGCCGTCTATCAGAAACTCTGAGGAAGGAAGTGGACCACATAGCCTCTAAGTGGGGCCTTCCAACCCTAGCACTTTGTGATTTTCCTTCAGTGCAGGCCCTTTGGCGGTCATCTAATCATGCAAGCCCTTTTACGCCTCCTCATACATCACCTGTTCATACAGGACTCTCATCAGTTAATATCCGGTTCCCACCTTTTTACTTTCCAAAGTGCAGCCACAGGGGATGACAGCCCATCGACAGGATATCCA
The DNA here is from genome assembly GCF_949774975.1 of Lagenorhynchus albirostris. Taxonomy (NCBI): domain Eukaryota; kingdom Metazoa; phylum Chordata; class Mammalia; order Artiodactyla; family Delphinidae; genus Lagenorhynchus; species Lagenorhynchus albirostris. The sequence goes on from NC_083105.1 coordinate 64,799,852, forward strand.
GGAGGAAATCCACAGAAAGAGAAAGGGAGGAAAAAGAGGAAGCAATTTGATCTGTGGGTCCTGCCTTTTCCTTGTCGTTGTTCAGACAAGCCCAGCTCGTGACTCAGAACAGTGGAACTATTCATGAGCCTCTTGACTCATCAACACATAGCTGTTGACCCTCTCCTCATGCTCAGGGCTCAATGAACGGTGTGAGGGCAACACTAAAGTCATTAAGAGCTGGTGCTGGCCCTCAGGTAGCTTACGATGAAGAGCCAGAGACAAGTATCTGAAGGACAGAGGCAAAGAAGGGGAAAGGGCAAACTAGGATTACAGGCAACGTGCAGCAGGTCGGAAAGGAATGGCTCTAATTCTATGAAGAGAATCGAAGGGTGGAGGGATCCAATGGAGACCTCACTGGATTCAGGACCAGAAAGGTGGGGCGGAGCAGAAGATGGGCGCTCTAAGCTGGAGCTGTCCCATGTTCAAAGGCATGGTGGCATGAGAATGCCTAGCATCTGAATGTGGAGTAGTCCGATGTTGTTAGAATGGAGGGTTGGTGGAGTCTGTGATGGGAACGGGGGCTGGAAAGACAGATTGTAGCCAAGTTACGGCGTATGGGCTTGATCCTGGGGCATTTGATAGTCAGTGGGGATTTCTGAGCGCAGGAGTGACACGTCCCTGTAACAGTAGTAAGAAAGGTGAACGAGAGACTTGACTCCAGGAGTCCAGTAAGAGGCAACCTGAAAAAGATGCTGGAGCTCTGAATCAGAGCAGCCCAGTGGGAGTGGGAGTCCAGAGATGTCCTGGAGACAGAGTTGACTTCACTACGGGAAGGACCGAAGGGCAGGAAGAGGGAGAGGGAAAGAAAGCATGGGAGCCACTGGGGATGGCTCTGGCCATGCTTTTGCAGATGACCATATTCATGCCATAGCCCTGGGAGCTTCTCCAGGCTCTATCTTCCTAACCCTAGAAGAGCCATGGCTGCTCCGACCTCGGAGACCCTGGAAAGTCGCTGGGTTTTCCGTGTCTTAGTAGCTGAGCTACATCAGTTGGCATTTGGTCACAGTTTTGAGTTGTTCTCAAGTCTTTCTCCCTCAAGAAACAGCCTCGTTCTTTCCAACCAGGCTGCAAGCTCCTCGAGGGAGGACCCAGGGCACATGCTGGTCACCTGGCAGGTGTATACCTGTCAAAGCACTGCACTGGTTCGCATGAACCAGTAACCTGACCTCCCCCCCGCCGCCCCCTCCCTGGCAGAGACCTCACCCCTGAGGACCAGATCGTGCTGCTGAAGTCGAGTGCCATCGAGGTCATCATGCTGCGTTCCAACCAGTCCTTCACCATGGACGACATGTCCTGGACCTGCGGCAGCCCGGACTACAAGTACCAAGTCAGTGATGTAACCAAAGGTGCGGCTGGGCTCTGCCTCCCGGGGTCATGGGCCCCACCAGGCACATCAGAGGGAGTGCGGCAGCACCAGGGAGAGAAGGGTGAGGGTCAGGCCGGAGGCGGGGTGGGGTGGGTGCCCACAGCAGCTGGCCGTTCTCTCTCATAGCCGGACACAGCCTGGAACTGATCGAGCCCCTCATCAAGTTCCAGGTGGGGCTGAAGAAGCTGAACTTGCATGAGGAGGAACACGTGCTGCTCATGGCCATCTGCATTGTCTCCCCAGGTACCTAGCAGTGTGGGGAGCAGGAAGGAGGAAGTCCCGCTGGGGGCCAGCAGGGAGGATTGGAGGGAGAAGTGAGCACAAGGAGAGACCAACAGGGAACCACCCACTTTGCGGGGTCCGCCCAGCCGGTGTGCTGTGTGTATGTTGACGGTTCCCTCACTACCCTTGCAAGACCATTGGTGATTCATGGGTGGAATTCTGAGGAACCAAATAGATGAGGCGTCTCAGGCCACAGACAGTACTCAAGCTCTGCTCTTGTGTGAACTGGACTGACCTCTGCTGACACTTGAGGTCCCCTGGGGATGGGGCACAAAAGCCTGGGGCCTGATAGGAGGTTCTGCTGGCCCGACAGACAGTTTAGCTGCCTGATTTTGGAGGCAGGGTGCTGTGATCCTTGAGCTCTTCTGCCTGTTTGGGGTGGGAAGAGGGAGAGAAGCCGAGGAGGGAGGTCTTGTGGTTCTGGGGATGCTGGATTCCTGATGAGGTCTCCACTGGGACTGTGTTCAGAGAACAAGCCAGTGGCCTTTCTCCAGGGATGCTTTCCTGGGCTGGGGGCCCAAGGAAAGGACATGGGCGCCCCTCCTCCTGGCCAGTGAGCATTCACTCATTCATTCGTTCATGCATTCACTCAGCAATGATTTACTGGGCTTCGGGCAGGAACCAGGCACTATGCTGGGCATAGGGACTCAGCGGCAACCAGGACACAGACTTCTCTCCCAGGAAGTGTAGAAAGAGACATGAAACAAATACTTTATTTTAAAAATAAAGAAGTACACGCTACATGATGCTACAGAGGGTATAGCAGAAAGTGGGAAGCTGATGTCGTCTGGGGCATGGAGGTACGGGGTCATCAGGGATCGCCTTCTTGAGGAACGTCCTTTAAGCTGTTACCTGAAGGGTCAGCAGAGTCAGGCAAAGGTAATGGAGCTGAGTTCTGGGCAGAAGGAAGGCAAATGTGAAGCCTGGAGTGCAGAGAGCATGGCTCATCGGGGTCCTGATGAAAGATGGAGCACAGAGACAGAAGGAGAGAGAATAGGTGGGGACAGGCCCAGATGGCCCGCAGACGGACCTGAGACTTGATCCTAAATGCCACGGGAGGTGGCCGAGGGGCTGGGGAGGACTGTGGTGTCACAGGTCAGCAGCCGTCCAGGAGTGACCTGGGAGGATGCTGAGGCTGGGGGTCTGTCTGTGTGGGCGGGGGGAGGCCGAACGGTGAGGCAGCTGTGGCTCAGAGCTCCTCGCCCGCCCGTCTGCCCCAGACCGGCCCGGGGTGCAGGACGCTGCGCTGGTCGAGGCCATCCAGGACCGCCTGTCCAACACACTGCAGACCTACATCCGCTGCTGCCACCCACCCCCAGGCAGCCACCTGCTCTACGCCAAGATGATCCAGAAGCTAGCGGACCTGCGTAGCCTGAACGAGGAACACTCCAAGCAGTATCGCTGCCTCTCCTTCCAGCCCGAGTGCAGCATGAAGCTCACGCCCCTCGTGCTCGAGGTGTTCGGCAGCGAGATCTCCTGAGGAGGGCAGCCTGCCCTGGCGCCTGGGCGGGGCTGCCTCTCTGGGGCCGGAGGCTGCCCAGCTCTCCCCACTCCTGGAGTTCAGCCCCTCCTCTCCCACTTCCCCTCCCTGCCCAGCCCATCCTCCCTGCTGCCCAACCTAACACCAGGTCTCCCTTACCTGCAGGCCACGGGCTGCCCCCAGTGCCTCGAGACCTCAGTCATGAGGAATTGCTCTTTATTTGACAAAGAATCTTGAATGGGGGCAGAGGGCAGAGGCTGAAGGTGGGCCCGTGCCAGGGGATACCCCCTCCCACACCACAGAAGTGGCGGCTGGCTGGTGCCAAGGGAACAGGCAGGCGGGAGAGACGCAGCCATTCCTCAGGGACAGAGATACCCTCACCTCTACCCAGCTCCAGGCCCACACGCCCAGAGCCTGGTGGGATCACCCTTCCTTCACCCCACCCACGATGAACACTGACCCGTGACCCACACCTCATCCTGCTGCCGCTCTGTCCTGGGCAGTGTGCCGCGATGGGACCTTCTCCCTCTGCCTTCCTACCCTGGCCTGCCCAGGACACTCACTGCCAAGGAAGACCAAAATCAAGGTGACTAAGGTCACAGCCTCCCCTCATCCACCTCTGCTGGCCAAAGGGCATTTGCCTAACCCCACGGTGCCCACCTTCTTCCCATCGCCATGGTAACATTCTCCTCCGGAAGTAGCTGTGATAAGATGGGCTTTCTCCCCACGGCGGGGGCCACTGGCCCAGAACCCGTGTGCTGAGAGGCCAAGGAGGGAAGAGAGCAGGGCCCAGGCAGTGAGGGGACAGGCAAACCCAGCCTGAACGTAAGAGTAGCCGATGGAGGCCACACCCGTCCTGCCGCCAAGCCCACAGCTCCTCAGCCTGGAGCTGAGGGGTTGGCCGAGGCGGGGCTCTCCCTCCAGCAATCCACATGGCAGGACTGAATGGCCCCCAGGCTTCAGAGAATCGTGGGCACCATCCTCATCCTCACCCTGCCAGTGCCTTACCTCCCACCCCAGAGAGAGAACCGGCCGCAGGCTCCAGGGCCCTTGCGCAGCGGCCAAGGGCGCTGAAGGGGCCTGATCCTGGGATGGCCAAGGGTGGTGACCCAGAGACCATCCCACTGTCTGAGCCCCCCGGCAGCCTGGAGAAGCAGGTGCTGCTCTGCTTACCAGCGGGGCCTCATCTTTCCCACCTGGCAGGGTGGGATGGGGGAGAGGAATTTCCAGACCCCCAAAAGCCCAAGCCCTCCCTGCCCACCTAGTTCTGCTTCTAACACTGCTGTCCCCCGAAGGCAGTGCTTCAGCACCCCGGGTGGGGGGACAGCGGGTTGGCCTGGTGGCTGGTCAGTGAGAGCACTGGGGGGGAGTCGGGCGGGGTACTTCCTTATTCCCACCCCCCACCCTGACGTCCAAAGGGACCTGTGAGGCAGGGCGGGGTAGGGGCACCGAACCTCAAACTCCCTGTATGCAGAGCAGCTCAGCAGGTGGGCACTCACAGCCCGTGTACCCGGTTGGGCTGCTCTGGGGCGTGGGTGACAGGCATGCCGGAGCAGAGCAGAGAGGGCTCCTCCAGGATCGACAGAGGGTCCTTCAGATCATACTCAAGTCTGGGGAGTTCAGCCGCGCTTGCTTTCTCAGCCAGGAGGAGGTGGTGTCAGCACCTGCGTCCGCTGTTCCCTGAAGACCCCGGCAGCAAACCAGCTTACCTCCACGACAGCCGCCAGTGTCTGCTGGCCAGTGTTTCTTCATCTGACAGCCACCGTCCCTATTGCAGGACCGTCCTTAGACTCAGTGTGATGTCTGTTAGAGGCGGGTTGTCTTCAGACTCCATTTGGTACCACATTCTAATATAGCGGGTAGTAGGCGCCACTGATGAAGCGGTATTTATGGGTGGTGACGTACGTTGTGAAAATTCTACACGTTAATTACTGTTGTTGTTATTTTACAAATTAGGGAGAGGCCCCTGGGATTTGATTTTAGCTGCAGAACACATTGGTCCAGTTGTCAAGTCAGTGGTAGAAAGGGCTTGAAAATCTCTGACCCAGTTCAATCCCCTTGTTAAAGAAAACTGACGCTGAGAAGGTGTGACTCACCCAAGCTCGTGTAACTAGTTCAAAGCCGCCCCAGGACTGGACCCGGACTTTGGACTTAGGGTCCAGTGCTGTTTTCACTACACCATGCTTGAGCTCAGACTCCATGTCCCACGCCCCTTGTGGCTGACCTCATCCCTGGGGGAAGCCCTGGGTTTTAGACAGAGCATGTCCAGATCCCAGATCCCTGCCTTGCTTCCCTGGGTTGTCACCCCACTGACCCATCAGGAGGAGGAGAAGGGACACCTCAGCCTGTGTCTCAATGTGAATCACACCCCAGCCCCAGTGTGGCCTTGGCCGGAGGGGGTCTCTGCCGCAGCTCGGCGTAATGCTGTTGCCTTATCAATAAAGTGCATCTGTCTTTGTACTGTCTTCACCCTCCTGGCGCTCCCCTGGACCTGCCTTCCCCAGGGAACATGACAGGATCCACTGAGAACGCCAGTTCCTCAGCCCTGGGGCCCATGACAGCTCAGTCTAGTCCCAGAGGGAAGTCCAGCAGCTGGGAAGATGAGAAGTGAGGCTCCCTGGGGCTGAGTTGGGAGACAATGTTATCATCTTTTCTGTTTTAGAATGAGAGAATGTGAAGGTAGACATTCATACGTCTCAACCTTTTTAACCTATATTATTGGAAAGCTAGGAAAGTCTGCACCAAAAATGCCCAATAAACGAGATTCTGGGAGATAGGAAAACCCTTCTCTGGCCGACTGGAAGAAGTGGGAGAATCTGAAGGAGGCCAACAGGGAAGCTTGGAACGTACAATAGATCTGGTTCAATCTGGGAATAAAGCAGCAAAGAAAGCTTTGAAGAGGGCCTCCTGCGTGATTTCCAAAGAGAAAAAAAAGTTTGCCAGAAATGTGTCAAATAAACCAATGAAGAAAGCTCTGCTATGGTAGTAAAGATGGTGCATACTTACACAGCACTTACCTGGTGGCAAGTACTGCTGTAAATAAACGCTTTATGCAAACCAGCTTGCCTTATCCTTATAAGGACCCTAGGGAAGATGGACGACTGTTACTCTCATTTCGCAGAGGGGATAATTTGCCCAAAGCCACAGTGGTGGCAAGTGAGAGATAGGGTTTGAACCCTTGGCGGCAGGCTCCAGAAACCATTAATTACCTACTACACTGTACTGCTTCGTATTGAGCTGAGTGGGCTGACAAATGACAGCTAGTCATGCCAGCTCTCTATTCAAGTGGATGTAAGGGAGATTCCCATTCCTAAAGTAGGCCTTGGGAGAGAGAAATTGGAGCTGCTGGATCCAACAGGGCTGTACTCTCAGGAAGCATTCAGTCACATGTGTTGGGTCCATTTCTGTGTGGCCCTTACCTGAGAACCTCAAGAATAGGAAACCAGGCAGCTGTTGACAAAAATGTGCCTTGTATTTGAAATGCTGTGCCAGTGACTTGGCAAACTTCAAGTGACTCCTGTGAATATATAGGACTCCCAAAGGGCCCCGAGGAACAAATGTACCCCCTCCATTTCCAAAAACAAGGGGGGTTTATGATAAAGGGCAGCTTTCGTTAAACACACAAGCAAAAATAACTAACCAAAGACACACGTGGTCATCTGCAGGGAAAATCACGCAAGGGAAACATAACCAATGTATTTATTTACAATAAGTTGGCCTAGGGACCTGTGGATGTGATTTAATTTTTCAGAAGCATCTGAAAAGATTTCAAACCAAATGTGTCAGTGGGGGAGGGGAGGGGAATAGAAGAATTGGCGGTGGGGCTTGAGGGCCGTTTTGTCAAGAAAAGTGAATGGACTTAGGGAAAGGAAACCAGCAGCTGCATAAACGGACACAGGCTCTGGCAGGGGAAGCGTGAAGACATGTCCTTAGAAACTGTTAGGAGACTCTTTATTTAGCATTTTGATAGACGGTCCAGAGGAACACAAAATCTCCACGGCCGTGTGTTACAATCAACGTTTCCAGGTAAACAGAGAGGAATGCACCCACTTAGGAGAAAGTGATTTTAAGTTTTCACATTCCAAGTCTTGGGGCTACATCTGTGCTGTTCAGTAAGGTAGCTGCATGTGACTATTTACATTAAAATTCATTAAAATTCAATAAAAGTAAACATTAAGCTCTTCATCTGCACTCGCCACATTTTCAGCACTCGATAGCCCCAGGGCTATGGGAATGGACGGTGCAGATACCGAACATTTCCCTCATTGCAGAAAGTTCTATTGGACGGTGTTGGTCTACACAATGCATTCTTATCTGGTCCTATGTTTGGATGGTATGTTGCTGTTGATCTGTTGGGCAGATGGCCACCAAGCGTTCGACACCATATAGAGGGTATTCAGGGAACATCCTCCCTTTACATCAAGCAATGCTGCAGCGGGACTGCTGTGAACACGTCTGCTCCTCGAAAGGACATAAAGAAGAAACATCTCACACATCGTGAGGTTGATAGGCTCAGAGCTTCAGGTGGCATAAATACGTCAGCGCTGTTCCAGGAGATACTGATTCCTTCAGTCCTGGGGACAAGCAGACAGGGCCTGCCTGGAGCGACCAGATCCCTCAGGTCAGGGTCTCTAGCTTCTACCGGGGCTCCCTGGAAGCTGTCTATGCACCTTGGGTCTGTCTGCCTGCCCCACGGCCCTGCAGGGGACAAGGGTGATGAGTGACATCTGGCACTCCTAGTACGGCCAAAGGGCTGCCTCTTCATGCCAACGAGCATCACTGCGGGCAAGAAGCCTGTGAGGCTCCTGAAGGGGTCTGTGCTCCAACTGACCAAGAAGCACAGCAGGAGGTGGGGCAGAGGCTGGGAGTGGTGATGGGGGGTTGTCACTGCTCCAGAGAGCTGCTTGGAATCTCTGCACTCAGACATGCCGTATGTGGTATATGAGATAGTGTTGCAGGTCGGGTTCTGGGGAAGCCAACTCTGAAATGTAGATGGGAGTGCAGGAAGTTTACTGGGGAGAGGTCTCGAGCTTGGGGGGCAGGGAAGAAAGTGGGATTGGGTAGAGGGAGCAGGGCTGTCCAGCAATCTCAGAGGAGATCTCAACCAGCCCTTACGGGGAGCTCTGAAACGGGGAGGGCCCTTTGGGTTGCCCCAAGTTGAGGTGAGAGAGCGGGCTTTTCCATTCGTACATCACCCCGTCCCTGGAGGCAGGCTGTCCCCAGGAAAAGAGTTACCTCTTTTCAGCCAAGGGCAGGTAGGACTGGGGGTTGTTTCTTCACATTTTGTACAACCTGACGCCTTGGGGAGGGACCAGAATGCTGCCAGGCCCTTCTTTTTGGCTCTAGGGAGGGGGGGTAGCCATAGCTCCTGGAGCTCTCTCCAGAGGGGTCGGGGTGGGGGTGGGGGGCGTTCCCAGCCTCTCCCCAGCTCTGGACTGTCTAGTGGTTTTTTTTTTCCTCCCGAAGTCATGTTGAGCTTCACCACTAGGTGGTGCTACTGCCCTATAGGGACAGGTTTGGGCCGCTAGCCGGGCCGCTCTCCCCCACTCCCTCCTCCCTCTACATCCTGCTCCTGCTTTTATAACTCTGTGAAGGTGCCTGGCCTGCCGTGCCTGGGGCCTCTGAGCACCTTCCCTGCTGGTCCCACGTTCCCTCTGAGGTCCAGCTTGGTTGTGCAGTGCTTGTAGTGTCTCCAAGCACAAGTGTCTCCAAGTGTCACACTGAGCCCAGTGCTGTGGACACAGCGAAGAATAGGACAGTCGCTGCCCCCCAAAAAGGTACAGTCCGGGGGGAGAAGACAGACCTGAAAACAGGCCATCACCAAGCAGCAGAAGCAGAAGCTGAACGCTTAATGGCATAAACTGCTGGGTCCCTGTCCTGGCTCTCCCACTTGCTACCTTGTGTGACCTTGGGCAAGTGACTTAATACTTTTGAGCCTCAGAATCTTCATCTATACAATGGCAACAATAATAGTACCTACTCCTAGGTTCGTTGTTGTGATATAACCTGTGTAAATCACTTTTCACAGTACCTGTGCTGCCAGCACCACTATTAGTTTGCAGAGTGAAAGGGTGGTCAAATAAGTTTTCGTTGCAAGTTAACATTGCTCCAGTCCTCTGACCATGGTCCTTGCTAGGCTCTCTGGACTGGTTCCAGGGGGATCTCTTTGACCCCCCCATGCAGATCTCAGCCTCTGGAGCTGTGAGCCCCTGCTCCGTGAATATCTACAGGGGCTGGGGGAAGGCGTCATTGCTCCATGTGGCCACCAGGAGGCAGGTGTGCGACTTCATAAGCTAAATAGGCCCGAATTGAAACAGCCCGGCTGGAGAGAAAAGTGTGGGAAGGAGATGGGAAGGTAGAGACAGAAACACGGGGAACTCTAGTTAATACTCTCTCCGGCTTCTTTCAATTATGGTCTTTCTTTGCCAGCTTCACTGCCTCAATGACCACCACCACCGACTTCCCTGCACACACGTTACTGACCCATAACTAACGTCAGTATTCGCTGGACGGAAGTGGTTCCTGTCCAGAGAGGGGGAAATCAAGATAAGCCTCAAGAATCAGGTTTGCCCCATGTATTTTTTGTGTCACAGTTTCTATGCGTTTACCCTGGCGTTCTCTGGACCCATGTTCCCTTGGCGAGGTGCACAGCCAACATGATGCCGCCTGTCTGCCGCTCCAGGAAAACGTGTCATTGTCCAGACTGTGGGACTCGAGCCACGGCCACGTCCAACCACTTGCAGCTCTGACCGTGCACTCGGCAGGCTGCTTCTACACCAGCCCTTCTCAAACATTGTGTTCTTTGGACCCCTATTTGGACTATTAAAAATAAAGATCCCCCCAACCAAAGAGCTTTTGTTTATGTGGGTTATATCCATCAATATTAACCAGATTAGGAACTTAAATTGAGAAGAATTTTAAATACTCATTAAATTTTAAAAAAAACTATAATGAATCTAAGTTAACATAAATAATACAATTTTTATTAAAGGTAACAAAACAAATTTAGTGACAAGAAGGTATTGTTTGACAGTTTTGCAAATCTCTTTGATGTCTGGCTTCATAGAAGGCAGCTAGATTCTCAAAACTGGTTCTGCGTTCCATCTGTTAGGGTATCACACACGATGGAAACCTTGGGAGACTCCTCTGTACACAGGTGAGAGAATGAGAGTTAAAAAGGCAAATGATGATGGGGCTTCCCTGGTGGCGCAGTGGTTGGGAGTCTGCCTACCAATGCAGGGGACGTGGGTTCGCGCCCTGGTCTGGGGAGATCCCACATGCTGCGGAGCAACTGGGCCCGTGAGCCACAATTACTGAGCCTGCGCGTCTTTAACCTGTGCTCCGCAACAAGAGAGGCCGCGATAGTGAGTGGCCCCCGCTCGCCGCAACTAGGGAAAGCCCTCGCACAGAAACGAAGACCCAACACAGCCAAAAATCAATTAATTAATTAATTTAAAAAGGCAAATGATGTCGTAGTATTATGAAAGTAGCTTTGACCTTGCAAAGCCCCTGAATGGGGCTCAGGGATCCACAGGGGTCCCCAGCCTACACTCTGGGACCCACAATGCACACTTTTCTAGGCCTTGTTTCTTCAGCCAGACATGCCCCACCCTGTTCTCCATCCCCCAGTTTTCTCAACTCAGCAAACCCCTGCTGATCCTTCAATTTCCAGGTTCATCTCTTGCACAGATTCTTCCCTGAACTTCACAATGCTGTACCCTCCCTTGCCCCATCTGGGTAGAACGGTGCGCCCACTCTATGGTAGAATGAAGTGTACATTGTTGTGTGTTTTAAATTTCTGGTTTGCCTTCGGGGCTCCCTACCAGACTGGAACAAAGGAGGGATTCCATAAATGTAGCTGAATAAATACATGTATGAACGAATGAGGATGAGGCCATGTGCCGCCCACTTCTGTAAGCATCTGAAAGATCTGATCTTCACAATAGATGTCAAATTAAAAAAAAAATTCTGCTTGGGTTCCTGCTGGAAGATGAAATGCAAACAGACTTATGCAAATTTCAGCACCTTCCCCTGAACTTTGGAAACTGAGAAGTTAAGTCCCTGTGGCTTCAGAACCCACATGCTAACTACCTCTCCCTACAGCACCTGCCGTATCTCCCTCATTCTGCATGTGGAGGGTTGGGTTTTTGGTCCAAAATGCAGAATTTAGCATTTAGCGCTATTCATATCTATCTGATTTGATTTCGCCCACATTTTAGCCTGCTCAAATCTTTAGCATCTTCATTTTGTCATCCAACATTCTGACCATCCCTCTTGGCCTTGCATCTTCCAAAACTTTGCTCCGCAGACCATGTACAGAGCTGGCTAAGACAGAGGCGAGACGATGCCTTCTTGCAGGTTGACACTAGCGCACTGACCAGACTTGGGATCAGGGTCCCTACCAGAGGGACTTGACTTGGGTTCAGTTGTTCAAGACCTCACTGGGAGAAAGGGAAGGGGTGGGTAATGAGATTGAGTCTTGGGGAGGCGAGTGGATGCCTTGCAAACACCCAGGCATCCACGGGAATTTGGGAAACTTGGCAATGCTCCCACAGCCCTTCCCTCTCCAGGACTCAACAGTCTTACCCCAAGTCTGAACAGATTCTTATAGAATTAGACCAGATCTGAGCCAAGGCTCAGGGATCCAGGGATACCTGATATAGGGGATGCAGGAAGGGGTGGATCAAGTATCAAATTCCAAGCTGGATTGTTCTGCAAATACTGTCTGAGCTGGACTCGGGGAAGAAAGACACAGTCTCCTCCATAGATTCTGGTTGCTGAGAGGGGAAGGTGGCGAGCAGAACTCTCCGGAGGCATCCGTACCTCCTCGGTGAGAAATGGAGAAGTCACGTGCAGCCCAGCCTGGCAGCCCTTATTTAGCTCAGCGGGGTCTCCCCATTGTCCCCTCCACTTGCACTCAGACTCCCACAGGGCATCTGGAAAGGCCCTTGCCACCCTGACCCAACCCCATCTAATTACAAATCCTGTGAACATCTGTGGCAGCCAGCGTGGGGCAAGGGCAAGGTAAGGTGAAGTGAGTGCAGGGGCCCCAACAGTGTCTGCACCTGGCTCCTGTTTCGCTGTTTGTCTCCCAGGAGGGCCAGGTAGAACAAGCAGCCCATCACGAAAGGCTCAGCCACCGGGGCCAGCCCAGCCTGGGTGCGGAGGGCCATAAGCAACCGGGTTCAGAGTGTGAGGGAAACCCCTCCCCGCTGCCCCCTTTGTTGCCCCCAGCCCCACAGATTTAAATGTCTTCCCCTCTCCCACCCTGGAGCCCTAGAAGAGCAGCAGGGAGGAGACAGTGAAACAGCCCTGGGTGATAAAGTGGGGATGGGGAGAAGTGATAAAGGGGATGGGAAAGAAGCCAGCCCCACTTCCTCTCCGATAGGGACCCCGCCCCGAGGGGCTCCCGCCTTCTGCTGTGTTCACAGGAAGGCCTTGAGGTGGCGGAGGAGTGGATGGGAGGGGAGCAAAGGGAACATTGTCAGTGGGCAGGATGCCAGTAGACCTGGGAGAGGACCGTTCAGTTGGTTGTTGGTTCCTTCGCATGCAGCCCACCGCGGGCCTGCAGGGGCTGGGCTGTGGGCACGGAGGCAGAGGGAGCCCAGGTGCTCCCTCACACAGCGCCCTGCCCACGTTGCACCACTCCCAGCCTTGAGGGAAGCAGCCACGGGGGTGAAGGATGAATCCTGATCCCACCTGTCACTAGCTGTGTAACTTGGCGGCAATGACGTGAGCCCTCTGGGCCTCGGTTTCCCCACCTACGAACAGGGTCTTTGTGCAGCGAATGGGAGGAAGCTTGCAGGCCCTCCTCTAGGGGAGCAGGTGAGAATAGCAGAAGCTGCAACGAGGGGGGAGCAGGATTTGAACTACCTGCCGGACTGCTGGCAGCTGGACTTGCTCTGTCTCTGCTACAGAGCAAAGATGCTAGTTGCGCTCACTTGGAAGGTGTTGCGAAAAGTAAATAAGTGAACACACAGCATTTAGACTTGGGTCTGGTTGCGGTAAGTGCTTGGTGACTCTCAGTCTTGGTTATTAAAACTTTCATCACTCTCTCAGGGATCCTCTCCTCTCCTAAGTCATCGTCCTTCCAACATACACACATCCCGAGTCAGGACTAGAGGAGGTGGAAGCTGGGACTCACAGGTGGGCTCCTCTTGTGAAAGACCCAGCCCTGCTCAAGCCACCCAAGGAGGGGGAGGGCCAGGCCCACGGCACCCCGTTCCAGGCCAGGGCTCTGCTCCCTCCCATTATCTTCTCCTGCAAAGCCGCCTCCACCCATCAACCCCCAACAGACATTACAGACCCTCAACTGTCTCCAACTGCCCTGATTCACCATGAGGCTGGGCCCTTGCCACACCACAAACACCCCATCCCCCCGGCTACCCCACCTCTGTCCCGAGGTGGAGGGGAGGCTGCCTGCTTCTCAGGGAGCTGGGGGAGGAAGGGGGGGATGGCCAGGAGGACACGGCCCCCACCCCGGGGCTGCCTCTGGAGCTCGAGAGGAAAGAGGGAGAGATCTCAAAGGCCCCCAGGCTTCCTCTGTCTGTCTTATTTCGCCCTCTCTGCGTCTCCAGGCCGCGTCTGCAGTTTCTGCCTCCCTCTCTCTCTCTCTCTCTCTTTCTCAGGCTGCTCTTCCCCCCACGCCCAGAGCACACCTGGTTCCTCACATCAGATAACCCAACCACAGCAGCCCCTCCTCGCCCCCTGCCCTCTTCCTCCCCCGCCTCCTCCACCTTGTGGCTCCCTGACTCACCTAGATTTCCCTGGGGAGGGCTGGGGAGGGGGTCCCCAAAGCCGTAAAGCCTTACTGTTTAATGAGGGTGTGAGAAGACTACTCTTCCTTTTCCTGCCCCCCAACACACACACACGCGTGCACACACGCGCGCACACACGCATGCACACACATATGCACGCACGTGCACACACGCGCACAGATATGCACGCACACGTGCACACACGCGCACAGATATGCACGCACGCACATGCACGCACACTGGAAACTATACCCCCGTGCCCTGTTGGAAACAGAATGAAGGGGAGGGAGGGACCTAGGGGCCAACCTTGAGGTACCAGGAAAATCCAGCCTGAGGACATAGGGGGCGGGGGTCGCAGAAAGGGGTTCCCCAGCTCCCCGCTTCTAGGCCAAGAGAAGCTTCTTCCCTTTTCCTGCTTGTGTGAGCTCATCTGGAGTCTCCGCAGGGCCTGCCTCAGGCCAGGGTCCCAGCTGGGGAAGTGGGTAGACACAGTCTGGGCCGTTCACAGTCCCAGCCCCTGCCTCCTACTCCCCAGAAAAGGCCGGGTAGGGAGGGGCTAGGAAGAGGAGGAGGAAGAGGTGCTGAGAGTGCGGGGCGCTGGGCTTGGGGGAGAATTGGTCAAGATATTGTGGGAGGGGGTGGAGTGGGACACAGGAGGGAGTGGGACACAGGAGGGAATGGGACAGGACCTGCCGGGTGCCTGGGAGCTGAGGCTGGACGTTTTAATGCCTCTTGACAACAGATGAATCATAGGCAAATTATGTGGAAATAATGGCATAAATAAAGATGTGTTATTTCAAGGCCCCAATGTGCGTTGCTGGAAGAGAGCTGAGGGGGGCGGGACAGGAGGCTGCCCAGGCCGGATGGTGCCTGTAGTTGGGGGCCCAGGTAGAGTTCCCGTGGGGGGCAGTGGAGGTGATGGCCCACTCACGTCTCTCGTCACCTTCGGGGCGATATGAAACAGCAGGTGGCCAACCACAGCCTGCCAAACCCTCCCCCAGGGCAGAGTGGCCCTCACATACCCTAAGCTCCCTGGTGATCCCCCCAACCTTCCCCTAACCTCCCTGGGGCCACTGCTACCCACACACATTTTTCCCTGTCCCAGTGCCTGCTCTTGACTCCTGTCCTCTTGGGACTGTCCCTCCAGGCCCAGCACAGGGTCTTGCCCCGAGCAGGGACACAGGAGCCAACCAAGCTCCAGGGGCCTTCAGTGAACAGAGCACCCCCGGAACCCAGACTGGGAATCTGGGCCTCTTCCATCTGGTGGGTGCTGAGCTAATACCCGCAGTGACCTAACGGCTGGTACAGAGCCCAGTAAATATACCTGCTAGAGGAATGAAGTCAAGACCCCCATCAGGTCATCAGGGCGCTCCCTGTAGCCCAGTCTAGGCTTCTGGTCAACCCTCATCCCCATTCTCCGTAGCGCTTCACAATGTCGACAGTTATTAAACGACTAGAGAAACGTGTGCTTTCACACCACCCAACACAGTCACTACCTGTTACTCGTATTTCCTCTCAATCTTTTCCTCTGTGCTTCCGTCGGGTTTCTTTGCCATCACCTGGCATGTAGAAGTCTGTATTCTCTTGCCATGCTATGTCACATTCAAAACATCTTTTTAACTGTTTCATAATTTTCTATTGAGTGGAAATATAATTTGCTTCGCAATTTTCCAGTTGTAGGTGTTAAAATTGGTTCTCATTTTCCATATGGTAAAGAATGTGGTGATGAGGGCTATTATGCACATATTCCACTCGCCCCACCCTGAATTTTGGTTATAGAAATCGAGTTTAGGGTACTTTGGGTGGGGTCATTGAGCCAAAGGGTAAAAACAGCTTCTAGCTCTTACTATATATTGCCAAATTGATATCAAAAGAAGTTACACCACCAACAACGACATGTACATTTCACCACATTCTCACTAATGTTTGAAAGCGGTGCTTGCCCTCATCTTGTTTGAATTGGCGTTACTTAGATGGTGATCAGGTTGAATGTTCCCCTACCTTTGCTTACTGGCTGTGTTTCCTCTTTCCCCGAAGAGTCATTTCTGTGCTTTGAGCTTGAGCCCACCCCTGTTTCAGTGTTTATTACCAATTTGTGTGAGGCGAGCTCTCTCTATAAGGATTTTAAAGCACCGTCCATTGCCATCGAGTGCAGATCTCTCCTTCGTGATGTTCTCCCCACTTTGGATTGTGACATGGCGCTTCCTCTTGCTTCATTTAAATCTCTGACTGCTCCCTCTCCGCTCTCACCGAGGATCTCTGGCCTTTAGTTGTCCTTCCCTCCTCTTCTGAGCTCCGGAGAGCAACTGTCCACTCAACTTCCCCCTGACCATCCCACCAGCACCTCAGTCCATGTGTCCACAGCTTGACTGTTTTTTTCCTCCAAGTTTGCTTCTCCCCCCATATTCCCTAACTCTGCTGCCCGAGGACCTTTGGGTGATGTGTCCAGAAGGAGACAGAGGAACGCAGAAGCTAGTGTATCTGAAGGGTTAATGAGATTCTGTCAACCTTTGGCTTAAGAGGACCAGGGCTGGGAAGAGAAGGAGGCGGCCAGTTGTCTAGGGAGATGTCACTCTGTGACTCAGTCTCCTTGCTTGTCTGTATACTGGGACTGGTTCCAGGTCTAGAGACAGATGCTTGAAAGCCAAAGTGGGTGGCCTTCCTCCTAGAGCAAATTAAGCCTTGGCATTGACCTCACTGGCCTCGTCCTCCACTTCCCAAGCCTCTTCCCCGGCAAGGGACTAGAAGGGCTGAAGAGGAGGTTAAGCTACTGTTGTCTAAACCTCTGCTGTTCGATACAGTAAGCCACTAGGCACAGGTGCTATCAAGCACCTGAAACATGGCTACAATGTACTACAAGTGTAAGATACACACTGGATTTCCAAGAGGTAGTATGAAAAAAGAATGTAAAATGTCTCATTAACAATTTTTTATTTCGATTGCAGGCTGGAAAGATGTTTTTACATATATTAGGTTAAATAAATATACTATGAAAATGAACTTCACTGATGTATTTTTACTTTTATTTTTTAAGAAAATTTAAAGTTACACACATGGTTCCCATTCCGTTTCTATTGGGCGGTGCACGTCTAGCCCCTCCTAGCGGGCAAAATGTGGGGCTCCAGGCTGAGCGGCTCCAATGAGGGCTCATGACGGATACAGATACAGACCCACTGGAGATGTGGACCAGCCGAAGGTCGAATCAGATGTAACCAACCAGGCAGTGGCCAGTCTCCCCCAGGCAAGGCAAAGCAAAGCAACATTTCCGGGACAACAACTTACATCCTGGACTTCATGAGGCCCCCTTAGCTGGCTCTCAGCTCTACAGAGCTTGTTCCCGTGGACAAGTTAGTCCAGGAACAATAGTCCCCCAGAGCTTTGGATCTCCCCACCTCAATAGTTCATGGGGAAGTTCTCCATCATTCCATCTCCATCATTCCCTGGGCCCCTCTCCAGAAGCTGGAAGCATCCTTCCTTTTGTCTAGAGCCCTGCCTCCCGCCCACTCGGGCTTCGGCTCAGCCCACCTGTGGGCTGGGAGGGGATGAGAGAGGATGGTGGGCCTCTAGATACACCGGCTGGGCCACAGACATATTTTATGCTCCATTTCTAATGTCTGTCCTTCCTGTTGTCCCACTGATAGAAAAACAGAAAGGGAACAGGAGGCGGCTGGGTTGGCAGGCACAACTCACTGGGCTGCCCTGCTCTGTCCCATCCTCCCTTGCCCGGGCCCCAGCTGAGCCATAGGAGGGCACCAGGGGCTGGGGCCACAGTCTGCGTGGGTGTGCCCCTCCTCTCCCCCAAGCCTAGAAGACTCCACCTCTCCCAGGTCCTGGCTGGGATCCGAAGGCCCCAGGCAAGTGGGGGAAGGGGAGCCACTCCTACTTTCCCAGCAGCTGCTGCTGCCTCTTCCTGTTTTGCTAAAACTTTGGCTCTGGACCCGAGGGGTTGGGGGAAGTCGCCAGCCGCTCCCGCCCCCCAAAGGTCAACCTCATCCCCCTGGTCCTCTTAGCTAGTTATTTATAGCCCCCCAGGCCCTGACTGAGGAGCTAGATCTCTCCTCCGTCAAATGTCAACAGCTGTGGCCATTGCCCCAGGGATGCAGCCAGATGTGCAGATCACTCCAGATGTGCAGTGCCAGGATTTGGGAGAGCAGGCGAGGCCCCTTCTTCCGTTGGTGTGGGCATTCCCTGCAGCCTGGTTCAGGGTCCCCTCCTCAACACTGCGTCAACAACACCTGAGTATGGGGACGGGGTTGTGGGTGGGGGGTTGGTCGGCCAAGATCCCACATATTTTCTCCAGTCCCATAGCCCGGCTCCCAGAGGGGACAGCTAGGGCTATAGACCTGCTTGGATTTCTTTGAGTGAATTAGGTCAGTACTCATTTTGAGACTGAATTTGTAGGGGAAAACTGCGGTTTAGTGGGACAGGACGCTATCTGCTATTACTAACGTCAGCAGCGGGCTCGTCCCTGACAGCCCAGTGGACGGGAGGCTCCACACCGAGCACTTCACGTCCTGATCAGTCCTCACAACAACCCTAATATGGCAGGTACTTCGTATCCCAGTTTGCGGATGAGGAAACCGAGAAATTCCAGCCCAAGCAGCCCGACTCTAGAGTCTCAATCTTAACCACAGTACAACACAGCCTCCCTCAGCCAGTCCTCCTTTAAATGGTTCCTGTGCAGAGAAGACTGGAGCCCAGCTTCAGGGTCTGCCCAGGGGGAGAGCGGCTGTCTCTCTGCCTCCCGTCCCCTCCTACCTCTGCCTCTCAGGCCAAGCCAGAATGAGGGATGTGAGGATGGAGCGGAGACTATTACAATCACTGCCGTTCCAGGCACAGAGGGGGCCAGGTCAGAGCAGAACCACTGCCCTCGCCCACAAGGACCCAATGGTCCGTCAGGTCCCTTCCAATGTGGTGCATCCATGACTCTGGGAACCCAACAACTCTTGCAGCATCAGTGGTGGAGCCCCTCCTCTGACAGTTTTCTCCATTCCAGGCTCTTTTCTTTGGCTGTATCCTGCTCTCCAGGAGACGATGAATTCCCCAGGGATAGGGACTGCAGTTCCCTTTGCCTCTGTGCCCAAGAACCTGGCTTGGGCAGAGGAGATGCTCAATAAATAAGACATTATACTCAATGAAAATGAGTACAGTGGTGGTTGTATGTGGGTGGGCACTTCAAGGTTGCAGCAAGCATGCTCCCACTCCTGTCTCTGCATAGCTACCCTCACCCCATTCTACCCTCCCCTCAGCTCATAGCTCCTTTCCTACACACAGGGGCTACTAGTCCAAATCCACCCTAAAAGACACTCCTGGGGAAGAGAGGTGAGTGTTCTTAGGCCAGGACCTCCTCAAGGTCTTTCCTGGAGATTCCAGGGCCAGAGGTAAGTGTCTCCAAAGAGGAACCATTAAGGTTGGTAACAAGGTAAGATCCTGCCCAGCCACAGGGCCTACGGAGGGCCCTGCTGGGGGCACGTAGCAAGGCTGAACTCCCGAGCCCACCGGTGGGTGGACTGCAGCCTCCCTACAGGGGCCACTGGAGCGAGTAATTGTGAGCTGGCTACAGAAAGGCATTTTGCAACTCAGACGAATTTCTTCTCGTTCACGATTAGGGTATGGCCCAGTGGCTGCCTCCCTGACCATAATCTCTGCTGGCGCAGGCATCTCGGGGCTGGGCAGTGCAGGCTGGGGAAGGAGCGCTGCCCTAGAAGCTGGGATGCCTGAGTTCTCTGCCTTCTCCCCGCCACGGATTAACCATCACATCTCCGGCAGGGAGACTGGGTCCTTGGTTCCCTCATCTCTAAAGGCGTGGTTTGATTAGATCAGAACGTCCCAAAGCTAACCACATCTTAGAATTACCTGGGGATCTGCAGATTACTAGGTACCCTCTGCCACCCCAAAGAGACTGACGCAGACTGTGAGAGAGCCCCAGAATCTGTTTTTCACAGGTTCTTCCACGTGACTTTGATGTAATGTCAGGTTTGGGGGATCCTACACACTAGATAATCTTATAAATCACTAGCAGCTCTTAGAAGCAAAGATTCTAGTAAATGGAATGGCCATAACAAGAGGTTTTGGTGCTGCGGGGTTTTATCAGAGGGCAAGTGATGAGTGGTTTATTTCATTATTACCGTCCATTACTATTTTTTTCCCAGTTTTATTGAGATATAATTGACATACAGCATTGTATAAGGTGTACACATGATGATTTGATTCGCATACATCATAAAATGATTATCACAAGTTCAGTGAACATGCATCATCTCATATAGACACAAGATTAAAGAAATAGAAAAAAAAGGTTTTTTCCTGTGATGAGAACTCAGGATTTACTCTCTTAATAATTTTCATAGATATAAAGCATATATAAAGCAGTATTAATTATATTTATCATGTCGCACATTATCATTATATCCCTGGTACTTATTTATCTTATTACTGGAAGTTTGTAACTTTCGACTACCTTCCTCCAATTCCCCCTCCCTCCAACCCTCCACCCCTCACACCCACCCCCTGCCTCTGGTGACCACAGATCTGATCTCTTTTTCTAGGAGCTTGTTTGTGTGTTTGTTTTGAAGTATAATTTACCTACAACACTATGTTAGTTCCTGTTACCCAACGCGGTGTTTCGATATCTCAATTTTCAATATTCCGACCGTCATCATCACTATTGCTGTTATTATTTTGCCGCTGGCATTATTGTTATGGAGGGACGTGGCACTGCCCCCATCTGCCTGTTTCTGTCACTAACAGGGCTCTGGCTTGGAGGGGCCCTTGCTTACCTCCAGGCTAGAGTGGAGCTGGGAGAGAGGGGAAGGGAGGAATGGGCCGTCCCTGTAGGTGGGGCCTCTTGGCCAGGGGATCTTTCTGTCTCTCTCTCCTGGGTGGAGTTTGGCTGGATGGGCTTTGGCACCCGCCTCTGGAGCTGGGAGAGGATCTTCCCATCCATGTTCCTCCCCCACTTTCAGTCTCAGTGGCCTCAGCCCTGGGGACTGCCCCTTTCTCCTCCTCCTGTCCCCATTTCCTCCCCAGGCTCCCTCAGTCCTCACCAACCCCATTCCTAAACCTCACTAATCTGCTTGTCACCCTCTGCTTCCTTGCCTCGCCCTTGCACATGCCATTCTCTCTACCTGGAATGTCACCCCCTCTCCCCACACCGATTCACATTTCTGGGCTCTTTGAAAACCCAGCCAAAACTCACCAACTTCATTTCGGCTGTGATCTGCTCAGGTCTTTCCTCTTTGTCATGTACTCATTTGCACTCGAAATAACACGATCAGAAAACTGCTTTTAGACTCAGAAAAATAAGTAGAGATGATCTAAACCAGCTCTCTCATTTGATAGATGAGAGACCAACCTGAGGCCCAGAGAGGTCTTAACTTGGCCAAGATCACACAGTAGTGAGAGTTTTTGAAATAGTTGGCTTCACAAGAGGCTTTCAAGTATCTTATGTGTTTTGTTTTATTTCCTCAATACAATGTGATCAATATGAGGGCAGAGGCTGTGTTTTTGTTTTCATTTTTGCTTTTGTTTTTTATCTCCACTGTGGTGTGTGTGTGTGGGGGGGCAATTGTAATAGTTCTAAAACTCAAAGTGGTACAAACTTTTGCATATATTATTCATATGATCTCAGACCAGCCCTGTGAGGTAGGTAACCAAGGCCTTGCTATTTTACAGAGCAGGAAACTGAGACTTAGAAACGTTTGACCCAGGAAGTTAATGGCAGAACTCAAGTTCCCTGCCTCCTCGTCCCAGCCCAGGGCCCTGACACCCACGATGCTCTCCTGAGGTTCCTGGCCGGGACCTGGGGTAGCCAAGGGGGTGGCCTCTGCCGTCTTCCTCGTTCACTGTGCATTCTTCACCTTGGGGTTGAAGAGGCCTTGCCTTTGGCTTTCTGCCGCTCCCCATACTGTCCCACTGCTTTCTCCTTGTGTCCCCCCGTGGCATGGTTGGCACATAGACACATACACATATATACTCAGAACTGCAGGTGTCTAGGGCAACAGACCACAGGGGAAACCACATCACCTTTGTTGACACTGGAGGGAGGTAGGGGGACAGGGAAGGAACTTGCTTAGTTCTCTCCACCTGCCTCTGCCCCCACAGTCATCTCACCTCCCAGCTCAGGCTATCTGAACTTGTAGCCATGCCCCAGCCTCTTCCTGATTTATCTATCCAATTCTGGCCCAGGAGGATATATGGCCTCTTCTGTCAGATCCTAAAATCCTGGATGGGATCTGCCTAGCTGTACCCCAAAGCCACAGCCCTCAATCCTAACCAGAATACTTACATAGCTCCTCTGATCCCTACTGGGCAATGTAGCAGACAAAGGTGGGAACCGGGGATGAGAGGACAAGGCTGGGGTCAGTGAGGAAGGAAACTTGACATCTAGAATGTCACTCTTAGATGAGCGGGACCTCTAGTAACCAGGCTGCACTGGAGCGGGAGACCTGACTGCAGCTTCTGCACTGTTTTGACCTGCTAGAAGAAACTGCACAGGCTCTGAATCAGGCATATTTGGGATTAAGTCACTTACTGGTTCTATGGCCTTGGGCAAATCATTTTGTCTTTCTGAGCTTTAGTTTGCTAACTAAAACAAAGGGGATAATAATGAGATATAAGTGAAAGGGCCTTGAACAGCACATGATACAAAAAAGATGCTCAGTAAATCCTAATTACCCTCCCTCCCTCCCTCCCTCCCTCCCTTCCTTCCTTCCTTCCTTCCACTTGTTACATCTGATCCCATGACACCCTCTATGGAGTGGGGGATCTACTGCCCCTATTTATGTGGAAGTCCAAATCCTGCGCATTGGCACCCGATTCTAGGTTCAGAAACTGGAATGCAACGCCGAACCCACCCAAGGAAGTGCTGTCCCTCTGAGATCTCACCCAGGCCAGGGATCAACACTTTCTGATTGGCCTTGTGGAGAGTGTGGGGGAAGTGCGGGTTAGGCGAGGGATTGTGGCTTCAGCTACCACATCTAGAAAACTGGGTCAGGAGTGGTCTCAGAGGCCTGAGGTTCAGACCAGAAGACTTCGGATGGAGCTTTGAACGCTGGCAAGAGGAGGGCACCCAATAACACTCGTTGAGTAAGTGAATGGCCTCATCACTTACTAGCTGTGTATCTTTGGTCAGGTTTCTCAACTGTTGTGAGCCTTACTTTAATCACAAGCATAACAAGGATAACTGTGAAGAATAAATGATCTAATGTTTGCCAGGGGGATGGCATAGGGCTGCTACATGGGAAATAGTCAGTAAAAGGTAGCTAAGTAAGGGGAGGAGAGAAGAAGGAGAAAGAGAATGTCAAGCAGACCCAGAGCCCCAAAGAAAGCAGAAGGCGGGTGCCCTCAGGCTTTGTACTGGCCAGAGACTCAAGGAAGAAGCCAGGGAGCCAAGGCAGGTCCTATGGGACTAATCTCTTCTGCCAGGTGCTTAGTTGAGCAGTCTGTGAGAGGTCTGGACTCAAGAACCTTTAAAAAAAAAAAAAGGGCTTACCTGGTGGCGCAGTGGTTGAGAGTCCGCCTGCCGATGCAGGGGACACGGGTTCGTGCCCCGGTCTGGGAAGATCCCACATGCCGCGGAGCGGCTGGGCCCGTGAGCCATGGCCGCTGAGCCTGCGCGTCTGGAGCCTGTGCTCCGCAACGGGAGAGGCCACGGCAGTGAGAGGCCCGCGTACCGCAAACAAAGAAAAAGAAAAACAACAACAACAACTAAAAACCTCCCCATGGTAACCAGGGTAGAGGAGAGAGAGGTAGCCTGCACTCTTCTGCCTCATGTCTCTCTCCTGGAGGCTCTCTAACACATCCCAGAAAGGGACGTGTGATTTAGAAACTGGCTTAAGACTTGTCCTCTGGGTGGGGATGGGGGGATGGTAAGTAAAGGGGCAAGAGAAGGAGGGGCACAGTCCAGCTTCCTGGTTGTAGGACTCACCTGCTGTCTTTCTCTCTGCCTAGACTTCGGGGGCAGGGAGTTCTGGTGTGTGTAGAAAGCCACGTGCTGGGTAATGTGGGGACACGCAGAGGCAGGAGGAGATACCCTTTGTGCTCACACCTCCTGGAACTCAGTGATTAGGTCAAAAAGAAAAAGAAAACTCACAAACAAATCCATGAATGATGCATATGATAGACATGAGCAAACAAGGGCCTGATTTCAGTCCAGAAATAACTACGGGAGTCCTGGGGGGGGGGTGTCAGGAGGGGGCATTGTGAGGCTAAAGGAGAAAAAAAGCAGGGGAGAGGCTGGGAGTCTGAAGCAACCAAGCCATTTTTCTGGAGGCTGTGGGCAAGGACAGGGATTCAATTAGGAAGAGGGGGGGCGGTGCTGGGAAAAACACACCTGAGGTGGAAGAACATGTGTCTTTCAGAGTCAGTATGGGGAGTCATAGGGAAAAAAGGTATATTGGGGGTGTCCAGCTGGGGGATGGTCCTTGAAGGCCATGAACCTCTGTTCCAATTTAACAAATAACTCAGAGGGAGCCTGAATTCTGTGCAAGGTACTCAGCAAGACACTACAAGGAATGCACCCATGACTAAGGCCATAGCTGGGCTCAGGGGGTGTCCACTCTTGAACATTCTTGGGAAGGAGGAGAGAGTTGAGACAAGTATACAGTGGGTGACGGTCAAAGTACAGGGAAAGATTGACAAGGTGCTGGAGTGGGGTCCTTCGAGGGAAGGAAAGAATCTCTCTGGCTATGGGAATCAGGGAAAGGTTCCTGGAGAAGGTGATATAGACGTTGAGGATTGGACAGATTTCAACAGGAGGAGGAAGGGGCTGGGAGGGAATGCGCTGAGCCAAAGTAGGGGAGTGGGAAAGCATGAGGACACGATGGGGAGCAGCCAGTAGCCCAGTATGGCTGAAATAATAACAGTAATCATAGCAACTAACATCAGTGAGCGCTAAGTACCAGGAGGTACTGAGCAGAACAGCAGAAGGGGTGGGAAGAGAGAGAGAGATGCGTGTAGTGCGGCGCCATGCTGTAGGAGACCTTGGATGCCAGGAAAGGGGTCTGTGAGGATAAGTGAACAAGCGCAGAGGGGTTGGACCTGCCTGCTGAGTGAGCGCTGGGACCAGGAAAAGGCCTGAAGTAGGAAGCAGGAGCAACAGGTGGTGAGGCCGGACCCGGTCTGGCAGCAGCAAGGAGTCTATGGTCATATTGGACCTTGGCACGGCCAAGCCCCCCTAGGCCACTGGGACTCTTGCTTCTAATTTGTCGTGGCTCCGCCGCTGGCTCAGCCTCAATTTCTTCTTCTTCTTCTGTAGAATCCGGGACTCTGGCTTTCCAGGACCGAAGGAGGCAGGATGGGGACGGAGGGAAGCTGCGCTCTGCCTTCTAGCAGCGAGGCCCCCAGCGCAGGAGAGCCCAGCGTTTCCGTTGCAGACCTCTCCCCTTCCCGGGAGCCGCTGTGTCTCTGACCCAGCAGATTGCCAAAGGCGACAGGGCTCATAGACTAGGCCGGGAAGCACAATGGCGAGGTCCTCAGCCCCCGACCCCTGACTCTGACCTTCTGGTCCCGCTAAAAGGGAGTGGGGGTAGGGAGGGCTGCTGCGTAAAGCCAGCCCGGAGCTGAGTTTATTAGCTGAGGGAGGGCTGGAGGCGGCTGCATTCCGACTCACAGACTGGAACATTTCTGTGATCCGCTGTAATGCACTGGGAGACACTGGGCACATTGCTGAAGTTTGACTCATAGGGACCGGGAGGGGGAAAGTAGGGGGGAGGGTGGTGGGGGGAGAGGAATGGGAGGAAGAGAGGAAGAGGAGAGGAGGGAAGGAAATCCCTTGAGAAATTTCTTTAAAAAAAGAGAACTTTCAAAATCCGCACCACCCCCACCCCCCTTTTTCTTTTAATAGGAACAGGCTGGACCCTTCGATTCCCCTCAGCTGGCGAGGTCGGGGCGGGGGGGGGGAGGAGGTGGCAGAGGGGGAGGGCTGGGCAGTGATTCAAATCAGATCCTGGAACTTTCCTCAGGCAAGTCGTGCTTGGGGCGGGGGGCGGGGGTGTCTGTCTGGGACTCCTCGCCGGGACCGGGGGCTCCACGCGTGTCCCGCCGTCCCCCTGTGTAACTGTTGGCTGGTGGGCCGTACGTATGTGTGCTTGTGAGCGCGGGGGTCCTCCCCTGCAGAGTGTCTGTGTGAACGAGTCTGCCCTGGGTAAACATGGATGTGTGCTCGCGTACGTGGTGTCTGCGAGGGTGCGTGCGCTCAGGTATCTGAGTTTCCGGGAATTGTGCGCGGGTCGCTGCGCCGCGCGGCGGCCGGGGCTGGGCGGCAGCGCGGCATCCGCGGGCGGGTCGGGGCCGCGTCCCACGTTCCGGGTTCGGCGCTGCCTCCCCGCGAGCCGGCCGCGCGGGGTGTCCGCCGCCCGCCAGCCCGGGCGCCGCGCCGTGTCTGCGAGGTGGTGTGTCCCCGGGCCGCGAGCGCCGGCCCCCTCCCTCCCCTCCCCCTTGGCCCGCTCTCAGACTCAGATAAAGCATTTCCTTCCATTGTCATCCTACCCGGCCGGCCGGGCTGCCAGGGCCCTCCCCCTCCCGGCCCCCTCCCTTCCTCTCGCCGTCTCACAGTCGCTCCGCAGCCTCCGGCGACCGGGGGGATGTGAGGCCGGCGCCCCAGCCCCCCGCCCCGCCATGAGCCCCCCGCTCTGAGGGCCCCGGCCCCTGGATGCACAGCCCCGGCGCTGGTGAGTACTGGGCTGTCGCCCCCCGCCCGCCCCGCCCTGCGCGCGGCACCCAGCGCCGCCCGCCCGCCCGGGCTCGGGCTCCGGCTCGGGCTCCGGGCGGCCCCGCGGGCCCGGCCCGGCGTGCGCCCCCCCCGCCCGTGCCCGCCCCGCCCGTCTCCGCGGGGCTCTGGCAGGCTCCCGGCCCGGGCTGGTTCCGGGGCCGGAGGGTTCGGGCCTCCAGCGGGGCGCCCACATCCGCCAGCCGCGGGGCAGCGACAGGCCCGAGGGAGGGAGTTGGAGGCCCCGGGCCGCCGGTGCGCGGGCCCGGCGTCCCATCACCCCCGTTTGCGGGGAGAACGGACCGGGGGACCCGGGAGTGAGGGACGGCTGCCGCGGCCCCGGGAGGGGGCGGTGCTCCGGAGCGGAAGGTTGGGAAGCGCAGGGCAAAGGGCAGGACCCATTGAGTTGGGGCCGGGCTCTTAGCCCCGGACATCAGCGTCCCCATCCCGCGAATCCCGGCCGGACCGTACTCCGACCCCTCCGCTGGGAAGTGTGATCCCTGGGAGGGAGGGTCTCTGACAGCGAGGTTTCTCTCAGCACCGCCCCCGCCCCCCACCTTTGCTCACCCATCAGGGTGAAGAGACACCTGTGCCCGAGTGAGCTGCGGAGGTGCTGGAGGGGCGCGGGAAGATGGTGACCGCAGGCTGTGTAGTGAGTGGTGGGGGACAGGATGTGTGCCCCCCAAGCCTGCGGTCTGTTGGTCCTGGGGAGTAAGAGCAGGCGGCAAATCTGGCAGCTGGGCTGGGCCCTGACGCCCAGAGTTTCTAGGCCTGTGGGCTGAGAGAGAGAGAGAGAGAGAGAGAGAGAGAGAGAGAGAGAGAGAGAGACCGACCTCTGGGGCTTGCAGGCCGCCCAGCTCCCCCTACCCCCATTTCCTTCCCTCCCGCTGCCCAGGCTACCCATTCGGATCTGACCTTGCCAGCCACTGGTGCTCCTCCCACCAAGTCCAGGCCATTCCCCGTCCCTGCCGGCTGTCCTGCATACCCCAGAGGCCTCCCCCTGCATCTGGACACTGGCTGTCTTGCTGCTGCCCATCCCTCCCCACACCCTCATTCAACATCTGCTTGAGGCCCAGCTCTGCCTGCCAGTTTCAGTGGCCCTGCTGGGGACTCAACATCTGGATTCATCAGCCTGTTCCCTGGACTTGCACCTGGATCCACGGGAACCTTCCTAAGACCCCTGCCCAGCCACTGGGCTGAAAGCAAAGAGAATGTGACTCAGTTTCCTACCTCCTAGTGGGCCACCTCGGTGGCCCATTTCTCCCCCATAGCACCCCACAGGCCAGGTCCTCCCAGTGGTTTAGGCTGCCACACACTCCTGTCCTCATACCAGCCCTCTCGGGAGCTCCTTCTCCAGCCTCTACTACACATCTCCTAGCTCCTCCTTGCTCAGCATCGCAACCTCCCTACTCTGCTCTCTGTTCCCTCTACCCACCTGCATTAATAAGTAAGTTTCCTCCTCTGTGGAGTCACTTCTGGGGAAACTAAGGCACAAAGCAGTCTTGCTGTGTTCTTCCCAGTGAACCTGGACTGGAACCAGGTCCTGGACCTGCTGGGACTCCTCCCCTGCCTTTAGTCCCCTGATGGTTCTCATCCCTGGCTTGGCCAGGCTCACAGCTGCTTCTTGGTGTAACATCTGGAATGGCCCCGGGAAGTGTTCGCCCGAGGTCTCTGTGTTCCTTAGCTTGAGCCCAGGGATGGGTGTCTCTCTGGCCACCAAGTCTTAAGCTGTGATCCTGAGGCTGAGAAGGTTGCATTCAGGTCTTGCACTGACTATTCCAAGAATCTAAACTGGTCGCTCCGCTTTTATGCTGGAGCTCAGTTTCCCCATCAGTAAAGTGACCACAGAGGAGGAGATGGATCGGTGGGGGCTCTTATGCCCACCACTTCCTTCAGGAATAATGGACCCCAGCTTTCATCCTGGTCTGGGAATGAGAGTTGGAACTTTCTCTTCGTCCATCCTCTCCTCAATTCGGATATGAAGCCCTTGGAAGGGAGAAACGCATGTGTGATGGGCGTACAAGCGGGGACCCTCCTGTAGCTGCAGGCGTCCTTGCCCAAGGCCAAAGCCTGCGTAACCCCTGGCATCTCTTTGTCTTTCTTCTCCTGACCTTTCATTTTAAGAGCTAGTAATTCTGAAGTTGGCAGGGGTCTGAGAGAAGATGAGCTAATGCAAGGCCCAGGGTCACCCAGCCAGGGAATGGCAGGCTGAGCAGGGCTGGGACCAGACCTTCTAACTCTGCCCGTGCCCATTCTCCTGGCCTTCTTCTCCCCTGGCCTGGCTCAGGTCCTGCCCATGCCCCCTTTACGCCTCGGCCCTGACCTGTCCTCAGTCGGCGTTGAGACTGGGGCCTGTAGTGGGGTGTGGGGTATTGCTGGAAACAGGGCCCGGGGTAAGGCGTGGGAGCTGGCCTCTGTCCTCCCCAAGGCTCTGGGACTGTGCGTTTATGTGTTGGATTTGTTCACTAGATGGGGCACTTCCTCTGGGGCAGGAAGCTTTGATTTCCTGTGGTGGGGATGCTGGTAGGATTAGAAGCGGGGGACTCAGCTCTGGGCCATCCCTGATGTTGTTGTTTGGAACCAAAAGGGGCAGAGTTTCTGCATAAGGCTGCTTTCCCTCACCCAGGGGAGGCAGGAAGGAGAGCATTGGTGAGGAGGCCTAGGCTAAGGCCAGAGGAGGAGGCCAAGAAGGCAATGAGATGGGGGGTGGGCAACACAGCAGGAAGCCTGGTCAGCAGGTGACCCTACCGGGTATTGTGTTTCCCTGTGATATTTCCCCCTGTTTCTGTGGCAACCTTCCCTGGGGGACCCAGGCTTTCGAGCTGCAGGAAAATGCCCCCAGACAGCCCTTTCCTTAGAGGTCTGAGTATTAGGAGGAGTCCCTCAATCTGGCCACCTCCTTTGCCATTTTGGCGCCTAGGCCCAGGGCTTGGGAATCTAGGCAAGTGGGTTGAGCGAGCACTGGGGGTCGGGGCGGGGGGCTGGGCTGGGTGGAGGCCCTTTTGCACCTCCCCGGGGGGACGGGAAAGAGAGGGCCTGCTGGACTTTGGGGAGGGCTCTGTGCCTCCCCTCATCCCATCTCCCCACTGTCCTCCAGCAGCTCTCCCCCTTCGAAGGGGGAGCTGGACAGCATGCTGCCTGGGGCAAGGGGTGGGGGGTGGCAGAGGCGGGAGGGATGTTTTCATCAGCAGAGCATAGCTCCTTTGGTCCTGGACCAGTTCCCAGAGGCAAAATAAATTCAGGATAGTGTCTGTTTAGTGTGGGTCAGCATGTGATGGGTGTGTGTGCACACTGGGTATGAGGTGGTGCGCCTGCATGTGTGCCCCTGGGCTGTGTATGTAGAGGTGGCGATCCACGTGGTGGCTCTCTGTTGGGTGTCTGGGGAACACGCACACGTGTAGTGCAGATGTGTGTCGTCTGTAGAGCTGTGCACCGTTGCAATTCGTGGCTCTGCGTGGGGTGTGTGGACACGTTTTGGGGGGACGTATGCCTGTGCAGGAGTGGCTTTTTTTTTTTTTTTTTTTTTTTGCGGTACGCGGGCCTCTCACTGTCGTGGCCTCTCCCGTTGCGGAGCACAGGCTCCAGACGCGCAGGCTCAGCGGCCATGGCTCACGGGCCCAGCCGCTCTGCGGCATGTGGGATCTTCCCGGACCGGGGCACGAACCCGTGTCCCCTGCATCGGCAGGCGGACTCTCAACCACTGCGCCACCAGGAGAGCTCAGGAGTGGCTTTTTTAATGGAAGTCCAGGTATCTGCTGGAAAGCATTTTCATCCCTCCTCAAATGCCGGTTCCCGGAGCATTTGCTTTAGAGTCACCTGGGAATGTATTAAAAATAAAGATCTTCAGGCCCCATTTCAGATAGACTCAGAGTCTGCAGGGGTTGGGCCTAGGAATCTGGAGTTTGACATGCGCTTCAGTGAGCCGGTGCAAAGCCGTGTTTGAGGACTGCCAATCTCTTCATATTTTCTTTTGAGGAAACTGAGACCCACAGAAGGTATGTGGTTTGTCCAAGGACACAGGGATATTAAGAGGAAGAGCCAGGACAAAATTCAAGCCTTTCAAGACCAATCCAGGACCCACCCATGCGTCCCCTGCGGTGTACATGTCCATACTCAGCGTGATGCCGTGGACCACATGGGACTGGTGCGGATGCTTACTGGGCCTTGACCTTTTCCCTGGGGTCCCGGGCTTCCCGACCTTGCTCTTCCTGTTATATCCTGCTTCCTCGTCCCTGGGGAAATCCTGGAACTGTTGCTCGTCAGTCCTAAAAGTGAGGTTGGCAACCAGAAGGCCCCCTTTACTGAGCCAGGCATTCAGCTATTTAGTTACTCATTGGATGCTTACTGAGCCTTGCTGTGTGCCAGGTCCCAGGCACAGATACACAGTGAACACAGAGGCAGGGCGTCTGCCCTCAGGGAACTTCCACTCTAGTGGAGGAGACAGTAAGACAAGTAGGCAAGTAAAGAAATGAGTATATACACCTAGTTACCCATTGCGCTAAACCCTAAGAAGGAAATGAACCAGGTGCAGCGATAGAGAATAACAAGGTGGCACTAACTTAGACAGGGCGGCCAGGGGAGGCCTGCTTGAGAAGTGACATCGATGCCTGCTCTCACCCCCCCAGACTGGAAGTGAGCCCTCAGAGCTTCTGAGCCGTTCTTGGCAACCGCCTGGGTCCAGGTGAGAGACCTGGGCTGAGTGCTGGCAGGGGACTGGAGCGCAATCTCCAGCCTTCTGCCTGGCAGGGAACAGCAGGGTCTCGGCTGCTCGAGCCATCCCCAGAGGCTGGCAGAAGGGGCGAGGAGGAGGGAGAGCTGGACAGGGCTGGACCCAGCCTGCTTCGGCGCCTGGGGGCGCAGCCTCTTCCCCGTCGTGGGGCCGAGTCCAGGGCCCTGTCGACATGTCGGGGGTTGGGAAGGCGGCAGCCTCTCTCAAGTGCCAGCCCATTCCTGACCCTCCTGCCTCACCTTCCTCCCACCTCGCTCCCTTCCTCCCATCTCCCCACCCTGCAACTCCAGTGCCAAGTCCCTCCTCTCTTGGTCTAGCCTGGCTGCCTCTGTGGCCACTGGGATTTATTTACCTGGCTCAGGAATCACCCGGGGTGGGGGTGGGGGTCAAGGCTTAGAGAGGAGCTGGGCCCTGGAAGAGAGGACACACCAGAAAGAAGGGCTGGGGCAGGGGCCAGCGAGGACAGGGCAAAGGGAGGGCCGAGGCTGGCCGAGCAGGGGGCCGGGGCAGGAGAGAGGGAGCAGAGGAGATCTTTGGCTGGGCGCTCCAGAGCTGCTCCTGGGCCCTTGGAATCTGCTCCTCAAACTGGGTGAGCCTCTGAGCGGGGGGCTTGGGAGGTGTTGGGTGGGGGCAGCAGATGACAGCTAGAAGGCAGTGCCCCCCCTGGTCCCCCGGCAGCCCCACCTCTTCACCCCCGTCTCAGGAGGTTCACTTTCACATCAGCAAGCAGCCTGGAGACCCTCTCACCTCCAGGCTCTTCTCGTGGTAGCTCTTCCCTGGGGCCCCAGAGCTGGCGGCTGCAGGATGGTCGGGCCCTTTGCTCAGAGAGCTGAATATCAGAGGAGCCCTCACGTGAGAGAAGAGGCCCCGTCTGGCCTCCCACCCTCCAACCCGCTGCCTGGAGTCTTTCAACCCTGGCCTCCTTTAGGCTGCTGGGTGCAGTCACCCCCTGGACTCCTGTGTCTCCCAGGCCTTCTGCCCAGGATGGGGAGGGGACATCCCATGAGGAGGGCCCTGGGCTAAACTCTCCGTCCCCACCCCTTCACCAGCCACTTCCTTTTTTCCCCATGTTGCCTGCAGGGATTGGAAACCCTGGTGGGCAGAGACCCTGGGCTTTCAGGGCGAGCCTGGTGCCCTGGAGGGAATGAGGGGGACCCCATCTCCCTTCGGGAGTCCAGCTCAGCTCTCTTGCACCCCGAGGAGGCCAGCTCTGGCTCCTGCAGCGGCCCCCCCCTCCCCAGCCCTGGAAGTCCCATTCCTCCCTCCCCCGCTGCCAGGATGACAGGGAGAAGCGGGGCAGGCGGGGAGCCACAGGTTCGGAAAGCGTCGGGGTGGGGGAATTCGGCGACGGGCCGTAACTGTCTTGTTTTGCTCGCCCCACAAACCTGCACGGGCATCCGCTGCGCCCTCCTGGGCGTTCAGGTTGTGGAACTGCTCTCAGAATGACGGGCTTGTAGCACCCGGTTGGGGCAGGGGGTGGGGGTGGGGTGAAGGGGGGAGCCCCAGGCCAGGGGGAGCTGGAGGGTTAAAAATAGCAACAGCCGGGTTTCGGTTAGCAAATGTGGAGGCGGGGAGCTGGAGGCGGGGCAGGCGGCAGGCCGTGTTTGCCCGCAGCTCAGGGCTGTGTTTCCCCTGGGTCCCAGGAGTGAGTCACGGTGGAGTCGGGGGAGTCGCTGATGAGGTGCTGGCACAGCACCCCACCCCCGCCGGGCGAGGGGCTGGGCGCAGGCTTCATCTCCGGGGTGCTAGAGGCCGTGCATCTCCCTTCCAGGCCTTCAGAGCCATCTTGAGAGTTGGGCCAAGGAGATTGTGTGATAGAGGGGAAGCAGCTTGCCGTTCTCATACCAAAGACCTGGGTTTGAATCCCAGCTGAATGGCTCTGGGACCTCGTGCGAGGCTGCCACGGGCTCTGAGACTTGATTTCCTGGTCTTTCGTGTGGGGATTTGCTCGCATGCGCGTGTTAACTCCCGGTGGATTCTAATGCACCCTACAGATGTGAACGGTCACCCTCGACTCTCCTGTGCCCATTGCAGAGCTTGGCAGAAGGGCCTTCCGAGTGAGGACACAGAGGGAGGAATGTGGCAGTGTCCCCGTTTCTCCTGCAAACCACTGAGTGTAACCTTGGGCGCATGGCTCTCTGTGCCTCAGTTTCTCCATCTCTGTAATATGAAAATAATCATAGTTTCAAGCTCCTGGAGTTGTTCTCAAGATTAAAGTAAGTAAGGTTAGCACCGTGTCTGGTATGAAGTCAGTACACACAGAATATTATCACTGTTATTGATGTTATTGTTCATATTTTTGAAGGTCAGGGATAGGGAATGTTAAAGACATGAAGAACAGAAACTGGGCTCGGCCCCAGTTCACAGGAAAAACCAGGCCAAATTCACTGTTCCAGATTCCTCCACCCATAAGGGCCTGGAACGGCAGGAGTCTATAGCCAGAAGTCGCAGGGTGGACCCCTTCTCTCTTTCACTCCCCCACCCCTGGCCTCTCCCAGTGAGGCAGGATGCGGGGGAACCTGAGGGCCTCGCTGCCAGCTGGCCCCGGGGAGGGTCTGGGATGGGACTGGCCCTGATGGCCCTGCTGTGGAGTAAGTACCTTGCCAGCATCTGTTGGGGTGACCTTTATTTTAGCCCCCTCCCTGGCAGCTTTTAAGAGGAGCGTGAGGCAGAGGAGGGATGAGAAGGTCAGTGATGTCAGCAGTCTGTATTCCCAGCACAGTGGCCCTGGAAGAGGCAGCAGGCATTTCTTTCAGGAAATGATCATTATTCAGCCTACAGGCATCCATTAAGTCAGTCCTGACTTTGTGCCCAGGCCTGTGCTAGGCCCTCTGTGTGATTCGGGAGAAGCGGAGGATGCTGAGCTGTAGATAATGCGGAACTCCAGAGGATATGGGGTCCAAGAATATAATACGTGGAATCAGTGAAAGCCCTACGTCCCAGTTCTCACGGGAACCAGAGGTCGCATCCTGACTTTGCCGCCCGTTGGCAGTGCCGTCTTGATATCGTGTGGGTGCACATACACACATCAGTTCTGTTTTATTATTCCAGAGGCAGTTCCTGTGCATCGTAGGCAATCAGACAACACAGAGGAGCAAAAATGAAAGAATAAGAAACATCCCGATCCCAGCAGTGGGAGATCACTGCCACGGTACCTCAGTGTACACCTTCCCATCTCCTGACATGCCTTCATACACCGTGCTTCTTACCAAAACGAGACCATACCACGTATGCCATTCTTTTCAGTCAGTGATCTCCACCTTCCAGTGCAGTAAATTTTCATCTCATCGCATTCGCAGTTGGCTAGAAATTGTCCTTCACAGCTGGTTTGTCCAAATCTGTACCCAGGACTGTGCATCTGGCTTTTGAATTCCCTGAAAGCTGTGTTAAGCACCCTGGCTGGATCTGTGGTCTGGAAAAACCCCAGCTGAGTGAGTCTCAAGGGCAGCCCTGGCCACAAAAGGGAATCGTGTCACCTGGAGAATCTGCCCGACAGAGTTCTGCCATCTTCCAAAAATAACAGGCAAAATGAGTGGGATTCTGGGGCATCACGGGGATGGGGATCTGGTATTCACTGTCATGAATATTAATGTGGCATCCCTGTGAGTGCCAGCATTCATAGCTTGTTGCTATTCACGGACTCATATCCGTGATGCCCCAGGCCATGGAGCAGGCCGGGGCCTCGCTGTGGCCTCTCTCCCTGCCCCAGGTCCAAGGGTGCTGATGGCTGTTTGGTGTTGTTCCTAGTTCCCGGGAGCCTGCCCTGAAGATGGGTGCTCCCTTTTGCACTTGTGGGCACCTCCATCCTTGCCCGCGGCCTGCCCGGGTGTGTGAGGCCTGGGCAAAAGAGGAGAGAGAGAGAGAGAGAGAGAGAGAGAGAGAGAGCGCGCGCGCGCGCGCGCGCGCGCACCCATCCCCTCCCTGGGGGATTCGGTTCACTCCCAAGTAGCCGCTCGGGGGTGGGGGGGGGGTCTTGCTCTGGTTATGCAACGTGCATTTTAGACAGGGCTTGACAGTTTCCAGAGGGCTTTCACACAGCATTGATGCTCCCTGGCACCTGGGGGTTTGCTCGTTTAGTTATACCCTGCTGGGGGCAGCTTACAGGAAATGATAAAATGGTAATATGTACATTTAAAAAGCAGGGAAAACGTAAGATGAAAAAGGGAGCGAGGATGGGGTCGTAAGATGAAAAAGGAAGTGAGGATGGGGTCGGGGAGTGCCTCCTGGACATGAAGAAGCATGTGAGGGACACGGGCAGAGATGATTCAGTTTTTATTTTTGTTGTTGTTTTCTGGATGGAGTACCGGCACTGTGAGAACATGTGAGTCACGCCCAGGCCTTCAGATGTTGGGACCGCACTGTGTCCTGTGTGACCCCTTGGTGGCCTTACCTCACCTCGGTGGGTGGGACTGGTTGTAAACACCAGCGTAGTGATTATAGCTTAGGTTCTGGAGTCCCAGAAGCCCCACTTGCCACCTGTGTGACCTCGGCAAGTTTCTTAACCTCTCTGAGCCTCAGTTTCCTTCCTTGGTAACGTGAGGATGGTAGCAGTATCGACCTCATGGGGTGGTTGTGAGGACCAAAGGAGATAGTACAAGTCAGACACTCAGCACAGTAACCAGCACCCAGTAAGCATTCAGCACGTGGTTGTTGATCATACTAATACTACTAGTTACTGCTAATAATAAAATAATAACGATGGACATTAATATCATAGCTTAAGCTTTTCCCTGGCAGTCTCGGGAGTGGGCTGAGTGGCCTCGTGGGTGGCACAGGTGAGGGGAGCCAGGAAGGCACATCTGGGAGAGGCAGAACCGGTGGGAGGCAGAGGTGGGGTGCGCAGGGAAGCAGGGTCTCCAGAAGCTGAGGGATCAGTGAGGGCGAGGGCATGAACAGGAGAGAGGGGAGAAAGGAGCGGCCCCGAGACAGCCCCGGGGCGGTGACTGTGCTTCCTGTTGGGGCAAGCGCTGGCCCTTGAGAAAGACTGGCTGGGGCTGGCGGGCGGCTAAGAGGGAGCAGCTGGTCTAAGTGGGGCACCAGGGGGTGGGGGAGGGGGAGAGACAAAGGCAGAAGCTGATAGAAACTCGACTCTTCTCCCCGTGTTACAGATGGGGGCCCCATCTTGACTGCTCGGGCTGTTTTGCTTATGATAGGAAAGATGGTGGTTAGACATCATGCTGAACTTCCTGTTT
This sequence comes from Lagenorhynchus albirostris, assembly GCF_949774975.1. Taxonomy (NCBI): domain Eukaryota; kingdom Metazoa; phylum Chordata; class Mammalia; order Artiodactyla; family Delphinidae; genus Lagenorhynchus; species Lagenorhynchus albirostris. The sequence goes on from NC_083105.1 coordinate 64,836,409, forward strand.
CAGGGATTGGTGCTCCGGGAACAGGGGAGTGAGGGTAAGTGGGAACTGGGGTGTTTGAGGCCTTTCGGGACCTGGGACACCCTAGGGCAGGCTGGACCAGGGGTCTGGGCGTGGGACTGGAGGAACCTGCCTGCTCAGGGGTGTTGCACACCCTGAGCCCCTGAGCAAGTGGCTCTGCCCTCCCTTTCCCACCTTCACAGAGGGCAGCCAGGGAAGGCTGAGTGGTGGTCCGAGAGGCCCCGGGAGCGGGGGCGGGCCGGGCTTGGAGGGACTTCTGGTTTTCTTTGCCAGAGGGCAGGGAGGCTCTCCAGGGAGCGCCAGTCCCAGGAACTGCCAGCCGCTCACAACTCAGAACGGCCCAGCTCCCCCTGCCATCTGTGAGGAGAGGCCACAAAATGGAATGGACTTGGGGCAGGGACAAGGAGCCAGGGAGGACGCTTTCCCACCCCCAGGGAGCGCAAGCTGCCGCTGCCATGGTTACGTCTGCTTCCTGTTTGATTCATCTCAAACAGCAGAAAGGGGGGTGCCGGCTCCCAGCTCGGGCCGCCGCTGCGTGGGGCTGTTTACAACTGCCCCATGTGGGATTCCCAGAAAGAGACTCCAAACCGGACATCCTGCGGCTGCAAAATACCCAGGTGTCAAGAGCTAAAAATAGCTGCCCCAGGGCCCCAGGCGCGGGGAAAGGGGCATGCTGGCTGCGGAGGCGGAGGGCCGGCCCTGCGGCCCTCACGTCCAGCCTCCCGCCTGGCGCACAGCTGCTGAGCCTGCAGAGCGGCGGCCCCCTGCCTCGGCCTGACTGGAGGCCTTTGTCTGGGCAGGTCCACATCCCAGGCCGCTCACCTGGGAGCCGAGCCTCTGCCCGCCCCGCCCGCCCTCCCAGCGGAGCGTGCTTTGAGAAAGCCTCAGAGGGACTCGGGAGCAACTAAAGAAGGGACAGGGCAGGGCACCCGACCGCCTGGAAGATGAAGCCGGTGCTCTTGCAAGGTCGCCGGCTCCTGTCCCCACGTACAGTACGAAATCATTTCTTAGAATCTGCAGAGTCAACAGTTGCTATCTATTAGTGATTTGGGGGGGCTTGTCTTCACGGGGGCCCAAAGGTGGAACAGGCAGCTTCTGCCCTCTAACCTGCAGCAGGGCTGGAGTTGGCCGCCGGTTCGGGTCTCTGGGGGGCTATGGGATTCTGGGGTCTTTCCCTGTGCCCTGCCGGGTCGTGCATTTGCTGTCCCCCCGCTGGCCTGTGGCAGTGCAAGTGCTGGGGAGCAGCAGCGGAGAGCGTTGCTTGAGAACATGGATTCTGGGGCCCAGTTGCCTGGCTCGAGTCCCGGCTCAGCCACTCCCATGTTCTGTGCCTTCAGACAAGTTATTTAATACTGCTGGGCCTCAGTTGACTAGTCTATATAATGGGGATAAAAACAGGAACCACCTCATAGGTTTGTCATGAGGGTTAGGCGAATTAGCAAACGTAGGCCACCTAGAACAACTCCCGGCGCGTAGTAAAGTGTTAGTTTACAAAAGTTCAGAGGGCGGAGAAAGAGGAGAGCCTGTGGTTGGGAGAGTCGGGATAAGAGGTGGGACCGGGACTGCATCTGGGAGACAGTGGGCTGTGGCCGACGCGGGGAGGACACAGGTGGCATCAGACACCGAAATGCTTGTGCCAGAGGGAGGCTGCAGACTAGCCTGGGAGCAAGCAGTGTGAACCCGACCACGGTGGGAGCACCCGCCATGTGCTCCCTGCTTCACACGCAGCACTGCTCATCTCACACGGCCTCTTCCCCGTCCATATTCTTTATCCTCTTATTTCAGAGGCATAGCCAAGGCTTGCCCAGGCTGCGACGTGTCCCTGGCTCTCCCTGCCGGTCACTGAGGGAGTCAGAGTTTGAACCCAGGTCCATCTGACCTCACAGCCAATGGCCTCTGTTCTGTGGACCCTCACTTCTGTCACTTCATGGGGCAGGAGTTTCCAGCCAGCGAGCAGCCCACTGGGCTCTGGATAAATCTGAGTAATAAGCAGCTTGGTGCCAAGATAATGAGCAATAGAATTAATAACGAGCAGAGAATTTCTGGAAGGGGAACACAAGAAACTGTTAAAAGGGGTTGAGTCTAGGGAAGGTCTAGGGAGTTGGATGAGTGAGAAACTTCTGGTTTCATGCTTTCAGGGGCTCTTTGAATTACTGTCGCGTCTGCAAGTAGTATACTTTTCAATTAAAAAAAACACCACCTGTGGGCTGTACCTTAAACTCCTTAAAGTGAGAGCCAGGTTTTATTCACTTTTCCATCCCTTCAAGGCCTGGACCAGGGCTTCCCTGGTGGCGCAGTGGTTGAGAGTCTGCCTGCCGAGGCAGGGGACACGGGTTTGTGCCCCGGTCCGGGAAGATCCCACATGCCGCGGAGCCTGCGCTCCGCAACGGGAGAGGCCACAACAGTGAGAGGCCTGTGTACTGCACACAACACACACACACACACACACACACAAAAGACCTGGACCAGTGACCTCACACAGAGGTACTTAGTACCTGCTTTTGGGATCCACTTCTTGGGTTTCCCCCTGCACTGGTCTGGTCTGGCCTGGCTGTACCACTGACCTGCTGGGTGACCATGACATAGCCCCTTGCCCTCTTTCTTTCCCTCTCTGGGAAGTGAGAGTGTTGACCTGCACAATCTCTAAAGCCCCATCAGGTCCTAATGTACACTGCACAGTCCTCACTCAGTGTCAGAGAGTCAGGCAACCATGATGTTCTCTCTTCTGTTTATTTATTCTTGGACCTTCCTGAAGCCATTTCACCCCCAGCTTTGTCTTCTTTGCCAGCCCCCCGCGAAGTCAAACTTCGTCTGCCCATGTCAGGGGAAGCAGACCCAAGCTGAGGAGGGCAGTGGGGTGGTGGAGGGAGTCCGCCCTGGACCCAGGGCTTGGCCTCTTGCTCCTGCCTGTTTTCCTCTGCCTGCAGGGCCTGGGTCTGCCTGCTTCTCCTTTTTCAGCTCCTCAGGAGACCAGGGAGGGGGACACAGCCTCGACAAAGACATCAGAGGCGTCAGGAGGGGGCTTGTGGGTGGCGTTGCTCCTGGGGAAGCCCTCCCCTGATGCAGGGCTGGCAGCACCGGGAGAGCAGGCGGTCAGGCCAGGCTCGGGTTTCCAGTCGCATCTGCTGGGCAGGTGAGGGCCTGGGGCAACAAGGGAGGAGTGGGAGGCCAGCTTGTGCTTAGGGGACAGAAGAGTGGCATTTGTGTCTGCCCTGGAGGTTGCTGAGGGCCGGGGTGGACCCATTAGGGTGGGATTTCTGGGTAAGATCAGGTGTCTGGTTGGGGAAGGTGACTTGATAGGAACCGCAGCACGAGGTAAACTGCCTCTTCAGCCTGACCAGAGTTGCTTCCAAAGAAGGTAGAAACGGGGGTGGCCAGGATTCCAGAAATGAGAGCTCTCCACCCAGGTCCGGAGCTGTGTGGAGAAGGGTCCAGCCCTACGCAGTGTTTTCTGTCCCTCGGGTCCATTCACTCCTGATTTTATTTCAGTCTGACCCCAAATTAATGGTAACGGCGCTCTGAGAGGGGCTGATGAGAAGAGGGGTCCCCAGATTCATCCCCAAGCCTGGGATGCAGCCACTGACTGGGTGCCTTTAGATACTCTCCTCTCTCTGGTACACAGGAGAGCTGTCCCCCAGATCTTATCTCTGTTGCTCTGGGCTCTTCTGAATCCAAAGGCTCTCACAAACCTAGGGGGTTGGAGGAGAAGCAGAACTTTTTCGAGGCATTGCTTTTAGAAGCTGCCCCTGTCGGCAACACACACACACGCACACGCACACGCACACGCGCACACACACACACACACACACACACAGCTTTTCTGAACAGAGTTTATATCATCATAGATCATCATCACAGAACATCCCTTTTGGGCCCCGTAACAAACACGACAGAGTTCAGGGCCATTAGCTTTTGTCCTATCCACAGGGTGCACGGTGTCCGGAACCCATGGTTACCAGGGGAGCTGGGCACAGAGAAGCTGGCTGTGCTCCCACGCGTGAGTGTTGCTGGCCAGCCCTCAGGCAGGGACCGAGGGAGCTAGGGGAGAATTCCCAGGAGGTAGGGACTGGAGGCCAAGGACTCCAGGCCAGACACGGTCTCCGGGACTGCACCCGGAAGTCCAGTTCAGAAACCTCTCTTGGAGGACCAGGTCCCGCAGAAGAAAGGGGAGGTCCTAAGAGAGTCCAGGGTAGGGGGCTACCACATCCTGGGGAGGGGAGGCTGCCTCCCATACTCCTGTTCCTTGAGGCTCACAAACCCTGAGAAATAACGCATGCCGTGTGCTAGGCAGGGGGCCATTGTGTTCAAGTCGCCAGTTCCTAACAGAGCATGCCAGGTGCCCAGCAAGGTGTTAGGAGCAGATGGGCATGGCTTAGCCGTGACACCGCAGAGACCTGGATTAATGGAGTGTCGAGGTGGGGGGCACAGAGTGGGTGCTGTGGATGGTAAGGGGGCTGTGGTCAGGGTGAGCTTCATGAGGAGATGGCCTCGTGCTGGACTTCAAAGAACGGGCAGCATTTGAACAGGTGGAGCGGCATTTCCCTACCAAATGTCGACATCCGAAGCGCAGGCCACTAGTGTCTGAGGGCAGTTGGTGGGAGTCTGTGCCCAGAGTTGCCGCCTCCCCCAGAGGCTCCCGCCTGCAGGGAATTCTCCTTTTCCAGCTTCTGGAAGAGGACTGGGGCTGCCCCTTAGGCAGTAGTGCAGCGCCCGTCAGTTGTCCTTCAGAAGATGCCCCTTCTGCCCGAGGAGGGCTTCTACCACATCCGCCTCCAGGAGGCCTCCAGGCTCCAGGTTCCATCATCCCCTTGGCCCTAAGCTGGGACAGCAGGAGGGAAAGGTGGCCTCAGGACTCAGCTCTGTCTTTCCCCGCCCCCCAGCCAGTCCCTGGGATCCCCGGACCTCTCGGCTGCCGACAGCACCGGCCCTACCGTGGGGTTCCATGGGTTCTGAACGGAATGGAGGGCCCTGGGCTGAGCCTAGGAGCCTGGGAGAGGTGACCATTTCCAGAAGGAAAGACTTCTTTTTGAGGTCATCCACGAAAAAGGCTGAGTGGTTCTCTCCTCGGGGGGCACAGAGGCTGCAGGACCCAGGATGGGGCAGGAGGAGGAAAGGGGTTCCTACCATGGGGCCCTCGAGCTATGCATTCCAGACCCGCCACTTCACAGCTCCCACCAGATCTGACTTGACCTCCAGGCCACGACCCGGTCCCTCCCACACTGTGGAAGCCTCAGAGGGGGGCCCAGTTCCCCTTCCAGGCCTGCTCTCCCTTTCTCCCCGTCTCCCTCCTGGCATCCTTAGTGCAGTCTTAGCAGCCGTGCTCTCCCGCCTCGCCTCCCAGCCCTCTTCTCCCCCTTCGGGCTAGGGGAGCCTGGTTTGGCTGCCCAAGGAAGATTGTATCTGAGCACATCAGGGAGGGCCGAGGGCACCGTTGCGTAAACCAGGGCCTCCTGAGTTTCTTGCTGTGGACTGAGCTCTGGCGGAGCAAGATACCTGAGCCGCTTGAAAGATCAGATGAGGAAGATGGAACTGGGGATCGCTCTCAGGCGGCACGGGAGTCCGAGGAAAGGAATGGGGTGGGGTCTCGTCTTTTCCCTTAGCTTCTGGTGGAGGTGCCCTTGGGCTGGAGTGGGGCCCCCTGGACCAGCAGGCGGCCTGCCTGGCTTGGCCCTCTCTCTTCCTCCTCCCCTGCCCCTCCCGGCAGCCGCCTCACTCCATCTCTCTTCTCTCTACAGATGGGACCCAGGTGAGCCCGGGTGCCCACTGCCCCAGTCCCCCTGGCACAGGTAAGAGTGGGCCTGAGGGAGAGTGTGGTGGGGAGTGGAAGATGCGCTGGAAAGGACAGAAGCGGGGCGAGGAGCTCAGGGGTGGTTCAGAACGGTGGCTGGCTGATTGGCCAGAGAGTTGGGAGGTTGGGGTTCTGGGGGAGGGGGCGATGTTGGGGTTTTGTGGGGAAGGGGTAAGAGGGGGGATAAGAGAGGCAACTCTGGATCCAGGTTGGCCCCAGAGCTGGGAAGCACAACAGGAAAAGGAAAGGCAGGATGTTCTCCTCGTCCATGCTGGTGCAGTGAAACAGGAAGGCAAGTAGGAAGCTAATACTTATGCTCGGACCCCTGCCTCGGGGGCTCTGGGCAAGGCGGCGCGTTCTCATTTGTAGGCTCTGCAGTCCTCACACCAGCCCTGCGGGGTGGGAAGATGCCTCGTGCTGCTTGGGCGGGAAGGAGAGGACCCCTCTCCGTGGGTCTCTCACCATTCCTTGCCCCCGCTGCTCTTAGGCCGTGCTGGGCGAGGAGGGTTTAGGACGTGCCCATGGGGCGGGGGCGGGGGCTGGACCGGACGAGGGCCTGTTGGGTGCAAGGTGCACACCTGACACCCAAACTACGGCAGGGAGAAAGGAAGGCCGCTATCCTCTTTGATTCAGTCCTAGCCATCAAAAGCTTACAGGCAGGTGGGGAGACAAGATATACAAGTAAAAAGGGAAATAATAGTCGAATGCGATATGTGACCAGTTCCAAAGGAGGGGGCAGCTGATTAAGGAGTTTGTCCATCCATTCAAGAAACAGTAAGTTCATCACCTACTGTTATTTTGTTCTCCTAGTTGTGTAATTTTCTAAAAATTTAAAGACAGAAATTGGAAAAAGAAACATTAATGAACCCCACCTCTGTTCCAGGGCACCGAGGATATAGAGATTTATTCATCGAATCAAACAGTATTTATTGGGTGCCTGTCGCTTGCTAGGTACTGTTCTAGGTGATGGGATAGTGAGCAGTAGGCAAAACCAAGTCCCTGCCCTTGGAGCTTAATTCAGATTTGGTACCTGCCTGGGCGGTGCTTTCAGGGCACAGAGCAGCCAGTGTGATGGAAATCCAGAAGAGGGCTTGACCCAGCAGGGCACTGGGCTGGGTCCGGGAAAGAGGGAAGACTCCAGCTGGGCTTGGAAGTCAGGGTAGGATCTGGAAAAGTAGACACGAGGGAGGAGGACGGCACCAGCAGGGGGACGTGTGAGCTAAAGCTCAGAGGTACGTGGGCTGTGACTGGACAGGAGCAGACGGCTGAGGCAGGGGGTCCGTGTGCAGATGTGGGAGGCAAAGCTGACAGAAGCCGGCTTAGCATCAGACCGTGGAGACCCCCAAATGCTGAGTCACCCTGGGAGGCGTTGCCAGGGCTGCAGGCAGAGCCCCTCCCATGTTCCCAGCAGCCTTCTGCTCTGGAGGCCGGGGCACTGCTGGGAGAGAGGGAGGGGGCCGCTCCCAGTCTGTATGGCTGAAGTCTGGGTGGCCTGCCCTGGGTGCCCTGAGGGCCCCCTTGCATCACCAGGGGAGTCACCCCGGAAAGCCAGGACACCTGACGTGGGAAGACTGAGACCTTTCCTGGGGCGGGAGTGCAGTGGCATCAGAGGCCCAGATGGAACCAGAATGAGAATTTGGGGTCCCTGGGTGGACACATGAACAAGAGGTGGGAACATCAAAGCAGTGCATTGCCTGCTCTTGGCCATATCGGGTGCCCAGACACCCGCTCCGGTCTCTTGACATCCAGAGAGTCGTGAGGGCATCTCCCTCCTCTGCTCCTCTCTTGTGTCCATCTCACGGTCAGAGAATGTGAGAACAGACACCGCTTAGTGACCACCTACTGCAAGCCCCTCTGCCTTTGCCCAGTGAGAGACCCCTCTGCGGGTGGGGCAGGGGAGGTGACTTCCTGGAAGTCAATGGGAAGACGGAGACGGAGCACTGGCCTCAGCAGGACGGAGCCCGAGCTCACTGTGCCCCGAGCTGGGTGGCCTTGGCCAGGTCCCTTCACCTGCGCCTCAGTTTCCTCACGTGGGAATAGTAATAACTACCTCCCAGGGCCTACAGGGGTGATGAGGTAGAAGGGTTTGCAGCGATTGTGCACGTGTGCTGTGGATGTTAAGATAATGGTTGAGTTGGGCCCAGATGCCGCATTTCCTGACTCCCCAGCTGGTCTTTGCCACAGTCCTCCTCAGTCCTTCCAGTCCTTCCAGTCCTCCCGGCTCAGGCCCAGAGGACGGCCTGTGGCTGCCCCCGTCGGGGAGGCCCAGCGTTGGATGAGCTGAAGGAGGCCTCTCCGGAAAGGCTTCCCCGCTTGTGTGCCCTGTCTGAGGGCACCTGCTCCCAGCCCCACCTGCTTCCCCTTCTCCGGGATAACTGTCCACCTCTGAGCACCTCAGAGTGTCTCTGGCTGCTGAGCCCGGCCTGGCCCAGCAGGCGGGGCTGGCACAGGACCTGGTCTGGTGGCTGGTTATAAATAGCCCCTGCATCCACAGCCTTGGCAGGGTGCTCCTGGCATGGGTGCAGGGGACACTCGAGAAGAGGCAGCTGAGGCTGCTGAGGCCCAGAGCTGGCGTGAGGGTACCTGGGCGCAGGCTCCACGGGCATGTGGGCTGTGCAGGCCCAGGGCGCAGGCCAGGGCTGGCTGTGGCTTTGAGGCACCTCTCCTTTATCCTGTGGCCTAGGATAGAGTAGGGAGGATGGCAACTGAGAGGGCCTGGGACGCCCTTTGGGGCTGGAGGCTGAACAAAGGGGACTGCCTGTCCGATCGCTGTGTCGGAGCGCAGCTCATCGGAGGGCAGCTGGGCCCAATCCTCCTTCCAGGGTGGGAAGAAGGGAAGGAGAGGCCAGGGCCCAGAATGTATCACTAAAGGGCCCTCAGCCCCCAGTCCTGGCCTGGAGAGGCAGCGTATTTCGTGGAAAACTCTGTGCTTGGAGTCAGAAAGCTCGATCCACACAGCACCAGCGATAGACTGTGTAGTTATATGACCTCCTTTCTCATGGGTGAAACAGGCTTGAGAATAACCACCGTGCGGGACTGTGGGGAGGGTGTTTTACCATCGTCAAGTGAATCTGAAGGAGGCTGATGAGGTAACCGTGCACCTGCAGAGCCTTCCGGCCGACCCTGCCCTCTCTGTGTGCTCAGGCTGCCCCAGGCCCTGCGCAGACACGCCAGGCCCTCAGCCCCAGCCCATGGACCTGCGGGTGGGCCAGCGGCCCCCGGTGGAGCCCCCGCCGGAGCCCACGCTGCTGGCCCTGCAGCACCCCCAGCGCCTGCACCACCACCTCTTCCTGGCTGGCCTGCAGACCCAGCGCTCGGCGGAGACCATGAGGGTAAAGATAGAGCTCCCCACGCACGCAGCGGCCTCGAGCTCAGACCCGGCACCCCTCCCTCCCTTCAGCCTCCCCAGACCCTCGCCTCCGTCTCCAACTCCTCGCCCCTCCCTGGGCGGCCGGCCCTCCCCACAGCTCTCAATGGACACGCCGTTGCCCGAGTTGCAGGTGGGGCAGCAGGAGCAGGAGCTGCGGCAGCTTCTCAATAAGGACAAGAGCAAGCGCAGTAAGCATGGAGGCCTCCCCAGCCGGTGTCCACGGCCTCCTTCGTGGGCACGGGACGGGGGAGTGCCGGCCTGGGTCCCCCTCTGCTTGCTGGGCGCTGCGGGCGAATGTGGGTGGGGCCTCAGGCTTGGCTTTTGCCTGAGGGGTCCCTGGGATGCCTCGTCCTGGGGGCGTGGTCAGGGCAACGGGCAGAGAATGTTCCAGGGAGGCCACCAGTCCACCCACCCCCAGCCCACTGATGATTTCTGCCCCTGCAGGTGCCGTAGCCAGCAGTGTGGTCAAGCAGAAGCTGGCAGAGGTGATTCTGAAGAAACAGCAGGCAGCCTTAGAGAGGACGGTCCATCCCAATAGCCCCAGCGTTCCCTACAGGTAACTTCCTCTCCCACCTGCCCCCTCGTGTCCCTGCCGCGCCCCTCCTCCCTGGAGCACACGTACACTCGCCCCCTCTTCCTCCCAGCTGCCCATCACCTGATCCTCACCCCTCACTTCTAATCATAAGGCCTCCCCCCAACCCCTCTCCCAACTGATACCTGCTCTCTTGTCCTTTAATTATCGCTCCTCCCCCGCCTGTCGCACACACACTCTCACACACACACTACGCTAGCTTTCTTTTCTCTTTATATCTTCCTGTAATCACAAAAACATCCTGATTCCTAGAACAGGATCCTCCCATTGTGTTTGGCCCTTATCCAAGCCCCGGACCCTGGCTCCCATGCCTAGGCCCGAGGGCGGCATCACCAGTGGGCTGCAGGTAGGATGGGTGGCCCAATGCTGCCACCTGGAGATGGCCGGTATTCCTGCCGGCGAGGCACTTCCTGACCCTGCGGGCTGCTGCCTTCCTTAGCAGGTCCCAAAGGGTGGAATGAGATGGCTGTCAGGCCTCTGGGCATGCCTGCCCCTCTGAAGCAGCCTTGGCACTCACCCCACAGAACTCTTGAGCCCTTGGAGACGGAAGGAGCTGCCCGTTCCATGCTCAGCAGCTTCCTGCCTCCTGTACCCAGCCTGCCCAGCGACCCCCCAGAACACTTCCCTCTGCGTAAGACAGGTGCGTGGGACAGGCCGGCAGGGACCTCCAGGGGAAAGGAAGGACCTTGCATGAGGGTCAGGGAGGGGGGCCTGGCTGGGCGGGGGACAGTCTGCACCCGGTGGCTTTCTCTCTGGCACTGCCTTCTCTGGCCTCTCTCAGAGAGGACTGGGAGGGAGGGCGTAGGCCAGAGACCGGGGTGGGGGGTGTGTGGGGGGTGGGGGGTTGTGGGCCTAGTAACGCCGGTGTTCCCACAGTCTCTGAGCCCAACCTGAAGCTGCGCTACAAGCCCAAAAAGTCCCTGGAGCGGAGGAAGAACCCGCTGCTGCGGAAGGAGAGCGCCCCGCCCAGCCTCCGGCGGCGGCCGGCAGAGACCCTCGGCGGTGAGGCCCGGCGCGGTGGGCGGGTGGCAGGCCCGGTCCCTTTGGGTCAGGCCCCACCCAGACAAGGGATGCCCGCCTCAGGGCTGCCATGGGTATCTGTCGGGGGGTGTCCTACACACTCTCCAGGGCGCAAGTTGGGGCCGAACCCCCCGCCCCCTTGCTCTGTTGGCTAAGCTGTCGCCTGACCAGAAGAAGGGGCACGCTAAACAAATAAGTGTCCAAACGCACTGGAGACTGGTGGCGGCCTCCCTTCTGCCCGCCCTGCTGGGAAGAAAGCAGGAAGCAGAGCCCGCCCACTGGGGGAAGGGGCTTGTTCCCGGCCCCGCCTCCTGGCCCCGCCTCCTGGCCCCTGACGGCGTGTCCCCCTCTCCCCAACCCTCAGACTCCTCCCCCAGTAGTAGCAGCACGCCGGCGTCAGGGTGCAGCTCCCCCAATGACAGCGAGCACGGCCCCAACCCGGTCCTGGGCTCCGAGGTAAGGCCTTGCCAGGCTGGGCTGTCGGGGGCAGTTCTGAGGCTCCTCTCAGCAGGCGGCCCGACCAGGCTGGGGCCGCAGGGTCTGGGCAGCCCCCACCGGAGCCTCCTGGGGGTTCTGGGGAAGGCGTGCCCAGGGGTGGAGGTCTGGGACCGGTGACCCCTGCCCTGCTCCCATGGCAGGCGCTCTTGGGCCAGCGGCTGCGGCTGCAGGAGACCTCTCTGGCTCCGTTCGCCTTGCTGCCCACAATCACGCTGGGGCTGCCCGCCCCTGCCAGGGTGAGTGGCTGAGGCGCCCTCCCCCACCCCAAGCGCCCGAGATCTCTCTCTTCCTTCTACACCCCACCTGATGGCCTTCACCATCTCCCTGCTGGAATCTTCTCCCCTGTGATGCTCCCCACCTCTCCTCCAGGCTGATGGTGACCGCAGGACCCATGCGACTCTGGGCCCTCGGGGACCAGTCCTGGCGAGTCCCCATGCTCCCCTCTTCCTGCCCCATGGCCTGGAGCCCGAGGCTGGAGGCCCCCTGCCCTCTCGCCTGCAGCCCATTCTCCTCCTGGATCCTTCGGTCTCTCACGCCCCCCTGCTGACTGGTGAGTCCCAGCTTCTACAGGAGAGGGGCTGGATCCCTGCACCCTGCTGAAGGCCAAGCGTGGGCAGGGTCCCTTCCTCCTGGCTCGCCCCCTCCCCGCCCCACCCTTGCTTCCTTCTGCTCCTCCCTGTGGTTCCCTCCTTATGCCCCCCACCCCGTTCTTTCCAGTGCCCGGGCTTGGGCCCCTGCCCTTCCACTTTGCCCAGTCCTTACTGACCACCGAGCGGCCCTCCGGGTCAGGCCTCCACCGGCCGCTGAGCCGGACCCGCTCAGAGCCCCTGCCCCCAAGCGCCACTGCCCCCCCACTGCTGGGCCCCCTGCAGCCCCGCCTGGAGCGGCTCAAACCTCATGTCCAGCTGATCAAGGTGAGTGGAACTGGGTAGGGGAGGTGGTGAGGGGTTGCTAAACTGGGACCCTGGGGGCTGAGAGAAGGGAGACTTAGGAGGGGCAGAGATCTGGAGGGTCGGAGGGAGGACGTGTGGCTCCTGGGGGCCCAGCGTGTCTCTCAGCTATCATCTCCCCTCCCCAGAGGCCAGCCAAGCCGAGTGAGAAGCCCCGACTGCAGCAGATACCCTCGGCTGAGGACCTCGAGACAGATGGCGGGGGCGTGGGGCCGCTGGGGGATGACGGCCTGGAGCACAGGGAGGCCAGCCATGGGCAGCATGAGGCCCGAGGCCCTGTTCCTCTCCAGCAGCACCAGCAGGTATGGTAGTGCCCAGGTGCCCCTCGGTGGAAGGCAGAGTCAGGAGACTCTGGGGCCTGGTAAAGATGGAAGGGAGGGAGATGGGATATCAGCGCAGGGGACAGCTCGGGGACCCACAGTTCCTCTGCCAATTCCACAGCAAGTTACAGACAGACAGACAGACACACGCACACACACACGTGCCGCACCCTCCAGCAGCCTTCCCATCTCAGGGTGAAGCCGTGTCCCTCGTCCAGCAGCAAGACTGGCCTTTCACAGAGCCCCACACATTCCTGCCCTAGGACTTCTCCCCTGTGAGCGCTTGTACTGTTTCCAGGAAGGTGCTAGGGCAGGAGGTGTGGCAGAGATGGGCTCAGCCCTTCAACTGTGCAAGTCAAGCCGTGGGGTATTGGTTTGCTGGAGCTGTTGTAACAAGTGCTGCAAACTGGGTGGCTTAAACAACAGGGCTTGTTTTCCCACACTTCTGGAGGCTAGAGGTCTGAAATCAAGGTGTTGGCAGGGTTGTGCCCTCTGAGGGCTGTGAGGGAAGGAGCCGTCCCAGGCCTCTCTCCTTGGCTTGTAGACGGCCGCCTTCTCCCTGGGTCTGCACATCGTCTTTCTTCTTGTCCGCCTCTGTGTCCCAATTTCCCCTTTTCATAAGGACCAGAGTCATGTTGGAGCTGACCCTAATGATCTCATTTTTAACTTGAGTACCTCTGTAAAGACCCTGTCTCCAAATCAGGTCGCATTCTGAGGGACTGGGGGTTAGGATTTCCATCCTAAATGTGAGGTGGGAGGGGACACAACTCAGCCCGTAACACGTGGTAGCAGGCCACACACATGTAGGCTCACTCAGGTCCCTGTGTCCTTGGGTGGTTGGCAGTCCTTGGAGACAAGGAGATCCTGGTCAGAGCCAGCCTGAGGCCCCTCACCCAGGTTCTCACCTTGGAGTCTCGAGGGCCCAGGGAGCTCTGGTGGAATAGGGTGGTCAGTCTGGGGGGCAGACCTTTCGGGGGGGTTGGTGGGGGCAGGGAGCTCAGCGACTCAAAGACCAGAGCCCAGCTGGGAGGCAGGGCCAGAGGCTTCTGCAGAGAAGGGGCCTGCATGGAGGTTTCCAAGGCTGTGGGCAGAGGTGGATGGAGCAGGGTACTGAGAACCTGGAGACTGAGACCCCTGTGTCCCTCAGGTGTACCTCTGGGAGCAGCAGCGACTGGCTGGGCGGCTCCCCCGGGGAGCCACTGGGGACTCCGTGCTGCCTCCCCTGGCCCAGGGCGGTCACCGGCCTCTGTCCAGGGCTCAGTCTTCCCCAGCCGCGCCTGCCTCCCTGCCAACCCCAGAGCCCACCAGCCAGGCCCGTGTCCTGCCCAGCTCAGAGACCCCTGCCCGGACCCTGCCCTTCACCACAGGTAAGGCCCGGATTGGAGGGCAGGAGGAAGTGGCTGGGTGCACACGGAGCCTCGGGGCAGAGGACCATGTCTGTGTCATGGTTCACTCAGGACATTTCTCGAGGCCACAGAACACTTTCTTAGTCTTATGAGATCCCCCCAGCGTCCCGTGGAGCAACTGGTGGTTCTCATTTTACAACTGAGGAGACCCAGGCTCAGGAAATCGAAGGGGACAGCAAGCTGGCAGTCAGGCCAAGCTAAGAATTCAGGTCTCCTGACGACTAGTCCGGGCCTTCAAAAACGATATTTATTATTGTTGCTCTGCTTGTGAAAATAACTCAAGAGCATTTTAGAAATTTTGAAGAATACAGAAAAGCCTTAAGAATGGAACAAAAATCACCAGCCAGTATCCCGCCACCCAGAGGCAGCCCCTTGTAAATGCTGCCGTATTTCAAGCCGGTCTTTGTTTTAGCCGCATCTATAAATCTCACATACGGTCCATTTTGTGGCTACGTTTTGTATCCTGCTTCCTTCACTTTGCACATCATGAACACCTTGTGATATAATTAAACTCTAAAAATGAGATCTTGTAGTATGTCATCACAGTATTTTTGTTGAAAGATTTCCTGTGGGTTGAGCAGTTAGGTGGTTACTCACTTTTGCTCGTTTGAATTTCCTTGTAAATTTCTATAAATCTCCCCTTATCCCTGGGATTGTTTCCCGAGGGTCACTGTCAAGGAGTGGCATCCCCGGGTCAAATGCTGTGAGCGTTCTGAAGAGCCTAATGTCCTGAGATGTTCTGAAAGTGACCCTCCCACTGGCAGCGTGCAGGGCCCTCCTCTGGGCGTCCTGCTGGTCAGGCTGAAACAGTCACTTCCCCAAAACTGCATCTGTCCTGTCACGTGGCCCACTGTGGACTCCCAGCTCCCAGCTCGGGGGTGCCTATTTGGGTCCTGACATGCAGTGCAGCCCCTGGCATCAGGCCTCCCTGTGTTAGGCTCTGAGCTCTTGAGGTCATGGTCATTGTCCCTGGGCCACGTGGGGGGGTCAGTGAGTCGGGAAGGCAGCGGCTGGGTGGCGGTTGTGCTGGCCAGGGCTGCCTGACGTGTGGGTGAGGTGCCCAAGGCTGCCTGGGTAAGCAGCTGGGGGTGTGCGTACGGGCTCCGAGGGGCAGGATGGGGCATGTGGGGCTGTGCGGGGGTGTGGAGGGTGTGCCCGGCCTGGCTCCATGGTGGGGCTGGGGGTGGGGACTCCCCGGGGCCCTGGCCCTGACCCCTGCTCCCCGCAGGGCTGGTCTATGACTCAGTAATGCTGAAGCACCAGTGCTCCTGCGGAGACAACAGCCGGCACCCGGAGCACGCGGGCCGCATCCAGAGCATCTGGTCCCGGCTGCTGGAGCGGGGGCTCCGGAGCCAGTGCGAGGTCAGGAGGCGGCGTGGGGGCTGTGGGGTCGGAGGGGCTGAGGGTCACAGAAGGGAAGGGGCTGGGAGGCCCTGGAGCCAGAGTGAGATGAGGGGCGGCGGGGTGGTGGGAGTGGCAGGGGAGGGGCCGAGCAGGGGCTCAGGAGCTCTGTGGGTCCTTCCTCAGTCTCTACGGGGCCGGAAGGCCTCCCTGGAGGAGCTGCAGTCAGTGCACTCGGAGCGGCACGTGCTCCTCTACGGCACCAACCCGCTCAGCCGCCTCAAACTGGACAATGGGAAGCTGGCAGGTAGGGGACCGATGGCGCCTGGGGCCCCCAGACCTCCCCTGGCTCACCCAGCCTGAGCATCCCCTGTGCTCTAGTCCTAGCTCCGCCCAGCCTGTCCCTCCAGCGTCCGGGACACCCCCATGCCGCCCTTAGTCCCTCTGCTGCCCACCTCCACCCCTCCCTGCCCACCCCGCCTGGCCCTCTTCTCCGCTTCCCCGCTCCCGGCCGGAGGCAGAGCAGATGCGGCTCACACACCTGGACCTCTCCCCACAGGGCTCCTGGCACAGCGGATGTTCGTGATGCTGCCCTGCGGTGGCGTTGGGGTAAGTGTGCCGAGGTCTCGAGCGCGCGTGGCCACGGGCTCTCAGACCTCCTCCCTTCCGTTCTCCCGGGCCCAGCCCCTGCCTGCTTGTTCTTGTGGTTGTGCTGGGCCCCGTGGGCCAGGGGCTCTCCCATAGTGCCCCTGTGCCGGCTGGAAGCTCCCTGTGGCGGGCATGTCTTCCTGAGTGTGGAGTCCCATCCCTCACACTTGCAAGGCATTTGGTGGCTGTTGAGGAGGCCCGAAGAGCAGGGCCGGGCCCGGGGCTGGGGCTCGTCTCCCGTCGTGAGCACGCTGGCCTCCAGGCTGCTTTGCGTCCCTGGAGTGGGCTGCCCGGCCTGGGGCTGCAGGGATGCCTCTGGCGACCCTGGGGCTGCAGGGGTGTCCTTGGCGACCCAGGCCTGTCCCTCCCACGCCCTAGCTTTCCGGGCTCCCTCTCACTCTGCCGGGGGACTTCTGCCTGCTGGCAGTGCTCTCCTCCCCTCAAAAGGTCCCTGCGCAAACCAAACCGGGCGTGTGGAGGCAGGGGACGGAGGCCCGGTCCTGGAGGGAAATGGGAGCTGTTGCTGGGGGGCTGCGTGGGAGCCGGTCAGCGCCCTGTTCACAACTTCCCATTTCTTGCCACTTTCTGATTTTTCCAACTGTTGTTGCTTCTGTTTTCTCCTCCCTCCGCTCCCTCTCTGTCTCTGTCTCTCTCTCTTTCTCCAGCCTCTTGCGACTCTCTCTGCCTTCCTCGCCTCTCTCGGTCCGCCTCGCCCTCCCCATCTCCCCATCACGCCCCCCGGCCCCTCCCTAGCCTTGAGGCCCAGGGACTGGGTTTGGGGGGCCTCCCAGCCTGGGCTAGGGGCCCCGAGTGGAAGACAGTGGTGCAGACGGCCCCTCGAGCTCCGACGGTCCCGAGGGCCTGAGCAGAGTCAGCTGGGGCTTAAAACCCCCTCCAGGCCCAAACCCCAAGTCCCGCCCAGGTAACGCCATGCCCCCTCCTCTGACCGGGGGGCAGGCGCGATGCTGCCGGCAGAGTGCTGGCCAGTTGCGGGCTGGTGATATGGACTGAAGCTGGGAAGGAGAAGTCGTGCTGGGACTGGGGGACACGGGAGGCCTTGCTTTTCTGGGCGGCGGGGCAGTGGGGCGGCAGCGCCGTCTGCCCAGCTCCCTGCCCCTGGGGTCCTGGCCGTGGGGTGGGCACCGCCCCCCGGGCCCTGGCTGCCATGGGAGGCCTAGGATGATGCGGGCCCTGACTCTGGCCCCCGCAGGTGGATACCGACACCATCTGGAACGAGCTGCACTCCTCCAACGCGGCCCGCTGGGCTGCCGGCAGCGTCACTGACCTCGCCTTCAAAGTGGCTTCCCGAGAGCTAAAGGTAGGAGGTTCGAGTGGAGGGTGGGCAAGCCACGGAGGAAGGAGGCAGAGGATGGGGTAGCGGGGAAGGCCAGACCCGACACCCAGCATCACATTCCTCTTGGATATCACCACAGGGTTTCGAAAGGGAAATTGAGAGCTCTGGGGACCAAGATGAGATCTGAACCCTAGGCTCCTGTTACCTGGTGGGGAAGCAAGCCACTGTGCCCCTGGGCCTGTGGTCTCTAAGAGAGACAGGGTCACGATCATCCAGGATCGGTTAACACAGACCCGCTGTGGACCGTGGGCAAGTTGCAGGGCCTCTCGGGAGCCCCGTGCGTTGGCAGAGCGCCTGTTGGTGATGCTGAGGTTTTACAGACCGGGTTGGCGCTCATTTCCTCATTTGCTCCGGGCTGGGCACCTTACGGGGGCTTGTGCTGAGCCCCCCTCCTCCCCCCGCCTGCTGTTTAGGAGCTCACAGCCCAAGTCCTGGCTCCACCATCTGCAACCAGGCAACTTTGCACGTGTTGGTAAATCCGCGGAAGCTCCAGGTTTCTGCTGTCTGTAAACCAGATATAATAACAATGTTTATCTTACGAAGATTAGATAACGTTTACCTCAGGGAGCTGTGAGGATGAAATCCAGCATTTACCCAGTGCTTAGCACAGTGCCAGGCACATAGATTTTGCCCAACAAATGACAGCTGTTGTGATTCCAAAGTGGTAACGGCCAGGAGCCACCGGCGTGGGAGGTTCTGTGTTCACGGCCCGGGGGTCAGCACAGGGCCCTTGATACCCAGCCTGGTCAGGGTCAGTCACACTGGCAGCTGTTGCCCTGGGGTCCCTTCTCGGGGGAGGAGCCTGGGGGTGGGGTGGGCGGGGGCAGGTTCATGGAGGCGTGGGTCAGAGGTCTGGCTCTTCGGTTGACGAGCATTCTTTCTGTTTCCAGAACGGTTTTGCTGTGGTTCGGCCCCCAGGACACCATGCAGACCATTCCACAGCCATGTAAGGCCTGGGGGAGGCCTGGGTGGGCTGAGGTAGGGGGCAGGCCCTCAAGGCCCTCCTGTTGGGATGTTCCCCCTCCTTCCTCTGAGCCTTCTGGGGCTGGGCCGGGCCAGAGGCAGGTGGAGGGGGTGCGGCACGGGGAGGGAATGGGCTGGCACGACCTCTCTTTTCCTTCCAGGGGCTTCTGCTTCTTCAACTCAGTGGCCATCGCCTGCCGGCAGCTGCAACAACAGGGCAAGGCCAGCAAGATCCTCATTGTGGACTGGGTGGGTCCCGGGTCCTGGCCCCGTCAGGTCCGAGAGGCCTGTGGAAAGAGCCCTGAGCCTGGCGTTAGGAGACATGGCTTAACGTCCTGCCTAGTTCCGCATTAGCCTCCCCAAGCCTCGGTTCCCCCACTGTGTAAAACGGGGGAAATGCGGTGAGGATAATGCCCCCATCACGGGGCTGTTGGGAGGCCCAGAGGAGATGGTATATGGAAAGGCCTCAGCTCCCACAGGGGAGGGGCCATTGGAATGCCGTCTTCTGGCCTCTGGTGGCTTCTTCCTGCAGATCTGATCATTTCTGCCTTTCTCCTGCAGGTAGTGACAGTACCAGTAATAACACATAACATCAACATACCACTAATCGCATCCAGACACTGATGGTTTCACGCCTCATATGTCTAACCCTGGCTCTGACCTGGTTTACAGATGAGGAGAGGTTAGGTAACGGGCACGCAGCTCTACCCCTCGTCAGTCCTGAGACTGTGATTTGAACCGAGGCCTGTTAGCTCTGGAGCACGGCCTCGTGCTCTGCTTTGCATTGACATCTGCTTATGGGACATTCCTACACAGAATGGAGGGGAGTGGAGGAACTTTCCACACTTGCGCCCACGCACGGTCCTGTGAGTTACCATGGCTCTCCCTGGAGGGGTGGCGCTGGGCCTCATGGTCCGGCCCCTCTGCAGCGGAGCATGGCTTCCATCACTTGCATCACTCCATGACCTTGGGCAAGACACAGTAGCGAGAGTTCCTGACATGTGTGACCCTGGACTCTTCCCTCTTCCTGGCACTGATCCTCCCCTGGCACGCACTCTTTCCTCCCCTTCAGGGCTTCGTGTTATTGCTACCCCCACCTAGCGTGCTATGTACACATCTCTACATACAGGGGGAGACTGAGGCTCAGAGAGTGCCCGTGGGTCACGCAACAGTTTAGCTCTAGGAGCCCCCATGTTCTCACCCCCAGTCTAGACTCCTGACCCTCAGAATGGTCACCGACCTTGAAACCTTTCCAACCTGCCCCAGTCTCCATGTGTCTGCTTTCAGACCTGCCCTAATCCACTGCCCATCTCCCTGCACAGGACGTTCACCATGGCAACGGCACACAGCAGACCTTCTACCAGGACCCCAGCGTGCTCTACATCTCCCTTCATCGCCACGACGATGGCAACTTCTTCCCAGGCAGTGGGGCTGTGGATGAGGTAACCACACCTTCCAGCCCCACTGACTCTCCCTTGTGGCCCTTACTCGGCCCCTGTCACAGCTAGCTGTGTGATCTGGGCAGACTGTTTAGCCGCTCTGAGCCTCAGTTTCTCCATCTGGAAGTGAAGAGGTTGGATGAGCTGGTCTTGCAGCTCTGACATCCTGGGATCGCTCTCTTGGGACTCTGCTCTCCTCACGTCTCTCTTGCCTCCTGTTTTCCAGGTGGGAGCTGGCAGCGGTGAGGGCTTCAATGTCAATGTGGCCTGGGCTGGAGGTCTGGACCCCCCAGTGGGGGATCCTGAGTACCTGGCCGCCTTCAGGTAAGTGCTCTGGGGACCCAGCAAGGCCACCCTCTCGTCCCCTTTTCCAACAGCACCAGGTTGGAGGCGATCAGGTGGCTGGTCAGCCTGTCCTCATCCAATTACTAGACATTCATTGTAAGTCAGCCCCGGAGTGGGCCTATGGACTGAGACAAGCAAAGGGAAAGGCACTGTTACACTGGCCTCTAGGGGCCTCCAGTCCCTGTGGGAAGACAGGAAACACAGAATGAAAGGTCAAAGGGTGCTTTATATTATAAAGTTTATAATGTCACACGTTACCAAGAGCCAGTGTTGACCTGAGTGCGGGGAGATGGGCAGGGTGGAGTGAGCACCTCTGCACAGGAACTGAGAAACTTAAATTGTGGAGAAAGAGGGCGAGCAAGCAGGTGATGTCCGTATTGGGGGAGTTGCTTAAGAAAGGCCATTCTAGAAGAGGGACTTTGCTCAGGGTCCCTTATATCTTTCACTCTGAGGGTTCCTATAGTCCATTTGGAAAAAGAGAACCCTGGAAGTAGGTCTCCATATACTTTTCTAGAGTGTTCTCGATGAGAGCTAATTCTGTGGGAGCCCTGGGCTGGGGTTCCTGGCATCTGTGTGCCCAGAGCCCGGGGCCTTGAAGGACACCAAAATAGACCCCCGAGTTGGGTGAGGGATGGAGGGAGGCAGCTGTGAGGGGCCAGCGGGGGCAGAGGACGAGAATGGATCTGGTGGCCCAGGACCTCAGAGGGAGTCCGTCGCCCTGGTCAGCTCTCAGGTGACGAGTGGTGAGGTGTGGCCAACTCAGTCCTAAGTGGGTGGCAGCTAAGTGCTGAGTGTTTCCAGTGTTTCCCTGAGGCTTAGTGACCTGCCCCTTCCCGAGGCCCTGCCCACCGCACCCCCCGAAACACACACAGACACACCCACACGCCCACTCCTCTTTCATTCCCTCGGGTGCCTTCCTGCCTCTCGCCAGTGAAGCGCCCTGGGTGGCTGAGTCCTTAGGCTGTACCAGGGACATGGGTGGCCAGCCAAGGTCAAGGAAGTCAGAGGCATCTGCTCATCCTGCTGGGAGAGTGGGTGTCTAGGAGTCCTGAGAGCAGGGTGCCCCCAGTAGAGTTGGTGGGAGAGGGCTGGCGGGGCCCTTGGCCTCTGCCCCTGGCAGCCCTGCACAGCGTGGTGAGCCCCCCTTCTGCCCACACAGGATAGTCGTGATGCCCATCGCCCGGGAGTTCTCTCCGGACCTGGTCCTGGTGTCAGCTGGGTTTGATGCTGCCGAGGGTCACCCACCCCCACTGGGCGGCTACCACGTTTCCGCCAAATGTAAGGAGGGCCCAACCCAGGGGGCAGGTGTAGGGAGTGAAGGCTAGGCCGGGAGGGGCGGCACAGCCCAAGGCTAGGGGGAGGTGGCAGTGGCTGGCCCAGGGCCCCAGCACAGACCAGGTCAGTTCACTGTGGGCGGCCTAAGTCACACCCAGGGGGCTTAAGTCCCGTAGACCTGGAAGCTCAGTCACAGGACTCCTCCCACCCCAGCTGTGTCCTTCCCAGGCTGGGCTGGCAGCTTCTCCTGGGGGGGGCAGTGGGGAGGAGCAGTGTTCTCAGAACAGAGGGAGCCCACTCAGCCCCCTGGGCCATGGGGCCTGGAGGACAGAGAGGAATATGGTGTGTCTTAGCGAAGAAGACATGGGCTGGAGTCCATGCCCTGGGTTCCGGTCCTAGCCCTGCCACTTACTAGCTGCCCTTAACCTCGCCGAGCCTTCAGTGAGGCATACTAATGGGATTTACAGGGGATTCCGTGTGAAAGCACTTGGGAAGGTAGAGATTTGTGCGTGAGTCACTCTTTCTAAGGGAGGAGTCAAGCAGGGAGTTACCAGAGGTAGAGAGGGCCCCCCTCTCCTCCACCGGTGCCCCCCTAACCCTCCTCGCGCAACCGTCTAGGTTTTGGGTACATGACGCAGCAGCTGATGAGCCTGGCGGGAGGCGCGGTGGTGCTGGCCTTGGAGGGTGGCCACGATCTCACAGCTATCTGTGACGCCTCTGAGGCCTGTGTGGCTGCTCTTCTAGGCAACAAGGTGAGGAGCCTGCCCCTGATCCGTGCGTCGGTGGGGCAGGGTGTCCGGCTCTCCCAGGAGTGCCCCAGGGAGCAGGTAGACAGGGCGCCTCCCTGAGGGCATGCAGATGGGCGGGGTGGGGGTGGCCAGGCCTGGGATGAGGGGAGCGGCGTGGATGCCTCTTCCCCAGGTCAGGCGTAGGGCCAGCGTCCCCTGCCCTAGGTAGAGCCGGGAGCACGTGCCTATTTGCGCTTGGAAAGCGGGGGCCCGGGGGTGGGAGAGAGCTGGGCCTGGGGGTCCCTGAGAGGTGGGTGACTGATGTACTCTTTGCTTCTGTAGGTGGATCCCCTCTCAGAAGAAGGCTGGAAACAGAAACCCAACCTCAATGCCATCCGCTCTCTGGAAGCTGTGATCCGGGTGCACAGTGAGTATGGACAGAGGACACTGCTGACCCCAGACTCGGGAGAAACCTGGGGCTCTGCTGCCCCCAGTGACCAGGGCCCCAGGTCTTCCAGCACCAGCCAGGCCAGGGGTGCTGCTGCTCTGGAGTAGGCTTCCTATAAAGTACCCCACGATAATGGGAAGCAGCCCCCCCCACCATGACTGGATACCCTCGGAGCCCTCCAGACGGACCCAGCCCTCCAGACGGACCAGGCAGGACTGGCCTCCCATCCCCAGCTGCTGCCCTAGGCCAGGGCCCTGCCCACAGCAACACTCGGGCCCTGTTTGTGGAAGTGCTGGTTCCCACCCTAACCCTCAAACCTGGCCGCAGGAGCTCTGGGTGCTTTCGGGGCCGAGTCTTAGATTAACCCCACATTTGGAAAGCACTTTAAATTTTCAGCTTCAGCTCAGCATCTGTGGAGCCCTTTATGTAAAGACCCGTGATCTATGCCAGGGATACAAAAATAAACAAAATAGATTTCCCACGTCCGGGCTCAGTAGGGCTGTTGTACATGACAGTGCAGCTGCTGCAGGTACTCGGTGTGGAGCCCTCCCACCGGGCCAGGCTCCGGGCCGGGCGTGTTCCGTGGACATTATTTCTCGCCACAGCAGGCAGGACGGTCGTGCCCATGGTCTAGATGGGGCAGTGGGAGTCCAGGGTGGTAAGTGGCTTGCCAACAGCCAGACAGAGTGGCCGCGGTGTTGGTCACCTCTCCCGGCACTGTGTCCTCTGGCCTCCCGTGCCTGTGCTGCGCTGAGCGTTGCCAGGGGCTACATGTGAGGGGGACCCTGGGCTCCAGCAGGCCGGGGCTCAGGGCTCCGTGAGGTCACCATGACACAGACCCCATCTAGGGGAAGGGAGGCCCTAATGGGGCACTTAGGAACCCCACACCCATGGGAATGGGTTAGCGGTGGCCTTTCAGCCAGAGGCGTGTGGGACTGGCTTGGACCTCTGCGAGGGCCCCTCACTGCCACGCTGAATCTGCACTGCTCACCCTGTCAGGGCTTCGGGGGCCGAGTCAGGGAGGGTGTTGCACTGAGGGTGGAGGCAGGTGAGAGCTGACCCCACACCGAGGACGCGTCCGCTACTCCTGGGCCTGAGATGTGCAGCCTCAGGACCAGTCTAGGATGCGTGGTGGGCAGGTGGAGGGCCTTGTGCCCCCAGCCCTTTCTGACTCGGCTTCTTACCCAGGTGAATACTGGGGCTGCATGCAGCGCCTGGCCTCCTGTCCAGACTCCTGGGTGCCCAGGGTGCCAGGGGCCGATGCAGAAGTGGAGGCAGTAACTGCACTGGCATCCCTCTCCGTGGGCATCCTGACTGAAGAGCGGTAATGCCAGACCCCTGGCTCACAGCCCCTCCAGCCCCTTGGACCCTCCCAACCTGCAGAGCCCAGGCTCCAGCCCAGCCACCACGGCCTTCTCGGGCTTCCTGGGAAGCTGGGCTCAGGCCTTTCCCCTGGCTCTTCAGCGGCACCCCCCCCTTTCCCTCCCCCAGGACCTCAGAGCAGCTGGTGGAGGAGGAAGAACCCATGAATCTTTAGGCTACAGGACGGATCTGCCCCCTGCCGCGCCCTGCCCCGCCCTGCCCTTCGGACCTGGTTCTCTTCCAACCTCTGGCAACAGTACCCGTTCCCGGGGTCTTCAGAGATCCTTCGGGCAGGTAGTCGGGGCCAGAGAACAGCCTCTTGACAGTCACCCCAAGGAGCCTGGGAAGGCCCCTGGGTCTAGCATAGGGACCAAAGAAGACCCTGACAGGAGGCGGGCTGCGTAGCCAGCCGGGCCCCAGTAGGGCTCTCCCCGAAGCCCAGTCTACCCCTCTGGGGTCTGGGCCCCTAGATGGGCCCCCGATCCTCAGGCCTGCACAGAGGAGGACTGGCGCAGCCGGGCCCGCTCGCAACCACTATTCCTGGTTCTGTAGACCCCCGACTTTGCACACAGCCCCAGGCTCCACACAGAAATGTGAACTCGGCCTCCGCCAGAGTGGCCCTTCCTAGGCTCTGGGGGAGGGAGGATGGGTAGCAGGGGCAAAGGGGTCCCATGTCCCTGCGTGCAGGGGGAGTCCCTCCTCTCCTGCTTCCTCAGATGACTCTGGAAGCTTCCTCCCCACCACTGGGCAGTGAGACAGACCTCCCTCTGAGAGCAGTCATCGGCAGGCCTCCCATCTGGTGCCTGCCCCTGCCAGAGGCCACCTGCGTCAGCCATCTCAGGGCTCTGGTGCAGCAGACAGGTGCTCCTGGAGTTCTTTGCTTCCTGATCCAATGGTGCCAAACCCTTCATCTCCCCTCAGAAGCACAGCATGACCCCCAGGGACCCCTCAGTAGTCACCACCCCCCTCCGTGAGCCTTCTCTTTCTGGGGTCTCCCCCACCCCAGCTGACTCCTGCCCTACATAGGACTAGCTTGGCTGACGGGAAAGGGGGTGGGAGAGTGAATGGAAGACATGGGGGAGGGGAGGCTGCCCTGGCAAAGACTTCGAGGCTTCTGGGGTCCAGGCCTGGGGCCAAGAAGGAAAGTGTGTGTGTGTGTGTGTGTGTGTGTGTGTGTGTGTGTGTGTGTGTGTGTGTGTGTGTGTGTGTGTGTGTGTGTGTGTGTGTGTGTGTGTGTGTGTGTGTGTGTGTGTGTGTGTGTGTGTGTGTCAGTAAGAGGAGGGTTTGTATGTGTGTGCACATGAGTGTGTCTTCCCGAGGACCACCATGCCCTGTGTATGTATGCATGTTTTTGTAAAAAAGAAAAAAAAAAGGAAAAAAAATCTGAACAATAAATGTTTTATTTGCTTTAAAGGTTCATGTGAAAGGGCCTCCGGGGGTTGAGGGGTGGGCAGCGGGCCTACAGCTACACAGCACAGCCTGTGCCTGATTCACTGTGGAAGAGAAGGGACAGGTTGGGCCGTGGGGCAGCCCCCCTCCAGCTCCTTGGCCTTCTGTGGCCGCTGCCTTGCGGGAAGAATCCATTCTGAACACACCCTGGCTGCCCCCGCCTGCCCCACCTCTGGGTAGTGAAGAGGTGGCAGCTCTGGGCTGAGTCCGTAGACAGAGGGCCTGTAAGGGCGTGGGGAACATGGATGCCTGCAGACCCGGCTCGCTAAGGCTCCCCTAAAGAGTCCTGAATCAGACCTACCTGGGTTCAAGTCCCAGCTGGGAGCTCAGGTAAGTCACGTCACCTCCTGGGGCCTCTGTTTATCAGTTAAAGGTTCCCGAAATAGACACTGTTCGGTTCCTTCCTGCTCTAATGTACCATGACTTCTTCAGCATCTGCTGAGCCTAGAAGGGAAGAACGGGCGAGACAGCAGGCCTGGGCGAGCTCATCCAGTGGCGCCTGTCTTTATGGTTCCGAGGCGGCCAGGCTTCTTCAGCCAGCAGAAGGAGCGGCCTCATCACCTCCGACCTGGGCCCAAGCCCTCACAGCCTGGAGAATACGAGGGGAAGCATGTTCATCCCCTTCTCATCTGTCCTGGCCTCTTGGGGCGATAGGCACTCAATCCCACAGACGTTGCTGAGACTGTGCCCCGGGGCATCCTCGCCCTGGCTGGGGGGTTTGCTGAGGGGGCTGGAGGAAGAGAGCTGAACTGTGGGTTCCCCCATGCCAAGTGGGACCAGAGGGAGAGGGTCCCCTCTGAGCTAAGGAAACGGCTTGATGAGATGACTGGAGACCCCCATTCCCACCCACCGCTCCCACAGTCCACCCCATAAGAAAGCACCAGAGGCTAGCTGATACAAATGGCTGCTGTATTTCTGCTAAAGTGACAGTGACACAGATAAGGCAAAGAGCTGAGGGGCAGGACACGTCAGGTGGGAAAGGGGTAGACCGTGCAAAATGACAACCTAAGACAAAAAGATGGATGGAGCCCTTCCCTTCCGAGTTAGGTGAGCCCTTGGGCCAGTGTATAGGCAGTAAAGCAGATTTTGTCCTTCAGAAGGGAGATTTTAAAAGAGAAAAGCTCTGGGTGAAGGGCAGGGGCAGGAGTGGGGGAGGCATCTCGGGGCCAGGGGCAATCTGGGTGCCATGAGGGGCAGGCATGAGAAGGCCAAATGGAAATGCTGGGCTGGAGGTGCCTGGCACAGGTTTGAGGGTTCCTTCTAGCCCACCCCGTGCTGCCCCCTTCCCCAAAGCCCTTCGGGGGGCAGAAGCACCTTCCCCAAGACCCTTAGTCTGGCCTCATTTGGGGCGTCCTGCTCTGGGGTGTGTGGGGAAGGGGAGGACGGCTCTAGCATACTCATGGGAACCACCTCTGCGAGGAACAGGGTGGGTGGAGAGAGGGACACTGAACTCCCCTCGGGTCCCCAGGCCTTGGGAAAAGAGAAGCAAGTGTTACCATCCCTGGGACCAATGAGTTCAGCTACCTGACTCTTGGGGGACAACAAGATACGGGTGCTGGGGTAAGGGGCTGAGAAGTCTCTACTAGAGATCCCTTACCTGACCTCACCTCCCCAGGGTCCCGTCCCACCTGAGGGAGAGTGTCTAGGGCAGCAGGGAGCCCTGCCCCCAGGCACAGGTCAAGGCCCCACTGCCCTACCCCTTGCCTGTTGCCCTGGCCCTACTTAGAAAGATTGCCCACTGAGTGCTAAGAAAATAGATGCACTTGAAAAGGTCTAAAGCTGCCCTCCAGTCACGCTGATGAGCAACATGGCAGGACCCCTTTCCACGGCACCCAGGGTTCCCCCCAAGGGGACAGGACAGCTCCCAGGGAGACCACCGTCCTCCTGCTGTATACTTTCTGCCCAGGTTCTGGCGTTCCCAGGGGGTGTACAGGCCCGCCTGATGTCTCAGAGGCTGAGTCCAGGTCCTGAGGACCACCAGGGTGCGGAGACCTCATCGCTCAGGTCAGAAATCGCTGAGGATGCTGATGTCGGCAAAGTCAGCCCGGTAGCGGTGGGCATAGAGGCTGAGCAGGAAGGCCCACTTGAAGGAGATGAAGCTCCACACGCAGGAGAGGTAGTAGCTGTTGGGGTCTGTGAGGCCTGCAGGGGAGAGGAACCCAACCGTGACTTGAGAGGACCTTGCCCTTGACCCTAGCCACCATGCCACAAGCCCCGGGCCATCCTTCCCCACAACCTCCAACAGAGGCTGAACTGAGCCAGGGGAGAGATCAGGTGTGATAGAGGTTTCAGAGCATTCAGAGTTTGCAGGCAGGGAGCAGTGGGGATGAGGGTTGGCTAATCACAGGGCTGTATCATCCGCTCTGCTTCTGTGACACTGACCCTAGGCCACTGCCTTCCAATGTGCTTCAGCATCAGAGCGGGCAGGAAGAGCCTCTGGCTGCTTGCAGACTGCAGCCACCAGGAGGCGCTCCCATACCCTCCGCTGGAGGCTAAAAAGGGCGGCTAACCACACACTCCTGGGTGCTGAACGCAGCACACACTTCCCACGCGTTTCATTGATCCCTACCAACCCAGGGGCGGGGATAGGGGGCGTCCATTCTCCCCACTTTTACAACGAGAAAACTCGGGCACAGGGAGGTTAAGTGGTCTGTCCAGTCCCTTGGACGTAAGTGTTGAACCCAGGACAGGAATCCCGGGCCTCCGGAGTGCTCCACCCACCGGTCCTCCCACGCCCTCCCTTTGTGGAGGGACACCTTACTCTGGTGTCCGGTGACGGCCAGCACAAGGAAGGTGCAGAAAGTGGCGACAGAGACGGCCGAGAAGAGGACGCCCACGAAGAAGAAGCCACGCAGCCCCTTGAGCCACGTCCTCCAGTAATCCTGCATGTACATCACGTGCGTCACCAGGACCCACAGCGCTAGCACACCTGCCGGGAGAGACGGCTCAGGCAGCACCCCTCTCCTCACCTGCCGACCCCCCAGAGCCCTGCAGGTCCCCCAGGCCAGGCTCTTCGCATAATAACAGTAGTGTTGGCCTTTTCACTCTCCCGGTAAAGTGGAGTTTGCTGGAGGCCGCGTGGCCTGTGATATGAAGAGGATGTGAACGCAAAAGCAGCTAGGAGAATCTGGCTGCCTTTTACTAAGCCACACATTAACGAGATCTGCAAAAAATATAAAACTATGTCACTCTTCTCCCTCATTTTTTTGCTTTGGAAAACCTGAATACTTCTTACAAAAAAATGTTACTTATGTTAACACAATGTTATTATTATTATTATTTTTTGCGGTACACGGGCCTCTCTCTGTCGTGGCCTCTCCCGTTGCGGAGCACAGGCTCCGGACGCGCAGGCTCAGCGGCCACGGCTCACGGGCCCAGCCGCTCCGCGCCATGTGGGATCTTCCCGGACCGGGGCATGAAGCCGTGTCCCCTGCATCGGCAGGCGGACTCTCAACCACTGCGCCACCAGGGAAGCCCACGATGTTATTTTTAATATTACTTTAAAATGCTTAAAACTGTTCTCAGTTTTAATTTCTAATACAGTCCATATCGATAGATATAACCCACATAAACAAAATTTCCTTCGGGTCTCACCACTTTTTAAAGAGTGTAAAGGGGTCCTAAAGTCAGAAAGTTCAAGGACTGCTGCAGCCCAGCCTGCTTTCCGGGGACTCCCCACTACCCACCCTGGGGGCCACAGCTGTGAGAAGCATTCCTCCCGCCCTGATGCTTCTGCTCTCCCAGCCTTCAGAGGCCACCACCGTAACGTTGCAAGGCCTGTGGCTGAGCTCTTGGCAGTGGGGCTCTTCCCAAATTCCATGCATTGGTTTTATGGGATGGGGAGGCCCAGTGGTTAAAACCCCCAGGGCCACCCAGTACCCAAGTGGCCTTCTTCTTGCCCTTGGCCAGACTCCATTTTATTAATTTCCTTTTTAGGCCACACCACGAGGCATGCGGAGTCTAAGTTCCCTGACCAGGGATCAACCCGTGCTCCCTGAAGTGGAAGTGCAGAGTCTTAACCACTGGACCGCCAGGGAAGTCCCCTAGCCAGACTCCATTTTCCTAAGTCGTTTGCTGAAAGGGCAGGCCAGATGCCCCCAGCCGGTCCTGGGCCTGCCCTCTGGGCCCGACTGGGCAGTTCCCCTACGATGCCAGCTGCCGCTCAGACAATACAATGAATGCCCTCTGTGCCGGGCTGTGCCTGCCGCCGCAGCCCAGAGAGTGGAGCAAATAGCAGTTCCATTGGCAAGGGTCCAGGGCAGGGCCGCAGGGTCCTGACAAGGGACGAATGAGGGACAAGGCAGAGCCAGCTGCAAGCTGTCCACCTGTGTGTAGACCGCTGGATCCTAGGAGTCAGGAGGCCCTTCAAAAAGTGAGCCGCACACGCTGCACGCAGAGGAGCACGGGAAGGCTGGGGAAAGTGGTCAGCTCTGGCAAGGGAGAGAAGGAAGAGAAGGTGACAGGGAGATCGGGGTGGGAGAGTGCTTTGACTGAATCTATGACGTTTTAATTTTTTAGGCTGAATGGTAAGAATGAGGGAGTTCACTAAATTGCCTATCCTTTTTTACTTGCCTGCAATATTTCATAATGTTTTTTTAAGTTGGGGGAAAATCAAAAGGCAGGGGTGAATGTCATCACAGATCTCTGCTCTGATTACCGGCTCAGAAGCTGTCACAATTCAGGCAGCCTGGCAAGGGCCAGAAAACCACGAGACTGCCAACCAGGAGACCTGGGCCTGGCACCGATGTGCTGCTCGTGACTCTCAGAGCCTCGGCGCTTCCACATCTGCAAGTGGGGGAGCCCAAAGGTCCCGCCAGCCTGGAAACGGTGACCCAGGACTCCCTGCTAGTGAGGACTCAGCTCTGCCAACACCTGCCGCTTCCCTTCCCACGCTGTTTGACCCACGCTCTCCCAGCTCTGCCCTTGCCCCCCCTCAGCCTTCCTCAGGGGTTGGGGGCCTGGAACATGGGTCCCTCCAGCCCTGGGATCAGGGTGAGGCAAGACAAGCTTGTCTCTGTCCCTGCCTAGGCAGGAAGTGGGAGCAGGCCAGAGGTGGACAGAATAACAATCCCCCGGCTACAGCTTAACATCTTCCGTGATCCGGATGGACGGTGTGATAGCCACCTTTTCCAGAAGTGTTTCCCAGTCCTCTCACACAGGTCCTAAGTGTTCACTGGGGGAGCTGTTTGGTTTCTTAAAGGGCCCGCGGAAGGAAGCGTATCGTCACTGAGCACATCCAAGGAACCGTCAGATGGGTACCTTTGCGACCGCTCCACTTGCCCTCTATCTGCTCACTATGCCACAGAGGGGCTGAGATAGATGGCTCTCAGACGCTTTACCACTCAAAGATTCTAGAAGCCAGCTTAGGGGAAAAATAAGGTCAGAGCAATTTCCCCCGTGACTCAGCAATTTCTAGGTTAGGAAGTGTTGAAATAGGGGCCTGTGGGATGCCCTCTCTTAGTCCACTGGCCACGCTCCAGTGGTGCCCCCAGGACACCCCCCACACACACACACATCCATGTACCAAAAAGGGCTGAGCAGAAGAGGAAGATGGCCATTTTGGGTGTGCCAGGCCCCAGCTCTCTGTTAATAAGCAGACGCATCCTGCCCCACCTCTCACTTGCCCTGCACACAGCCCTGGCCTCCAGATAAACACAGGCCACATCTGGAAGCAGGCCCCTCCCCACCGGCCCTGGCTCCCGCCTCTGTCCTTAGAAGGGGGATCTCCCCCAACTCCATCCAGGGGGTCAGTGAAGGAGCACAAGCCCCCCCCGCCCCCCCGCCGGTCCCTCCCACACCTCAGCCCTGCTCACTTCCCTGGGACACTCTGGACTCCAGGAAGCCTGGTCTGCATAACTCAGGGCAGAATGGACGGTTTCCCAGGCCCACCCGGATGCATGTCCACACCAGACCTCACCCCTCGCTCCACCCCACCTGCTTCAAGTAGCAGGGCTCTGCTCGGTGGCTCGGGGCTCAGAGCTGACAGGCCCAGGACAAGGAAGGCACACAGGTGGTCAGTGAAAGTACCCCCAGCGGCTGGGTTGGAGGTGAGGGGCCAGGAGCCCAGGGGAGCTCACAGGGAAACAGACAAGTGGGCCACTGGACCCAGGCCCTACTCTCTGCCTCCACCCCTCCCCTCCACCCCTGTCCTTTCTCAGCTCATGGGGAAGAACACAGAGCTGGTTAGACTCCTGGGCAACTTTTCTATTCTTATTCTCTTTCCTCGGTCTACTAGACCTAAAGCAAGTCTTTTTCCCAAGCGTTCCCACAGCAAAACTATTTCTTCCGCCTCTCCTCCAAGCCAGTTCTTCCCAGACGCACACCAGGATGGGAGAGACTGGGTCTCTACCCACGAACGTTTCTCCCAGGTCCCCAGGAAATCAACAGCCCCCAGCAGCCCCACCTGGCACACAGGGGAAGGAGCACGCTGGGGCTGCCCTCTGGTGACTCAGCAGTTTCTGGAAAATGCCAAGTCAGAAGCGGGGTACGCACCAATCTGCTGACGCTTCATCCCCAAAAGAGGAAGAGGCTGACTGGCTGCAGACCCTCTCAGCACCCATTCAGGGCGCAGAGGGTGTGTGGCCCTGGCAGCCCTCCCCCACCTGCCACACTGCCACCACCACCACCGTCACCAGGCGGCTTTGGTTCTGCGATGGCTGTCGGGGAGCTGCCAGGACCCTGCTCTAGCTGGTCGCTGCCCTAGCACCTCTTGCTGTGGGCGGCTCCACAGCTGGCCTGCCTCAGAGGCCAAGGGAAATCTGCAGGGAGGAAGAGAGGGCAGGGCTCAGGTCAGAGGGAAACCCTGGGACTCCCTGGAGCTGCCCCCCGACGGGCAGCTGAAAGATGGATGATTCGGGGAGAGGACATACAGCTGTAGCATTCCAGACCTGAACGGGGTCTCACACAACACCCCTGTCAGCAGAATCTCCTTCCATTCCTTACGGATGAGGAAACTGAGGCCCAGGGGGCATCGATGTGCCCATGGTCACACAGCTCGGTGGGGCTCACTCCACCAGGCCAGACTCCGACACACCCAGTTCTGATCCCAGGGGCAGCCCTCCCTCCTCACCGCCCACCAGCGCCCTCATCTCAAGTCTCATCAGGGCAACCCCTGGGCCTCGCCTGGAGAGTCACACCTCCTTCCTGAGGGGAAAGCAGCAGGCCGACAGGAAATAGGAAAACACTGCAAAGCCCAGAGAATCATAAGGAACATGGTGGGCGGTGGGGTGCAGCGGGGAAGGGGGTCAGGCGTCTGCTGATAACTGAGCAGAGGTGGGCAGGCTGGCCCCCTGGGAGGAACCACAGGTGGGGCATCTAGGCAGGCATGAGAGCAGCCCAGCCAGGCAACCACGTGCCCTTCCTCGGAGAACCCAAGTGCTCTGCCTGGCATTGCTTAGGCCGTGGTTACCTACACCCCTCTTCCAGGGCAGAAGCCCCACCTCCCGTCCCTTCTTGACCCAGGTGTGGCACTCAGGGAGCTTTGGGGCCATGAGCAAACCTCGTTATTTTTAGTTAGTCCATGTAGGGCTCCTGTGGCAGAGGAGTTTAATTATGGAGTCAGATCATCCTGTGCAGAACTATGAACCTTACACGTATTTTTTCCCAAAGTGCTTTCCCCACACATATAATTTCATGTAGCTGTGTAACCCTAGGTAAGCTATATAAATAGCTTATAAATAAATAGCTTATATATAAATAAATATATAAAAAATATAAAAATATATATAAATAGCTTATATATAAGTAGCTTATATATAAATAAAAATAGCTTATATATAAATAAATATATAAAAAATATATATATAAAAATATATATAAATAAATAGCTTATAAATAGCTTACACTAAGCCTCAGTTTAAGCCTGACCTGTAAAATGGACCCAATAATAATGCCTACTTCCTAGGACTAACGTAAGGATTAAATGAGATGATGAAAGCAGTTTGCTTAACACAGTGTCTGACACATAGGAAGCATTAAAAAAAAAAAAAGTTAGCAAGTAGAAATGATATGCTTCGTCTTCACACCAATTCTACAACACAGAGAGGTTAACAACATGCCCAAAGGTGCACAGCGAGTACAGAGCACCGGTAAGCACCAGACCTCCCCCAGCGCATTGACGTTCTCAACTCCGGTACAAGCCTCCTCTGGCCTCCTTGAGGCACAGAAAGGGCGGTCGGAGCCGCCCTTGGCCCAGGAGCCACAGCAGAAGAGTGGCAAAGAGACACCAACATGGTGGGAAAAAAAGTCGTTTCCATCAGATCCCTAGCGCGGTCCTCCGGGGCTCCGCTGAGGACTCCTCTGGCGACTCCGTTGGCGGTGGACTCCACCCTGTTAGGAGGCACATGGGCTTCCCCGGGAACCCCCAGCCCTCCTTTCCACTTACTTCTTCTCTGCCCTCACCCAGTCCCCAGGGAAGGGGCGCGGATCCCCCAGCACAAGTGTGTGTGTGTGAAGACCGCCGGGTCTTCACACCTGGTTGCGCGAAGGAGGTGGCGAGAGCAGCGGGCGTGCAGGGAGGACGCTGTCACTGGGCCCAGGGTGGAGGGCGGACGGGCTAACCCGGGGGCGCCGGGGCTGGTGCAAATGACACATACGGGACGTCGGCGCCTCGGGCGGGCATTGAGTCCCTGAGGCCCCCCGAGGATGTCCAGGAGCCCGGGCCCGCGCGGGGCCTGCTCTGCCCACGGCCAGTTTTGGGTAAACACCCCACCCGCTCCCCCGGGAAGCGCCGCCCGCGAGGAGCCTGCGGAGCAGCCGCCGGCTCCTCCCCGCAGCCGCGCGCCCGCGTCCGCGCGGCCGGAGCCGGGACCCAGCGACCCCCGCGCGCCCCGCGGTACCTGCGAGCCCCCCCATGGCCGCGGTCCCCGGCTGTCTGTAGACCACCGTCCAGACGAGGAAGATGGAGAAGCCGGCCACGGAGCTGAGGCCGGAGTAGGCGGCGCGGAGGCCGAGCTGCAGGCGGGACGGGGCCATGGGGCTGCGGGCGCCGGGCGCAGAAGGCGAGCGTGGCCGGCGGTCACAGGTGCAGGGCCCAGAGCAGGAGCCGGGAGCCGGGAGCCGGGGGCCGAGCCGTAGCCGCCGGCCGCCCGCGCTCCGCCCCCGGCCCGCCCCCTGCGCCGCCGGCACAGCGCCCTCCCCGGCCGGAGGCCGCCCGCGCCCGGAACCACAGTGGAGGGCGCGTCCTGGGCTTGGCCTTGAGTCCTCGGGCCCCTGATCATTCGGGGATGCCGCCTAAAAAGGCAGGTTCCGGGCTTCGTCCTCTGAGCTACAGGATATTTGGTCCCTGGCGGGGCCCGGAAATGTACGGGTGTACAAGCCAGCTGCCGTGATTACTTTTAAAATTTATCACGTTCTCCTTTAAAATTTAAGATGTAAATTTCTCGTTAAAAATCAAGATATAAAAATTAAGGTAGATGAAAGTACACAGTGAGTATGATTCCTTCCGCCCCTACCTATCCATCAGTTCCCTCCTCAGGGATTAAGCGATTCTCAGAAGATTCTTGTCATGGAACATCTGCCCCATCTTCTAACGTCAAACACCTCACCCTCAAGGACAGCTCCCTTCTCCTTTCATCTCCGCAAGCCTCGTCCTCCCACCCCAAATCTACCAAACATCACTCCCATCAGAATCAGACAATTCTAGGGTAGAGGCTGGAATCTATAGCAGGTGTATACTGAGCTCCCTCCGTGGGCCCAGTGCCACGCTGGGAGCCGGCAGGGAAAATCAAAAAACACAACACACGGAGCCCTCAAACACTTATAATCTAGTTGGGGAGGCCCGTCACATACTGGCGCAAAATAAGTAGCCAATATACCTTGTATTTATTGCTTTTCACTGCTGTAACAGAGTACCACAGATCTAGGGGCTTCAAACAACACACATTTATTATCCTACAGTTCTGTAGGTAGGTGTCCAAAAAAGGAACTCAGAGGGCTAAAGTCTAGGGGATGGCAGGGCTGCCTTCCTTTCGGAGGCTCGAGGGGAAAATCTGTTGCTTTGCCTTTTCCAGCTTCTAGAGCTGCCCACATCCCTTGACTCCTGAAGGTCTTCCTTCATCTTCAAAGCAAACACACCCCTCGGACCTCTGCTTCTGTCATTACATCATCTCCTTTTCTCCTGCCAACTCTGCTGCCT
Source organism: Lagenorhynchus albirostris (assembly GCF_949774975.1). Taxonomy (NCBI): domain Eukaryota; kingdom Metazoa; phylum Chordata; class Mammalia; order Artiodactyla; family Delphinidae; genus Lagenorhynchus; species Lagenorhynchus albirostris. The sequence goes on from NC_083105.1 coordinate 64,871,858, forward strand.
CCTTCTTTTCCCTTATAAGGACCCTTATGATTAAGAACCTGGATAATCCAGAATAATTTCCCCATCTCAAGATGCTTAACTTAATCACATCAGCAAAATCCTTTTTGCCATGTAAAGTAACGTATTCACAAATTCCGGGGATCAGGACATTGATACCTCGGGGGGCCATTATTCTGCTATCACATCTCTCTGGAATGTAATCTCCATGAATAGCGACTGTGCCTCTTTCATTCACACCAACACATAGAAGAGTTCACAGCACATAGTAGCCCTTTAGTAAACATTTGTCGAATAGATGAATGTGAGTGAATGAAGGTAAGAATCAAATAACAATAAAGGGGATCATACACAAGAAATCTAGGCAGGACATGATTAATTGCCAAGCGAGCAATGTAAACCACATTTGCCTCACTTCAGAATAGTCTAGGGAGCTTCATTTTTTAAAAAAAAAAAAAAAAAGACCCCCAGACTCCACCCCTGACAGTAAATTTGAATCTTGGGAGTATATATATATTTTTAATGAGAAGTGATTTTAATGAGGTGAGCTCGGCATCCAGCCCTCCTTTGGGAGCCACTGATGGAGAGAGTTAGTGCTGGCTGTTCAGAGGAGGGAGCGAGCCCTGTGGTCCAGAGTACACTGCCACGGATGGTTCCAGAGCTGGCTGGCAGGGATAACAGTCCTCCACGCAGTGGGAGCAGCCTGTGTGACAGCCCAGAAGGAAGAAATAACATGGCAGGTTCGGGAAACTGTAAGTAGTTTGTGGTCTGTGGGTGGAGTGATGGATTTTGAGGTTGGAAATGTTCTGAACATAAAGGGCCTTGCTTGCTCTGCTGAAAAGGCTTTCCCCTGTCTCTGTGAAGCCAGGGGAGAGAAGTAACAGTTCTGTGTTTTAGAAATGTGGCCAGGGTAATAGTGTGAGGGTGAACTTCCTTCGAAAGGACTAGAAAGCAGAGAGGTCATTCGGACAAATTCTTCACCTCCCTGTGCTTTAGGTACTCCGTCTGTAAAATGGGGACAGGGCACAGCTGTGATGTCTACTTCAACATGTTATGATGAAGAGGCAGTGCTTAGAAGAGTGGCAAGTATGTAGCAGGTGCTTAAAAAATGTCGGCAAGTATGGTTAGTAGCAGCAGAAAGGTTGCCACAGGAGGAGAGCCTGAAAGGTGGTTCAGGCTGAGGCAGTGAGAATGGGGAAGAGGGGCTGATTCAAGAAATATTTAAGCTATTTGAACCTTAAGGTCAGGTAGCAATTAATTAGCTGGGCAGACAGAAAGGAGGAGAGCAAAAATATTTATTATGAGTGCACGTCAGGAGTATTGGAGAGGAGTTAACAAACTCGTTACACTGGAGAGTGAGGTTGTGCAAGAAAATAACGAGAGATAATTATGTAACAGTAGCTTGGGCCCAGGATGTAGGTTGCCAGCAGGCTGACACTTTTTTTTACATGTGGAAGCAATACGGAGCTGTTGAAGGATTTTATGTTCAGATGGGATCACCACTTACTGTGCGACCTGGGCAGTTTTCCCCTAACTCAGGAGAACTTTCTGCCAAGAAGAAAATATTCTATATCTGCCCTCTTCAGAATGGCAGCTACTAGTCACACGTGGCTGTTGAGTATTTGATATGTGCCTAGTATGACTGAATTTTTAATTGATTTTAATTTAAATAGCCACACGTGGCTAGTGGCTACCATATTTGACAGCACAGGAACTTCTCGGAACCCCTGTCGCTCCATCTGTGTAGTGGGAATGATGATACATCATTGGCTTGTTATAGCAATCGAGAGATATTGAGATACTGCAGTTAAAGCACTCAACACAGTAATTTGACAAACTATTATCACTGTTGTTGAAATTCTTGTTATTATTGAACAGGGCTAGCATGACATAAACCATGCCTTAAGAAGATTATTTGGTATCCAAGTTGGATTTGATGGGAAAAGAAAATTGTAGAAGAGAAAGCGTTCACAAGGCTATTTCTGTGGTGAGATGGGGGATAATTAAGATCTTATCTGGAGAAAGGCCACGAGAAGGGAAAGCATGGGAGGGTCATGAAGCTGCAAAGCACACTGGTATGCACCACGCATGCTCTTCTCCCCACATCAGCTTCCTTTCCAAGGTGCTTTCTGAGAGTGCACTCCCAACCGAACCCAAGACAGGCACCACTGCCCACCACCCCCCATCCCCAAGAGAGGTAGCCGTTCTCCCTGCCTGTGACAGAGACCCCAGTGCTCACCGTTAGCATTCTGGCACAAGACCTACGAAATAGGAACTCTGAACACTTCCCAGCTTCCTTGCAGTTAAACTGATGCCATGAGAGTGAGTTCTGAGCAATGGAATCGAAGCAGAAGCAATGTGTGCCATTTCCAGGCTGGACCCATACAATCTCCCACGCAGCCCTCATTCCCTCTTCCCATTCTGTGATGATTCTAGAGGCCACATGTTGAAGACAGCTGCGCCACATGGTGAAAAGAGCCTGGGACCCTTGAATGAATGAATGAACAGAACTACCCACTCCATTCCCCAAACCTGCATCGGACTGTAATATGAATGAAAAATACACCCTTTTCTTCGTGCTAAGCCACTGAGATTTCGGAGTCATTACAGCTAACCTCATTACCCTAATACACCATCCCTCATTCCATTTCAGGTCATGAAAACGTCTCTTATGTGGATAACCTGTCTGAACTACCAATCCCTCCGAAATCACTTTTAAATTGGGCCCCACCAGTATTAAGACAGACTCCTGACTCCCACCCACAGACACCTTGTCTCCTAAGACATTTCTTTCTCATTCCCCCAAAGCAGGCACATTCCAGACATAGATCTCCTCCCACAACGTTACATCAGGGATACCCCTACCGAGCTATATGACAGTTCATTGAGTTTCTTGGACGTGTGAGGGTTTCCTCCTCTCTGCTTCTTAATCCCCGCACAGAGGGACCTCTGATGTCCTTTGGGGTATATCCTTGTCTACTGTAGCTCCAGCCCCAAACCTAGGCACCAGTTGGTCCTCTCCTTCCTTTACCCGCTATGTGCAATTCATTAGCAGGTACGGTTGGGTCTGCCCTGTCCTTTCTCCCCAAGACACTGCTTAGTCCAGGCACCATCATCACCACCTCCCCACTTGCAGCAGCTCCCTACGTGGTCATCCTCTGCTCGTTCTTTCCCCTCCAATCCACTCTCCAGCCAGCAGCTGGAATAGTCTTTTTAAAATAACAACCAGAACATGGCACTCCCCTGCTTAAATCCCTCCAATAGCTTCCATAGCAATTGGGGTAAACAAGTCAGTTGCCAACTCCGACTAGTCTCACCTCTGCCCATTTCACTTCAAGCACACTGGCCTTCTTTCTGTTTCTTGAATGTGCCAAGCTTGTTCCTGCCCCGGGGTCTTGGTAACTTTGTATCTGGAAAGCTCTCCTCTGAGTTCTCATAAGATTCATAAGGCTTGCTCATCGTTCAAGCCTCAGGTCACATGTTACTTCCTCAGAAAGGCAATCCTGTCCTTCCTCTCTAAAGTACAGTCCCCTACTCTGTCTTACGTCTTGTGGTAAGTGATAGCACTATGTGAAATTGTCTTGCGTATTTGTTTATCCTTTCCAACTCCACCCTTGCCGTCCCATTGGAATATAACCTCCATGAGGGCAGGGGCTTTACCTTTTAGGGACCAACTCCTCTCAGTTTGCCTAGGACTGTCCTGGTTTTGCCAACACACGTCCAACATTCCAGGAAACCCCTGAGTCTAGGGAAAACTCTGATGGTTAGTCACCCTATTGCCTTCCTTGATCACTTCTGTATCCCCAGTACCTAGTCTAATGCCAGGGCCTTAGGTAGGAACTCAATAAATATCTGTGCAATAAATAAAGGCAAGAATGGCTGGCTGTCCATAAAGAATTCTTTGATCCTGGCTCTAGGGGGCAGCCTTCTCCACCCTTGTGTCTTGAGACCGAGCTCTGCAAGGTTGGGCTAAAAATCTTATTTGCAAGATTTTCCCCAGAACTTACGTGGTCCCTTTGCTCACCTCCAGCCCTTGTGGAGTTCAAGGCTAAGGACCCTGGTTAAGGCAGCCCCAGGCCGTGCCTGACACGGAGGTGGATCCCCTGGGCCCAGCCCGCCTCACCTGGTCCCCCTGCAGCTTCGTCTTCCTCTTGAGGTCAGGCTCATAGACCACAGAGCTGAAAGGACCATTCTAGAGAGGAAGAGCAGGTGGCTCATTGCAGGGAAGAGCTGGCCCCATCATGAGCACTGCAGCTGCCCAGACTGCAGGAAGTAATCCCGAGTTGAGGACTCAGATCCAGGGGACACCTTGGCCACTCCTCCCCCAGCGCTGCTCCCTAGGGCGGTGGCTGCCTTCTGCCCCTAGAAGGGGACATCTTCACCTTTTATGGCTAGAGTGAAACCATTCACAGTCTGGCTTCTCACTGAGACCCCACTTCCTCTGCCTGCCCACTGACGACCTGGAGGTCCACGCAGAGGACAGGATGCTGAGTGAGAAGATGCTGAGCGGGAGCAACAGGTCTTTGAGCTCCAGAGCTAGATAAGCATCAGAGACAGACAAGTGTGGAGAGGGAGAATGTGCGAGCGTGTACGCGTGTTAGCAATCACAGCCGCCGCAGCATTTGGAAGGGCAACAAGGAGGGGCCCGGGGCCTAGGCCTGCTCGCCTCTCCTTGTCCTCTGGTGACTTCCATCTGCTGACCTGAACCCCCAATCACAGGTGCATCCTCCAATGCGCTCGCTCTTTTCCTTTCCCTTTCACTGTGGGGTTGTTGTTGGGTGAGGGGAGAGAGAGGGAGAGAGAGAAAGAGACACAGAGAGATAAAGCCAGGAGTTAACCTCTGCATGGACTGGAGCCTGGGGCTGTGGGGAGTGAGCGAATACAAAGGCTGAGGCCAGGAGAGGAGGGCATCAACTCTCCCTAAAGGACAAAGCCCGGCACAGGGATTAGTACATATTTGTCCTTCAGATTTGAGTTTAGGGACTGGATTTGTTGAATGAGAAAGTCACCACGGAGGCTTGATCAGTACACACAGATCCCCCCAAAAGCTTGACACCTGTGCTTAGTCCAGCGCTCGGGACCCATGAATAGCACCCTAGAGAGGTTTGAGGTGCGAATCTGAGGGCACTCCCTGGAGGAGGGAGAGGATGGGCTAGAGACAGACTGAGGCAGTGCGAGGAACAGAGATGGGCCAAGAACCGGTTGGAAAGGTGACAGAAGGAGAGGCAGACCTGGGGGAGCCATGAGGAAGGTAGAAGGACCCATGGCAGGAGAGGGGGAGATGAGTTTACCTATTCCACTCAAGAGGCCTCTCCTGGGTCTTCCCTGGTGGCACAGTGGTGAAGAATTCTCCTGCCAATGCAGGGGACACGGGTTCAAGCCCTGGTCCGGGATGATCCCACATGCCACGGAGCAACTAAGCCCGTGTGCCACAACTACTGAGCCTGCGCTCTACAGCTGCGAGCTACAACTACTGAGCCTGCATGTTGCAGCTACTGAAGCCCGTGTGCCTAGGGCCTGTGCTCCACAACAAGAGAAGCCACCACAACGAGAAGCCCGTGCACCAACAAGGAAGAGTAGCCCCCGCTCGCCGCAACTAGAGAAAAGCCTGTGCTCAGCAACAAAGACCCAATGCAGCCAAAGATAAAATAAAATAAATAAATAAATAAATAAATAAATAGAAGAAGCGTCTCCTGAGGGCCTGCCCTGGCTGTGCTAAGCACGCGGCCTGGATTTCTGATTGTAGTTGTGGTGAGTGCCGGGCGTGTGGAAGAGAAACGGGGCCCTGCAGGAGGAACTGACACAAGCCGGGCTCTGTGGCAGGAGAAGAACCCGGCAGGGGCACAGCAGTGGCTGCTTCGCCTGGCACCCAGGACCCCAGCCGGCACCGTCAGCTGAGGCCTGGGGGAGACTGGAGATTAAATCAGGATCCAGTCCTCTGTGGAAGGAGGGGGAATGCTGAGGTGGGCTCCATGCCCGCCCTGCAGCAGGTTTAAGGGGAGTCCGCTGCCCCTCCATTTCTCTGGAGGTAAAGCTCCTAGCTGAGGGGGCTCCGAGGCAGGAGCAGGAAGGACTTCCTGAGGCCTGGGTGGGAAGTCTGAGCCGCGGGGGGCCGCCTCTCCATCCTGGAGCGGAGGACTGATCCCAGGCGGGGAGGGAGTGGCCTGCGGCCTTCTCTCTCAGTCAGACCTGCAGACGTCACCTCTCTTTTCTGTTTCCCTCTACAGACCCCATCTCTGCAGCCTCCCCTGGCCTTTCGCTGCGTCCTCTCTGGAGGGAGGAAATGGGCAGTGGGTCTAGTGCCGAGTCTTTGGAGTGTTCAGCTTCCTCTGGCCCCTGCACTTCCCGAGTGGGATTTGGGGGCAGGATGGGGGTCTGCTCTGATGCTGGGAAGGGCCTTCTCTGCATGGCCTGCTTGCCTGGTCACTCACAGCCTTGCCCTCTCCTCGGCCAGGGCTCAGGATCCACACGGAACCCTCCCTCGGGCTACTGCAGCTGCCCCTGCCTAAGTCTCTAAAAGGGCAAAGTGGGTGCAGAGTTCGAGTCCTGAGCAAGGGCCCAGGGAAGATGGGAGCCCCTGAGATGAGGGTCCGGGGAAGGCTGGGGATGTTGGGAGGAGGTAGTGCGGGCAGTGAGCCCCAGGGAGAGGCGGGGGAGTGGTGTGGGCCGGCAAGTGCAGACTGGAAGCCCCAACAGGGGTGCAGGCGAGGGAGCCAAGGAGAGGGCTCTGGGCCTGAGGGAAAGTGGTCATGACTGGGCTGGAGCCATGGTTTCAGAGCACTGATTACTCAAGGGCAGATGCAGTGTCTCCTGGGTATGTGGAATACACACACACACACACACACACACACACACACACACACACACACACACACACACACACACACACACACACACTTGAGAAGCAGAAGCTGGAGGGAGAAAGCACCGCCTGCACATTCAAATACCACCAAACTCGCCTGCTAGGCAGGCCTGTTCCCCTCCCTTTAGCACAGCTCCAGACCTGCCCCTGCCTTCTACCCTGCTCTGCCAGCCTCTCCTCACCCTCTGGCTACCGCCATCAGCACCATGGGCCTGTCTAGTGACCGTTTCCTTGCTCCTGTCATGCACGGGTAGCTTGACCACCAGCCAGAAGAATGAGCCTGCAGGAAAGTGTGGGGACTCTGTTCTCGCCTCAGTCAGCTCCCCACTGCTCCCCAGCCCTGTCCCGCCCTCACAGACCTCCCTCCAGCTTGCCCCCCACTTCCTCTGCATCCCTGCTCTACCACTGTCATAGTGGCTCAAGAGTGACTGGCTGTGACCTGCTGGTCCCAGGAAGGTTTGGCTTGGTGCCCATCAGTGTTCCAGCTCCCTGCCTCAGCCCCCCAGGAATGGGCAGGGGAGGAGATGGGGGAACTGGACTGGAACCAACCTTGGGGCCAGAAGCCTGGACAAGTGCCAGAGGACCTTCAACCTTCCAGAGCCGGGAGGTAGAGCCCAGGTGAGGGTACCTGGGCTCTCTTCTCAGTCCCTCTCCATTTGTTGATAAGCTATGGCCAGGGGATCACATCAGGATGCTGAGGGAAGCTGCAGCAGGCCGAGGTACCCAGGCACAGCCCTTATATCCTCTGGCCTCCAAGCTGGCCCTTTTCCTCAGTCCCACTGCCAGCCTATCAGCTAAGACGTCCTCCAACCTCCCACCCTCCAACCCACCAGCAACCTCAAGGGACACAGCTGAGCCTCGTAAGCAAGGTTTGCAGCACAGAAGGAGAAAGGAGACAAAGAAGCAGCCGGGAGGGAGGTGAAACAAACTGTCCGAAAATGAACTGGGGCAGCAGCCCCTCTCCCTTCCGCCCTGCCCTTGGTACAGGCCCACAGCAGGCCCCGGCTGACTGTCCCACCGACTTCAGCTCATTTCCACCCGGAATCATTGAGCACCTGCTTTATGCCAGACACTGTGCTGGGTATGGAGGCCTGACCAGATTAGTGTGTTAGTGAGCTACCAGAAAATTCCACCAGGCTCCGTGGCCCTGGAGCCCAGTATCTGCCCAGTTTTAGATCTCCAGTTTACAGCAGAGTTGCTGGAACTTACAGTAAATGCCATTGAAGGAATTAAAGATTCTTGTGGCACTGCACAGGAAGGACTGAGGAAGGCAAGGTTGAGAGTAGCGATCACCAAAGTGTGATTAAGAGGGTAGGCCCTGCCGTCAGACTGAGTTTGGCATTGCTACTTACTAGCTGTGTGACCTTGGCCAAGTTACTTCACCTCTCTGTTCTTCAGTTCTGTTCCTCACTTGTAAATAGTGATTGTTCTGAGGATTAAAAGATGATGTCTATAAAGTAGTAAACAGAGTACGCTGCACATAGTAAGTGATGGAAGAGACCATCGTTCTGCTAGAGCAGTTTTAGTGGGGATGGGGCATGACGGGTGGATGCAAGAGGTTATCCATTGGTTGAATCAACCAGAATTGGAGGCTGATGAGATGTGGGAGAGGGAGGGAGCGAGGTATCAGGTGCCTTGCTTAGGCAGTGGTGGGGGTCCTGGAGCAGGGAGCTGAGAGAGGCCAGGCGGGAGGAGAGGCAGCTGGGGTGGGAAGGGAGTTTTAGACTCGTGTAGTGTGAAGATTCAGGAAGCTGTGGGCTCCACGAGTGTAGAGTTCAGCAAAGAGGCTTCAGTGGGAGGAATACAGCCCAAAGTCACAGCCGGCCAAGAAGCCCTCCTTTCCCATTAACCCTCCTGGACTATTCCCTGGGAGCCTCTGCCGTCCCCTGCCGCCTGCCTGAGGGAGTGAGGCAGGGTTCCATCAGGCTCATGCCCTGGCAGAGAGCTCATCATGTGGGTGGACAGTGTGAAGAGGCCCTGCTAGTCAGCCTCCATTATCTGTCTGTCCCTCCCCCTACGTCTGGAGCCTGTGCACCCAAGTGTGAGGGAAATGACTCTGGATGTGGGCTTCTCTCCCTTTGCAGGAGCTGTCAGTATATTTGAGAGGCAGGATTACAGAGTGGTAAAGCGTACAGACTCCTAAGTGCTTGGGGAGAACCACTCACTGCTCCACATCTTACTTGTGGAACCTTGGGTGTGTCAGTTAACTTTTCCATGTCTCCACTTCCTCGTCTGCAAAATGGGATAACAATAATACCTATCTCATAGGATTGTTGAGATGATTAAATCAGTGAATGTATCAAGAACATCAACCAGTATAACAAGTACCAAGAACAGGGCCTGGTGCATGTTAACTATTGTTATCATTTATCTGTCCTAACACAACTTTCAGGCATCTAAAGATAGTCACAGGAGGGTGGAGGCTGCACCAGGGTATGGCACGATTTTCCCTGTGATGACTCATCATCTGGCTTAAAGTGTCTTCCTCAGACACACTCCCCTAGTCCCCTGCCCCCTCCAGGACTTAGGCTCCATCAAACACCTACCGAGCGTTCATTTCACAGGCCAGTCCCAACCAGGAATCCTGAGAAGGAAACACCTGCTCCATCATCTGCCTTGGCAGGAGGTGGGGGGCTTTGCCCTCCAGTGACAAGAACGAGACAAGTGGAAGGTCCGATTTGAATGACTTTCTTTGGATCCTTGTACCCTTGACCTTGGCAAGCTACTTGGTAACTCTGAGCCTCAGCTTCACCATCTGAAGTGGGAATGACAGTAGTACTACTTCATAGGGTGGTGGCAGAGATAGAATACCTGGGAAGCACTTGGAACAGTGCCAGCCACTTACAGGCTATCGTGGCCTGCTGAGAGGGACGCAGATGTCCTGCCTCACCCACTGGCTCCATTTCCACTTGCCCAAAGTAGGGGCAGGATGAATAGGAAAGGGGGGACCCCTTTCTGACCCGACTGCCAGTCTCCGGAAACTCCCCTGCAAGGACTTCTAGACCAGGTCACTGGCACCAGAGACCTGAAATTTCAACTCACTCCCCCAGCCCCACTCCCTCTCTACTCTCTTCCCCATGGACACCTGTGACCCCAGGCTGTTATCCCTTCAAGCTGTTCTTCCTTCTTCCAAATTCCCCAAACCTGAGTGGATGGGTTTGGTCTGGGGGCCAGATTCATTTTCGGGCTCCCCTCCTTCCCTGAGGGGGTCATTTAAAACTCCACTATCATTTCTCAAAGTGGGAACCCAGCAGATTGGGGTATTTGTTCAAAATATAGATTTTCCACTTCATGCCAATAGGACTGAATCTGAAGTTGAGGGGATGGAACTTACAATCTGATAAACTCCTGGAAGGATTTTCAAAGACACATTAAAATTGATTTTAATCACAATTAACCCCCCCTCCAAGAAAATAATCATCGGTGAAACAGCAGGGGACATGGATTGTTAGAGATATGTCTTCCTCTGTCCAGGCAGGCTCAGCAGCAAAGGGAAAGGGACACAGGTGGGGTAAAAAGGGGGTGAGTCCTAGAAAGCCGGGGGCGAGGCGTGCGACTCCTTCCAAAACCCTCGGTGACGCCCTGAGCAGTTACGGCGCCGGCGCTGGGGGAGCTGCTGTCCCGGAGCCACTGTCTCTCCGCGGACTCAGAAGCAGGAGTGGAGCGAAGAGGGGGCGCTGGGCCAGCAGCGCGGCGATGGGAACTGAGGCCCAGGGAGGCGATGGCTTTCCACACAGAGCCCGCCTAGGACTCTGGAATCCCGAGCTCGACCTTCACCCGCCGGGGGCGTGGCCTTCTAGCCCAGCTCCTCTGGGATCTCAGCCCCACCTCCAGCGCTCACAGTCCCCGAGCGCCGTCCTTCCTCTCCAGCCTCAGTGTCCCCACCCGCGGCGGGTGTGTGTGTGTGTAGGGCGGGGAGAAGGGGGCGGACGGGGTGTGTGCATAGAAGCGCGGCAGTGGGAGGCTCGGCAGCGGGATTCCCTGCGGGAAAACGGCCCCATCCCTCCCCCGGCCTGTTCGAGACCCTGAACCGAAACAGGAGGCAGGAGGCCCCCGGCCGGCCGGGAAGCAGCCCCAGCCCGGATTTCCCTCCCGGGTGGGGCCGCAATGACTCACCCCCTTCCCCCTTCCCCCGGTTTCCTTGTTTGCATTTCTCCTCCCGGCCACGTGGCGGCCGGTGTAGCGGCCCGCAGCCCCTAGCCCGACACCCCCGCCGCCGCGACCCCGGCTCGCAACCCAAGGGCGCTCCGGCCCGCCAGGGTTTCTCGGGACCCGGGCTCCCGCCGGCTCGGCTCATCCTGGGCTCGAGACTCCGCCCCTCGCCCGTGCCCGCCCCCGCCCCCGCCCCCTTCCCTACTGTAAGGCCTGGCGCGTCCTCCCCGCCCTCCCGGTCCTTCCCGGGAAGGGAAGAGGGCGGGCCGCGCAGGGGGTGTGACAGCTCCCGCCCGGACCAGTGCCAGCTGCAGCCTCGCTTCAGCGCCCGGTGCCAGCTGGCTCTTTCGTCTGGGACGGAGGGGAGGCTCGGGGCTCCTGTCGCTGGGGGTGGGGGAACGCCGCCCCTCAAGTGCCCAGCTTTCCCCCCACCCACGAGGAGCCTCTCAACCCAGCCTGGCTCGGGCTGCCCTGGCAGCGGGTCCAGCCAGGAATTGGCCTGCTCACTTCGCCTGGGACTTACAGCAGGGGCTCGCTGTTGGCGGGGGGAAGGGGGGCGGCGGGTCTCCCGTCAGCCCCCGCCTTTTGCTCGGCTGTGCGAGCTCGAGGAAGAATATGAAGGTGGGTAAGGTGGGGTTAGGGGGAGGAGGAGCCGGAGAGGAAGCTGACACGGTCGGGGAGTTGGGGTGGGAGAGAGAGGCTTGGTCAGGGGTGAGGGAGGTGGAGAAACGAACGGTTTGAGCTGAAGCTGCATTTCTGGGGCATCCAGAGTCCGTAGTCCCATACCGGGAGTCGGTGGAGATCCCTGCAGGGCCATGGGCGGTGGAGTGGGGCAGAATTCCCCAGAAGACCGGGAAGAAGGACCTGATCTCTGGTGCGCCAGCTGGAGACCCCTAAGTGCGCCAGACCGGCAGGCCCCAGTGAAGGTCTTCCTGTCCCTCCCCCGGCTCCTGGCAGGGATGCAGCACCTCCGCCTGACCAGTCCAGAGGACTCTAGGGAAGTGGTTCTGCCTGGGGCAGTTGTGCCTTGGTCCAGCTGCCCCAGGCCCGGCCTCATGGCTGTCTGCCTTCCTCCTCCCGTCACAGGTGAGCTGGCCAGGTGAAAGCCGCTGGCAGGTGGGCCTGGCTGTGGAGGACAGCTCAGTTCTGGGAGCCCCGCCGGTGGGAGGGCTCCCGGACGTGGTGCCGGAGGGGACGCTATTCAACATGGTGCTGAGGAGGATGCACCGGTCCCGGAGCTGCTCCTACCAGCTGCTGCTTGAGCACCAGCGCCCCAGCTGCATCCAGGGGCTTCGCTGGGTGAGTGCCCACCCCCTGCCCGGGCCAGGCACCAGGGCTGGAGGGGGCCCTGACCGGAAGAACGGGCATGCTTCCGGCGGCCCAGCTCGCTCTGGGGCCATGAGGGGGACAGCTGGGGTGGACAGTGGGTCAGGCAGCTTGGCTGCAGTGTGTGGGTGGCTCACACAGCTGCACTGCGTGTGCATGTGGTGCCCAAGTCCCCCCCATTCAGGCATGAGGGGAGGGGTACAGGGATTTGTCATGTAGTTGTCACCTCTGTGTGCCTAGAGTTAGGTGCTTGCGTGTCCTCCAGGTGGTGGTGGGAGGCATGTATGAAATGCTGGGGACCAGGTCAAGTGGGGGTCAAGAGGTAAGCTTGGTTACTGTTTTTTAAACATCGCCGCGACAACATTCTCCTTTAGTGAGGGCTGAACTGCATCGAGTCTGCTTTTGGATTTCGGGGTGAGGTGGTCATGTGAACATTGCTTGGCATCTGGCTTTGAGGGGCTCAGGGGAGAATTCTGAGAAGTTTGGAGTCTCTGAGATGAACGGAGCTCCCTTTGCCCGTGAAGAATCTCTCTGGAGCTGCAAGAATGAAGGAGAGAGAAAGGGTGTGGGGGAAGGATGTGGGGGGGCTGGGGGGGCAGGATAAAGGTTGCAGGATCCAAATCACAGAGAAGCTCTCCCCAACCACCCAGACTTAATAGGTTCTTCACCTGAGATTCGCTGTGTCTATTACCTGTGCCCAGCCTGGGTGGAGGTGAGTGCGGGGAGAGTGCTTGGGCAAAGGGGCGGAGAGAAAGCAGGGCTTGGGAGAGCTCCTCTCTTATCAGCAAATTCCTCTGAGTAGAATGACCACCACTTTCTGCCTCCTTCCTCCTACCTCACCCAACCACCATTTATATTTACCAAAATATGAAGCTGGGTTGAGAAAACTGAAGCCCACCAAGGTGATGGGGTTCTCCTTGCAATGGGAATCGGGAGGAGAATCTAGGTGTCAGTCCCCAGCTCTCCCCCAACCCCTCCCTCCCTGGGTCTTCCTGACAAGGGGCCTCATGGGCCTGGGTCCTGTTCCAGATGACGCTCTGGAGGGGGCAGGGGAGCTGGGTTCCCTCTGGGCTTCGCTGTCTGCCCCCCTCACCCTCCAGGTCACTGGCAGTAGCTACTGCTTGGAGCCAGTGGGCTGGAACCCTCCCTCCCTCTTTCCCTCTCAGGCTATAATTACTTGTGCATTTCCTGTCCCCTTCCCAGCTTGTAGAGGCAAGGTGGGGAGTGGGGGGAAGGTCAGGTGCCAGGACAATGAGGTCACTGGAGGATCCCCTGGGACCCAAAGTCTGGGAGGGGGTGGAAGAGGCCGCCAGGCTGTCTCCTGGCTCCCCCAGTCCCCCAGAATTGAAGGGCTGGTATGCATGGGGAGGCTGGAAGAGTGAGGGTGAGGGTTAGTGGAGTAAAAAATGGGGTCAGAGGCACAGAAACAAAGCCCCTCCCCTGCCAGGTATGTGTGGGTGTTGGTGATTAGAGGGAACTTAGATTTTCAGGGCTAGAGACGGGGCACATCCTCTCCTGAGGACCATCTCTGGGGAGTGGGGGGGCAGAGGTGGTTTCAGCCCGTTTCGTCTGTGTTGTTGTTGTTTTTTTTTAACATCTTTATTGGAGTATCATTGCTTTACAATGGTGTGTTAGTTTCTGCTTTATAACAAAGTGAATCAGTTATACATATACATATGTTCCCATATCTCTTCCCCCTTGTGTCTCCCTCCCTCCCACCCTCCCTATCCCACCCCTTTAGGTGGTCACAAAGCACCGAGCTGATCTCCCTGTGCTATGCGGCTGCTTCCCACTAGCTATCTATTTTACGTTTGGTAGTGTATATATGTCCATGCCACTCTCTCACTTTGTCACAGCTTACCCTTCCCCCTCCCCATATCCTCAAGTCCATGCTCTAGTAGGCCTATGTCTTTATTCCCATCTTACCCCTAGGTTCTTCATGACCTTTTTTTTTTTTTTCCTTAGATTCCATATATATGTGTTAGCATACGGCGTCTGTGTTTAAGAGACTCTGGGTACCTGTGAGCTGTACCTCTCTTCTCTGGATAATGCCTTTGGCCGAGGAGGGGCTCACATGAGGGAACAAGTACCCGGCAGGGAGCGTGCACACACAGGGTGAAGGGTGGATGTTGAAAGGAGGTGGGGCCCAGAGCCCCAGGAGGGCAGTGCTGGGAGTTATTCAGGCCATGCCCCCCTCTTAGAAAATCAAGGGGGAAACCCATCAACCTCCTGAGGTCTGAAGAGAGCACTTTCTGTTCCTACTAGACCAGGACAAGAGAAAATGAAAGCAGGTTACAGCAGGAGGGCCTGAGGTTAGATACAGAAAGGACTTACCAACCACGGCAAAGCTGATGCTGGAATGGGATGGAAGGACGTCTCCTTTGGAAAACATGACGGGGAGATGAGATCTTGTCCGATGTCCGGGAGCCTACAGAGGGACCGATCTGTCTAGAGGCAGGGGCGAGATCAGGATGACCTCTGCTGGGTCCTACCAGCTCAGAGAAGCCTGGGATGCTTCTCTTTGAGTGACTTATTTGGGGGACGTGGCTCTATTCTCGAACTCAGAAAACATGCTTTCATCCAACCTGTCCAAATCATGGTAGTAGCTAATCGTTGTGTAGTATTTATATCCCAGGCGCTATTATGAGCTTACTTTGTCATACCAGATAATCTCACAGCAGCCCTGTGAGATAGCTACTAATGCCATCATCTCCTTTTATAGATGCGAAAGCAGAAGCACAGAGAGGCTAAGTGAGAGGTCTAGGGTCACACAGCTGCTAAGGGACAAAGCTGGGTTTTGGTCCTAGGCGATCTGGCTGCAGAGTTCAAGCTCGTAGTGGACTTTCTATTGCTGTGGATGGTAACACCGACACCCCAAAACATCACCCCCACTCATGCATCCTTTCCCAGTCCCATTGTACACACAGCCCTGGCCTGAGACCCTAGCCGTGGCCTAAGGGAACTGGTCTGACGGGTCCCAACATGGCTTTCTGGCTCTGTGCCTGCCCCTCCAGCGCGACTCTGACCCTCAGTGACGGGGGTGGGGCAGGCCATGCTGCTGATGCCAGGGAAGCTAGCTGGGACCTCCTCTTCCACCTTGAGTCCTTCCTGTCCAGACATGAGAGGAGGCGGTGGGTGAGGGCCTTCACCCCTGCCGTACCAGCCGCTGCTCTCCAGCTGAGAACCCTCTAAGCTGACACTCAGGGTTATCAGATCAGGGACAGGGTCAGCGGAAGTACAACATTTCGTGCACTGTGTCCAGATGACAGGTGCCCAGCATGAAATAATAATGTTACATCAAGGTACTTAACACTGACTAAGCAGTTACTACAGAGCAGGCGCGGCTTCGAATGCTGCATGTTATGAACTCATCGGATCCTCAGAATTACCCTGTGGGACAGGTGCTGTTATCATCAACCCCATGTTACAGAACGCTGAAGCACAGAGACATTTATAAGCAGCCCAAGGTCACACAGCCAGCCGGTAATGGGGAACCGAGATTTGAACCCAGGTGCCTGCCTCCGGAGCCCACACACCTGCCTGCTGCTCTGGAATAGCGCCTCCACCCCGATGCTGGGAAGTCCCGGTGCACCGGGAACATGGCAGGGGTCCAGAGGGGCTATGGAACTTGGTCTAACCCAGTATTTTCCAAACTTCCTTGCCCGTGGAACATTCCTGAGGGCAGCATTCACCTCTGTCATCTCTGCTTTCATGGCACACGGTGGGGGAAGCACGGGGCCGCGGAGGCACCATGGGATATGGTAGGGCTTGGTGGCTAAGGACGTGGGCTTTGGAGTCAGAGAGGCACAGCGTGAATCCTGGTGCTCCTGTTTACCGGCTCACAGGGCAGGTTATGTAACCTCTGAGCCTCCTTTTCTCTAGCTGTGAAATAGGAGACAAACACCTACTTCAGGGTCAGCGTTGGTAGGGTTATGCAGTGGGATCTTAAATTTCTAAGCGGTTGTGTGACTCTGGGCAAGTTGCTTCATCCCTCTGGGCTCCTGCTTTCCTCGCAAAATGAGAAGGATGCCTTCCTCAGCTCTGATGGGCCAGAGCCCCCAGCTTCCGAGCCTCCAGCCTCCGTGCACATCCCCTGGGGCAGGACAGGAAGTGCTTTAAGCAAGGCCTGAGGATCTGAGATCTGAGTCTTGACCAGCCTGGCCACGTGACCAGGCACCTCCCCTCCTGATGTGCCCTGCGGGGTCACAATAATACCAGGAAGGGAGTGTGTGTGCGCGGGAGCCTGGGTCGTGGGCACCGAAGGGACTTGGGGCAGGGACTGGGGCCACCTGGGCACTCTGACAGCTACAACAACAAGTCATTAGCACTCGGTACTGTTTGTTCCAACACAGGGGGCTGGCTGGGTAGAACTCCTGCCCTTCCCCCTCCTCGTTTCCTGTCAGTAAGTCTCCAGGGCTATGTCTGGCACCAGGATGGGCCCCATGACCGGGTCAGGGATACCTATGGGACACCTAGCGACTTCCGCCCGGCGTTGGGCCAGGCACCTACGCGCGCCAGACCTCAGGCCTCTGCCCGGCACACGGTGGGAGGATGCTGGGACCGGGGAGGGGACTGTGGCCCCAGGCCTGGTCGTACCCTAGCTCCCCAGCCAGGTCCTCTTCAGGCCCTGTGTGTGGATGGGAAAGCAGCAGAGAGAAGTGGGACGGGAGAGGAAACAGGCAGGTGTGGTGGGTGGAGTGGGACCAAGAATGTGAGCACTTCTGGTAGGAACTTGAGTTTATCCGTGACTGTGCGGCTGTGTCTGAGTTACAAGCGCACTTCATCTCTAGACTTTTGTTTCTTCCTAAGTCAGGGGGGATAGACAATACCTGCTCTGCCTACTTCCCACCTGATCCTATTCTATATGAGATCAGATGAAATCATGGAGGTAGACATACTTTGTAAACTTCAAGTGCCTGCCTTTGGGATGGCTCATAGAGGGTAGGGCATCCTGTCCAGAGATGCCCACAAATTCCAGTCCTCAGGTGGCAGGAAAAGAGGGGCATGGGAGGCTTCCATGGCCGACATCCCAGGGCACACAGGCCCAGGAGTCCTGGATGCCCAGTTGATGCCAAGGGCAGGGAAACCTCGTTCTCCAATGATTTGTACGTAAACCCCGTCTTCCAGAGCTGTCCTGTGTGCTACCAAGACTGACTCACTGTTACAGGGTTATTTATGAGCTAGCAGCGACAGCATCTTGGAGAGGAAAGGGGCCTTCCAGCTTCACAGATCAGTAATAACAACTAACATGTATATACAATTACATGTATATGTCAGGCAGTGCTTTAAACATGTGATCTCTATTAACTCACATAATCCTTCCTAAAGCCTGAATTGTTGTTAGGAATGTTTTATAGATTTATAGGCAGGGAGAGGTTAAATCATATATTCAGGGTCACACTGCTAGTAAACAGAGGAGCAGGGATTTGAATCCAGGAGTCGGCTCCAGGGTTTGTATTTTTAACTACCAGTCTGCACCGAGGCCCACGGAGGGCAGGAGTTTCGCCCACGGCCCTGTGACTGGGGACTGACCCTGGCCTGGCAGGAGGCCCTGGGACGCCAGGCCTCCCGAGCTGCTCACTTTCTGGCCTCTCCCTGGCCTTCTTATCTCACGTCGTCATGCTCCCCCCAGCTCCACTGTGCCCCTTCCCTACACGGTGCAGTTTACCTGGGAGCCTGGGCACACCTGGGCCCTGAGTAAGCAGAACTGGAATCTCATCTGTGGGGATGTACCGCTGGAGTCAGGAAGCAAGACAAGGGTCTGGGGATAGGGCAGCAGGGCGGGCATGAGGCGGACGCCTGGCATATGGGGGGTGCTCAGTGAGTATTTGTTGAAAGAGTAGGTAAGTGGACGCCTGGAGTCGGGGACTGGGCAGGGGCTGGGACTGACGGGGGTGGGCATCTGACAGCTGGGTTTAAAGGCCTGGCACTAACACTCAAACCCTCCCACTGCCCTCAGACGCCGCTCGCCAACAGCGAGGAGTCCCTGGATTTCAGCGTGAGCCTCGAGCAGGTACAAGCCACGAGGGGTGGAGCTGGGAGGCGGAGCACAGCGAGGGCTTCAGGGCCTGAGCCAGCTGTGCCTCTCCCCGGCCCTAGGCCTCCACGGAGCGGGTGCTGAGGGCGGGGAGGCAGCTGCATCGGCATCTCCTGGCCACCTGCCCCAACCTCATCCGAGACCGAAAGTACCACCTCCGACTCCACCGGTGAGTAGTGGCCTTGGCTACCTCCTTGCCCACCCCCTCCAAACCCTCCCCACCCCCTGTTTTCTTTCCCTTTCCCTCTGTTCAGGCACCTGGGCCCAGCCCTGCTTCTAGACCCAGGTGCCTTTCAGATGGAGTGTTCTTCCCTCTCGCCTCTCCCGTCCTGCCATTTGAGACTCCTTCTTCTTCCCTGGCCCCTTCACCTCCCAGGCAATGCTGCTCTGGCCGGGAACTGGTGGATGGGGTCTTGGCCCTGGGGCTGGGGGTCCATTCCCGGAGCCAAGCCGTGGGAATCTGCCAGGTGCTGCTGGATGAAGGTGCCCTCTGTCATGGTGAGCCCTAGCCCTGGGTGGGTGCCCGGGGCTGGGCAGTCCTGGGGAGCAGGCACTGGTGGGCATTGCTGGTGGGCATTGCAGCAGGGGGCCTCACACCCACGTGGCCTCAATTTCCTCTCCTCCCCCACGCCTGGGCCTCTGCCCCCCAGTGAAACACGACTGGGCCTTCCAGGATCGAGATACCCAATTCTACCGTTTCCCCGGGCCGGAGCCGGAGCCTGCAGGCCTCCACGAGCTGGAGGAGGAGCTCGTTGAGGCTCTGGCCCTGCTCTCCCAGCGGGGGCCTGACGCCCTGCTCACGGTGGCGCTTCGAAAGCCGTAAGTCGGGCGCCTTGCATCTCGCGGCCCTGCTCTCGGACTCGGTAGTTTCGGTTTCCCCTCTGAGGGGTGGTCCCTTACTTTTGTGGAGGGAAGGGACCCTGGCTGGACCAGAGGCCTGAGCTCTGGTCTGCATTCCGCCATGGACTTGCTGTGTGATCTCGAGCCCTCCTTCCCCCTCTGAACATGGTCCTTCCTCTGTCACTGAGGCCGTGGGACACGTGGCCTCCGGAGACGCTGCCCACTCTGCAATGCAGAGAGACGGAGGGCTTTGGAATCCGCCGGCAGGTCTGCGTTCAAATTCCAGTTCCACTGGCTACTAGCTCGGTGACCTTGGGCTCTCCATGCCGGCTTCCTCTTCTGTCAAAGGATAACAATACCCACGTCATGGGGTTGTCGTGAGGGTGGAATGAGGTAATGCGTGTAAAACGCATGGCCCAGTGTCTGGCATACAGCGTGCTCCCGGTAAAGACTGGCCCGCTATTGATAAACAGCGACTGCTGGGGCACCGGCTGGCCCAGGCCCAAGCTGGGTGGGCGTGGTGGCTTCCCGCTCTTGGCCTTGGGCCCACAGCTCATCACTTCTTCCCCGCCTTCCTGTGCCCGCAGCCCCGGTCAGCGCACAGACGAGGAGCTGGACCTCATCTTTGAGGAGCTGCTGCACATCAAGGCCGTGGCCCACCTCTCCAACTCGGTCAGTCCCCCGACCCAGCCCTGCCCTCCCCACCCCCAAACCTCCCTTCCCTGTGACCGCTGCTGGGCCAGAAGACATTCCCCTCCCCTTCTGCCTGTGGCTGGGAAACCTCAGTCTAATTTCTTGCCCCCGGCATCCTTATCTGTAAGCCCTTCTGCCTCTCTTTGCCCATTTCTTCCCCTTGCTTTGTCTCCCGCTGAATCCCAGGTCACCTGACCTAACTACATCTCTGTCCCCTGAGCACTTGTGGCTTTGGACCTAACCGCCTCACATGCTCCCTCTTCCCCTGAACTCACCTCATAGACCCTCCTCTCCCCACCCCCAGGTGAAGCGGGAATTAGCGGCAGTTCTGCTCTTTGAACCACACAGCAAGGCAGGGACCGTGTGTAAGTCAGACGGGATGGGAAGCTGGGCACCAGGGACCTGGACATGGGCGGAGGCCACATGGAAGAAGTGATGGGTCCCCGGGGGCATGTCTGATCTGTGCTTCTCTCAGTGTTCAGCCAGGGGGACAAGGGCACCTCCTGGTACATCATCTGGAAGGGATCTGTCAATGTGGTGACCCACGGCAAGGTAAGTCTTCCCTCCCTGCCCAGCCCCCTGGGGTTGACCTCATGGGCAGTGCCTTTAATAGACCCAAGGCTGCCGATCTCCCGGGTCTCCTCCTGCCTTAGTGGCTCTGTCCGCCATGGGTCTGTCCCGGCGAGGGCTGGGCGGCAGGGCTGGGCTGTGACTCAGGCCTGGCTGCAGGGCCTGGTGACCACAGTGCACGAGGGAGACGACTTTGGACAGCTGGCTCTGGTGAACGACGCACCCCGGGCGGCCACCATCATCCTGCGAGAGGACAACTGCCATTTTCTTCGCGTGGACAAGCAGGACTTCAACCGTATCATCAAGGTGCCATTGCTGGGGGTGGGGAGGGCAGGGGACGTGGCAGGGACACGTCTCTGGAGAAGTGGTGTGGGGCAAAGAGTAAAGACCAGAGAGAGCCTTTAAGGGTCAAGGAGAGGTCGAGGGTGGAGAAGCTCGGGGCGCTGGCTGCAGGTGGCAGCCCAGCCCTGCGTGTGTGAGGAGGTGCACAGCGTGCTGAGGAGGGCCAGCGAGCCCTGGGGACCCTGGCTTGGGTGGGAGACCAGGGGGCCGGGCTTACAGAGGGGTGGGGGTCTAGGGTGCAAGGGGATGCAGCATGATGGAGCGTGGGATCCACGGAGGGAGCCCTGGGAGGGATGGGGTGGAGGAAGGGCTCAGGCTGGGTGATGGGCAGGGGTAGGAGTGGGGGTTAAAACCAGGGTCATGAGCACTGAATGGAGTGGGAAAAAGGCTGAGGGTCCCTGTGGGAGCCTTGTGGGGTTCAGCGTTTGGAACGGGGGAGGGAGAGGGAGAAGCTGTAGGGTGGGGAAAGGAGTCACGGTGTATGTTGAGCACTGGGTGTTGGCTTGTTCTCCAGGATGTGGAAGCAAAGACCATGAGGCTGGAAGAACATGGCAAAGTGGTGTTGGTGCTGGAGAGAACCTCTCAGGGCACTGGCCCTTCTCGTCCCCCAACCCCAGGCAGGAACCGGTAACATACCCACCATGCTCCCTTTCCATACCACCTCTCTTGCCCACCTCCTCTCCTTCCATTTCCCAGGCTTTACTCCCTTCCCCGTGTCATACCCCTGCCCTCTGGCCACCTGGGGGTGGAGAGGCTTCCAGGGACTAAGAGGCATCCCCTGAGTTGGTCCCCCCTCCACCCCAAGGTGAGAGAGGGCTGGCAAATAGGGATGAGTGATACGATTGATTATTGATGTCTGCCCCGGCTGTGGGAAGGGGAGTCGTGGCATAAGTGCTATGGACTGGCTGCTTCTGCTAGGTATATAGTGATGTCTGGCACCCCGGAGAAGATCCTAGAACTTCTGTTGGAGGCCATGCGGCCTGATTCCAGTGCTCATGACCCAACAGGTAGGGGCAGGAGACACCCTGACTGCTCTCTGACTCATTGGGTGGTCAGCACAGCATGGGAGAGGGCCAGGCACCCTGCCGTCTGACCTCATCGCGCGCTAGTTTGGTCCGTTTGGTCAGTTGACGGGAAGTTTGCATTCCTGTGTTCTTGGTTTGGGTGGGAAGCGCGGTGACGGGGATTGGGCATCACTGGTCCCTTGCCCGTGGTGGGATTGGGGAAAGGGATGCTCCAGCTGTGCATATACTTGTGCTCAGTAGACGTGACCGCTGAAGCCCCCACCTGTCCCCTGTCCCTGCCCTACAGAGACATTCCTCAGCGACTTCCTCCTGACCCACAGTGTCTTCATGCCCACTGCCCAGCTTTGCGCTGCCCTCCTGCACCAATATCCTTCCGGCCCCAGGGGATTAGGATGGCGTGTGGAGTGGGGAGAAGGAATCCCTCGTATCGTGGCTGTGCCGAACCCTCCGAAGTGCCAGCATCGCGCCAGGCCCAGCTTGTGCATACGGGCTCTGGGCGTCCTGCCCCTCCCTTGCCCAAGGTGTGGTGGGTGGTCTGGTTAGAGGTTGTGGTTCCCTTGACGGGTGCCCACTTTCCACGCGGAGCCCGTGGGAGGCAGCGAGCAGGAGTGCAGCACCTATATCTGCAACAAGAGACAACAGATCCTGCGGCTGGTCAGCCAGTGGGTGGCCCTGTACGGCCCCATGCTCCACACCGACCCTGTGGCCACCAGCTTCCTCCAGGTACCTGGGCGTGAGGCAGGGCTGGACCGGGCTGCCCGGGGTGGACGTGGAGTCTCAGTGAACTTTGGCTCCTCCCAGAAACTGTCAGACCTGGTGAGCAGGGATGCCCGGCTTTGCAACCTGCTGCGGGAGCAGTGGCCAGAGAGGCGGCGACACCACAGGTGATGCTTTGGCTCCAGTTAACTCGTCGCCTGGGGGACGGGCGGCGCAGCGGGGATGGAGAGCACTGCCTCTGGGGCCAAGCACGTGGCTTGAATCCAGGCTGCACCACTGTAGCTATGCCGCCCTGAGCCCATTACCCTCACTGCCCCCCACCCCCTAGGGCTTCAGCTCTTGTCTGTAAAACTGGGAGAATACCTACCCCTCACTGCACCTGAAGAGTGCAGCTCAGGGTGTGCTGTGCTCACTTGTCTAGACTTGTTAGCGTTCTTACCGGTCCCCTTGCTACTCGCCCTCCCATCACGTGCTCCTCCGTATGCTCATGCAGCCACAGTCATTCGTGGGCCACCCTTCTAGCCCCAGCACACCTGCTGTGCTCACTGCCTCCCAATTATTGCCAAGCACCCGTGGTGCCAGCTCCTGCCGGCCAGCCCGGTCAATTTCCTAGCGTTTACCTCGCCTTCCGAGACCTTCCCGCCCTCCCAGGCATCCCATGGGGGCGGCTGAGGTCCAGGGAGAGCTCCTGTGCAGGCTGCCTGCCCGGACACCGCGTCCCTTTCTCCCTTGAGCTCTCTTTCGCTCCCTTGCTGGCCTGGGAAAATCCCAGGATCCAGGGGCTGGATTTCAAGTCTTGCCTGTCTCACCGAATCTTTGATCCTCACCAAATCTGCAAACCTCTGAGCCTCTGGTGAGGGCAGGTAGAATCCAGAGCCCGTGTTGTCCTCTCTGCTCCTGAGCCCATGTCATCCCGCCTGCAGGGGGCCCTGCCCGCCAGTCTCACCTCGCTCCTCTCTTGCTCCACAGGTTGGAAAATGGCTGTGGGAACGCATCTCCGCAGATGAAGGTGTCTGCCCCGAATGAGGTCCTCTCGCTTCTGCGGGGCCCCAGCTGTCCCCACTCCTCCAGGGACCGCCGGGCCCCTCCTTCAGCCCCTACCCAAGGGGCTCTGCGTGGGCGGCCCCCCGTCCCCTGTCGGCCCCAGGCACATCCTTGGGTCTGGGATAGGTGTTCATGGAGCTCAGGCTGCATGTGGCGCTGGGGCCAGGCCCTGCAGGGAGACACAGAGGTCTAAGGTCACTGCTCCCCCCGCCTCCCCCAAGCCAGGGGGCTTTTATTCCATCTGGGAGGTGATTCATGCTCACAGTTAGAGCCAGTTAGCAGTTCCCACCTGGGAGGTGAGGGGTGGTGCCTGGGGGTAGCCTCGGAAGCCCAGGGGTTCCTGGGGGCCAGTGCAGGGAGCCCAGAGGAAGGCAGGCCGAGATCCCAGTGCCATTCCCAGCAGCAGGCGGGGCGGGGGGAAGCAGGAGGAAGAGCCGTGATGGGCGCGAGATTTGAGGGATGGGGCGGAAGGGGCTGGGCAGCTAAGTTGGGGCTGGCTGGGGGCTCATGCATTGGGAATAACACCTAGATGCCTCACCTGGGCCTGCAGCGCCCAGCTGCTTCTCCCACCTCATCCTGCTCCCCCCTCCTCCTCGCAGGCTCCTTTTCGGCTAAAGGTGAAGTTCAGCCCCTCCTCAGTCTCCTGCCCTTACCTGCTGGCCCCTCTCCCACCGGCTCCCCTCCAAGGTGTCCTCTATGGTTTTCCTCAAAGCATTATCCCAGTGGAATTGTTTTCTTTCTTTGTGTACTTGCTTATTGTCTGTTGGTGTCTGTCATGTCCCACTGGAATGCCCGCGTGAAGGGCCTTGACCTCTGTCTCCCCAGCCTGTGGTTGCCACTCAGGGAACGGCCGGCGGGCACTGCGTTAGGTGCCGAGGATGCCGTAGGGGGCGGGGGGAGCCACGCTGGCCTCGAGGGGCTTGCAGCGAAGCGAGGGACGGGGCTGCAGGGCAATCTCATGCTGTATAAGGGCGAAGACAGGGGTCTCTGGAGACGGGAAGGGGAGGGCTGACTCCGGGTCAGGGTCAGGGAGAAGCGACCGCTGGGCCTGGGGGAGAGGGGGGAGGTGGGCAGGGGCCAGAGCAGGTGCCCCCCCCCCGCACTGTGGGCCACGGTAAGGGGCCTGGCCTTTGACCCCAGAGCAGCGTGAGCCGTTGAAGGTGTCTGAGCCGAGGACTGACAAGATGAGATTTGCGTATTGCGTAGGTCAGCTGAGGAGACTGCGCTATCCAGCAGACAGTGACGGTGGGAGCCGTGATAGGAAGCTTAATCGGGCTCTTGTCAGGCAGATGGCAGTGGTAGAGAGGGAGGCGCTCGAGAGGTGAGGCTGGCGGGGAATAGCTGGGCCGTTTTAGTAGATAAAGAGTGAGGCAACACACGGGCTGGTGGACCCTGAGGTTGGCCTGGGCTGGGGAGGGGGGCACACGGAGACCCCAGGACTAGAGACATGCCGTGGGGAAGCGGGGGCTGGGCAGCAGGAACCATGAGCCCAGGGGAATGGCGGAAGAGTAGCCTGGCAGGTGGGATGAGGGATCCGAGGGGTGTGTTGAGTTTGGGGTGATGGAGCACAGACGCGGGAGGATCCAGGAGGCATTTGAGACCAGGGCCTGGAAGAACATTCAGTGCTCAGTGGTATGGTTTTAAGAGTCTTCCATCTGCGGGGGTGGGGTGGAGTGGGAGGGTGCGTGAGGCTGGGGGGAGCTCGGAGGGGAGCGCAGAGATCTGGAAATCCAGGGAAGAGCCATGAACCAAGGTCCGAACCTGATCTGCCACCTTCAGAGCAGGTAGAGTCAGTACAAGAGTTAGAAAGAGTGGTCGGTGTGCAGAGGAGCTGTGTGAGGGAGGCCTCTCCCCAGCAGCCCACTGTGGTGGGGCCATGGAGGAAGGGCTGTGGGGTGACGGGGCAGCTGACACAGTTGAGTGCTGGTGGACAAGAGCGGGGTGTGTGTGGGGGGGGGCGCAGGTGGCGGGTTAGGATTCCAGCTGGGCCACTTAGCAGCTGTGTTTCTTTGGCTATGTTACTTAACCTCTCTGAGCCTCACTGATCTCATCTATAAAATGAGGATAATAATATTTTGTCAAAGGGCTTTTGTGACTATTTAGATACTCAAAAGATGCCTGTACTTAGCCTGGCATGTAGCAAATAGCAAATGGTAGCTGAAGGAGGAAAAAACCGAGATCAACAGCTGAGGTGTGTTCGTATTAGAGCAATTCTAGACCCAGCTGGTAGAGGGGGTAACACACACGTAGAGGGGCACAGACTTTGCTCTGTCTCCTCCAGGAGCCTCAGTCCCCAGCGCCTTACCTGGCCCAGATTCATGGGCCAAGCAGAGCCCCAGGGTGGTGTGCGTGCCCCGCGGGTGCCATGCTCCTGGTGACAGAGGCCCCTCCCCGTCCCTGCATGCTCTCCTGTGTCCTCCCGGCCTTACTTTCTCTCCCTCTCAGGCCCGGAACATGCCTGTTTGGCTCCCCAGCCAGGATGAACCTCTCCCCAGCAGCAACTGTGCCATCCGAGTCGGGGACAAAGGTTGGTGGTCTGTCCAAGCCAGCCAGTTCATAGCTCGAACCCTACTGTCATCACCCTTGACCTTGGGGCGCCTGGCCGAGGATGGCATGCCACGCTCCTCGGGGTCTGTGTTCCAGGCTCCCCCTCTCCTTGGCTCAGGGCCTCCCACCCACCCAAGCTACTCCGTAGTGCCCTTGCCCGCCTGCTCGGGACCCTCCCTCCGCTGCAGTCGCTGCCCTCTCCCTCCTGGGGTGGGGAGACGAAGCAGCCCCCCCCCCACAGCTCAGCCAGCCTTCCTCTCCAGTCCCCTATGACATCTGCCGGCCGGACCACTCGGTGCTGACCCTGCAGCTGCCTGTGACGGCCTCAGTGAGAGAGGTGATGGCGGCGTTGGCCCAGGAGGACGGCTGGACTAAGGGGCAGGTGCTGGTGAAGGTGAACTCTGCGGGCGGTGAGTTGTGTCTCTGGGTAGGGTGGCCCCAAGGGAGGGGACCCCCTCAGAGCCGTGCCCATCCCCCGAATTAAGATTATCATCATCTCTATTATCTTTATCATGTTAGTGATGGTTGGCATTTATTGGGAGGTTTCTTACATCTCTTCAAAGTGCTTTGCATGTGGTGAAGAGCATGAACTCTGGGGCCTGTTGCCCACATTTGACTTCTGCCCTTTGGCTCCCTTCTCTCTGTCCCTGGGCAGGATGCTTAATCTCTCTGGGCTCTGTTTCATCATCTGTAAAATGGGGATGAAAAGAGTGCCTGCTTCATAGAGGAATTGTGAGGATAAATGAGCTCATCTATAAAAGTGTTTAGAATGCGGTCTGACCCATAGTCAGCACTACGTTATTATCTGTTATTACGTAGCTACTGCTACGTCATTATCATGCTTACATATGTATTGAACTCTAATAGCAATCTTATGAGATAGGTATTTTGATCCTATTTTCAGACAAGGAAACTTAAGCTCAAAGGGGTTCAGTGATTTTCCCAAGTTCACACAGCGAGAGCGTCGTCGAGAGCCTTTGAATTCGGGTAGTTGCTCATTTAGTCTGTAGTCATCTTTGAGGGTCAGCTGTGGGGCAGCAGTGTGTTAGGAGGTAGAGGTACCATGGCAGGTAAGATAGAGCAGCTTGACGGTTAAGAGCCTAGACAGTGGACTCCCAGATCTGAGCTGGAATCCCAGACCCACTGCTTACTGGCTGTGTGATCCTGGGCGAGTCGTTTAACCTCTGTGAACTTCGGTTTCCTCGTCTGTCGAATGAGCACTGTAACTGTACCTATCACATAGGACTGCTGTGGCTATTAAATAAGCTACTGTGTTTAAAGCCGTTAGCACGGGACCCAGCATAAAGCTGGTGCTCGGAATACGGCAACATGAGGATTATTAAGACCTGCCTTTGGAGAACTTGGGACATTAAAAACCACTGTTGTCCATGAAGGACACAGCCCAGGTCTGACAGCTGGAGCCCAGGGTAGGCAGCTGAGAATAATGGCAAGCAATGGCAGGGACACTGGCAAAGCCTCCTTCCTTCAGGAAGTGGGGAGAGAGGATGAGGTCACCTGTGCCTATGTGCTGCTCTGGGAACCACTGCCCTCTGGTGGCTACCTGGCAAGTTGCAGTTGTCCTAAGCCAGTGTTTATTGAGACCCTACGTGCCTCAATATTTTATTACAAACTCCATAATATGTGTATATTTCCTTGTAAGTCACATACATATATTCCTACCCTAATGTTACATGATCATAACACAACACACAAAATAGAAGTGCAAAACAGGTGAGAAAAACCAATAAAGTGAAAGAGCTACGGTTTTTTCCTGGACACGTGGATGGTCTTGTGTACCTTAATTTGGAGGCTGATGGTCTAGGGACTGGGGACTCAGACATGACTAAAAACCCAGTCTCAGTCCACAAGAGCTGATGAAAATCCGCACAAAGATTTCTGCAGGGCCTTTCCCAGTTCTCAAAAGGCCTGTATATGTATCGTGTATTTATAGCCACTAGTTATATTTATATCAATGATTTCATTTGACTTGTGAGTAGTCAGGGAAAATCTTAGTGTCTCCGTTCGACAAAGGAGGAAGCCGAGGCTCACTGAGACTCCAGCGTTGCCTAGCGTCAGCCTGTCTCACTAAGACTCCCCTTTCGTCGTCCTTGGGCCGTGCTACCCTGTGTGTGTGGATGCGTGGGCATGCGCACCTGTGTCTTTGGAACACCTGCCCAGGGCTCCAACCCTGCTACGGGGAGAAGAGAACTTCCAGCCTCCTGAATGGGGTCTCCACCCTGCCTCCGGTTGCTTGCTGGCCGCCCTCTCTGTCCCCACCCGGCACAGCCTCTGCTCTCTTTGCAGACACTGTTGGCCTGCAGCCAGATGCCCACGGTGTGGCCACATCCCTGGGACTCAACGAGCGCCTCTTTGTTGTCAACCCTCAGGAAGTGCACAAGCTGGTAGGGACAGGCAGGGCGCCAGAGCCTGGGGAGGAGCTGCGTTTTGCGGGTGGTAGGAGTGGGTGCTAGGGTCACATGGAGAAGACGGGGAGGGCTGGCTCTGACTGCTGCTGGGCCTTAAGGAGGAAGAGGAAGGAGTTGGCCTCAGCCAATGGGGAAAGTCCCCAGGATGTGGGAGGGGAGAACGGGTTGGGAGCTCTCAAGGGGGAAGAGGGAGACCTGCCTCATCAGGGGTTCCCCAGAGAACAGGCACCCTACAAGGAGGGGTCCCAGCGTCGGGGAGCTGTCTGGGACATGCCTCCTTGGGAAGCCCCTCCGTCAGATGCCCCTCCAGCCCCTGCCCTCCCTGACATTCCTCCGACCCTGGGCACAGAGGCTCCTCCCACCCTGCACCTTTCCCCCGGATTCCCCAGGCAGCCCCCCTGAGCACTCTCCCACCTGCAGACCCCACACCCCGAGCAGCTGGGGCCCACCGTGGGCTCTGCAGAGGGGCTGGACCTGGTGAGCACCAAGGACCTGGCGGGCCAGCTGACGGACCACGACTGGAGCCTCTTCAACAGCATCCACCAGGTGCAGGGGCAGAGCGGAGGGGAGGGGCCGGCGATGTGGGCTCCCCGCCTGCCACGCGCTGACCGCTCATGCTGTCCCCGCCCAGGTGGAGCTGATCCACTACGTGCTGGGCCCCCAGCCCCTGCGGGACGTCACCACCGCCAACCTGGAGCGCTTCATGCGCCGCTTCAACGAGCTGCAGTACTGGGTGGCCACGGAGCTGTGTCTCTGCCCTGTGCCCGGCCTGCGGGCCCAGCTGCTCCGGAAGTTCATCAAGCTGGCCGCCCAGTGAGCGCTGTGGGCTGGGTGCGCTGGGTGGGCGGAGTCCTGAGGCTGCCTTTACTTAAATGCCCGACCCATGGGCAGGGTGTTGCCAAATCTGCCAGCCCCACGCTTCCCTGGGTCCCCTGGAGCCTCCGCCTCCCCACCCCGTCCGGCCCCGGTGCCCGCAGGGCGCTGGACCCCAGGCCGGCTGCTGTATGGGTGCGGGGCTTTGCACGTGGCTGAGGGTCTCTGGGTCTTCTGTTCACAGCCTCAAGGAGCAAAAGAATCTCAATTCCTTCTTTGCCATCATGTTTGGCCTCAGCAACTCGGCCATCAGCCGCCTGGCCCAGACCTGGGAGGTGAGTGCCATCTGCCGGGGCAGGCCAGGGCCTTCCCACCTCGGTCCTGAGTCAGGCCCCTGCCCGTTCTGGGGGTCCTTTTTGGGGATGGAGCTCCCACCCCAGAGCAGTGACAGCCCCGCCTGCCTCTCCTTCACAGAGGCTGCCCCACAAAGTCCGGAAGCTCTACTCGGCCCTCGAGAGGCTGCTGGTGAGTGCTGGGCCCCGGTTCCTCCCTCCAGAAACCCCGATTCTTGGCTCCCTTGCAGCCTCTCTGCCGGTCCTTGTCTACTTCTGGGTCCCCTTGTCTACCCTGGGTCAGGGCCTGGTTCCCTTTGGCCTGTGAGTTTGGGGTGCTGGCTGAGGAACAGGTGTTGAGCGTGATTGGATAGTGTGCTATAGCCCTCAGTATGTGTGCTGGGGGGATGGCATTTGCTGTGGCTATGAGGTCCTGCGTGAGGGCAGTGTCTGGCGCTGGGGTCTGAGGTGCCAGGGGACCGCTGGGGGACGCTGGACTCCAGCTGACCTGCCTCAGGACGCAGGAGGCAGGTCCTGGCCTCAGCTCCCATGGTGTTCTGGGGCCTGTCCGTGGCCCCTCAGGAGACTCAAGGGGCCCATGTGCCAGCCCAGGCCAAGAGATGAGGAAAGAATTCAGGAGCCGAGCCCTCCACTGCCAGGAGCTGTTAGGGGGCCGGCTTGAAAGGTTTGACAGTATTCAGGGGAGAGCTAGTGCAGGGTGCTTTCATCAGCAAGGTTCTAAGACGCTTGAGGAAAAACTTCTCCTGGGGCTCAAGAGGTTCAAAGGAATTTACCCACTAGAGAGAGAGAGGGAGAAACAGGGACGGAAAAGAAAGAGTTTTCCATGAAACCTCAGGGCCCCTGTGATAATGGCCACGACGTGTCCTTGGGGTTTAATCAGAGGCCAGGAAGCCACATCACGCAGACTGGCAGTCACAGGTCCAGGCCCCCCCCGCCTCCGCAGAGCCTGCCTTGGTGAGATCTGGGGCCGAGAGGAAGCTGAGCTCCAAGGGGATGGGTGCACAGCCTCTCCTTGGGACGGTGGGCATTGGTTGCGCTGTGGCACGTGGTGGGTTATGGTGTATGGGACCTTCCCTCTCTCACTGTGGCTTCTTCCCTCTCAGGACCCCTCATGGAACCACCGTGTGTACCGTCTGGCCCTCACCAAGCTCTCCCCTCCCCTCATCCCGTTCATGCCCCTTCTTCTCAAAGGTAAGAGGGCCAGTATCCACCTCCCTGTCTCCATCCCATCCATTCCTGCCCCTGTGTGTCCATCCGACCCTCTGAGTGATTCCAGTGCGCTGATGCCCTGGGGGACACAAAGATGAACTAGGAGTTCACAGGGTAGGAGCAGAGTTAAGACATGCAGACATTAGATGGCCGATGATACGAGGCCTAAGAGATACAAGGAAATCGCTCCAGGAGGTTAGTTGGGGAGGAAGAGGGCCATGTGGGGGACCGACAGGCCCGAGCCCCCCTGTTATTGACCCCTCACCTTTCCTTGGCTGCTGGAAGGGGAAGGAGTTTGGGGACCTATGAGCAAAGCCCATCTCTTTGCAGACATGACCTTCATCCATGAGGGAAATCACACGCTGGTAGAGAATCTCATCAACTTTGAGAAGATGGTGAGTCCGAGGAGAGTGGGTGCCTGACACTGGAATGGGCTGCAGGCTATGCACGTGGCTGAGGGTCTCTGGGTCTTGCAAGACGATGGCCTTGCAAGGGCTTGGGGATGGGGAGGGAGATGGTCTAAAGTTGTTCTCAACAATATAAATATGAATTCTTCCTTTAAAATAGCCATTACTCCATTGCATGCCCTCATGAGGGTCTGGTCTCCACTGGGGAGTGCTGGGGTGACAGCCTCAACTATCTCGCACTTCAACCGGAGCCCCCTCCCGTCTAAGCCCTCCCTGACCTCTGTTCTTCCCAATGCCTGGTCCCCACTGGGTTTCTGGGTGAGCTGGGGCACAGCAGACAGGACCCCATCTCCTACAGCCACTAGTTCCTACGAGCACTTCAGCTGTCCCGCACCAGGGTCCCATTCCTCACACTGGGTCTCACGTCCTTGCTTGGCCCGCAGAGAATGATGGCCAGAGCTGCGAGGATGCTGCACCACTGCAGAAGCCACAGCAACGGTGAGAGGGCGGGTTCCCCGCGTAGGTGCCCCTGACCGATGTCCCCTTCAAGGCACTGGCTTGGCCCTGTCTCGCTGACTCCCCCCTCTCACCCGCCAGTGCCTCTGTCACCGCTTAGAAGCCGAGTCTCCCACCTGCACGAGGACAGCCAGGCGGCCAGGATTTCCACGTGTAAGTGCGGGCAGGGGTGGGCGTTGACGAGTTGGCCATGGCTGGCATTTACAGGCACGTGCATACGTGATGCTGATGACCCTTCACAACACCTCTGTGAGGTAGGCAGAATGTTATCCTAACTTGAAGATGTGCGAACGGGCTGGAGCCTTGAAGAAGCCTGTGGAAGCCACAGGGTTAGATGGAGCTGGGACCCAGGTACTCTTACTCCAGATCTGCGTTCTTTTAATTGGCCTTCAGTTGCACGAAATGGGATTCATCGTAATCCACAGTTCATACCACACCGTCCTCATTATTTTAATGTATGTATGTAGATTCTGATAATACGATGGGCACCTCTGGACCCAAGCCAAACATGAGGACATTGACAATAGCTTCCATCTCCCTAGTGGTGTCCCTCTCTCCTGTCCTCGTGCCCCTCCCGCCCAGGGGAGCCACTCTCCTGAATTTTGAGTTACTCGTTTTCTTGTTTTGGAAAATAGGTTTATTATATATATGTATGATAAAATATATATGCACACGCACATACGTATACATCTTTTAAATACCTCATATATATATGACAACAAAATATTCTTTAGTTTTAGTTGTTTTTGAGCTTAGTAAAAGGGGTATTAAACTGTATGCAATTTGGGGGGGCCTGTTTTCTCCAGTCTGTGCTCTTGACCACCATGCTATTCTGCCCCAGCAGGGGGGCGGGGTGTCTTCTCGATCGGCCGTGGGAAGTGGCAGGCTCGGTGGCGGAGGGCAGGGAGGCCGATTTGCTCCTTGGAGGAGGAGGGGTGGGCTCTCCAAAGTGCGCGGCGCCCCCCCGCCGACCACCCCTCCCCCCCTCCCCCCACTTAGGCTCGGAGCAGTCCCTGAGCACCCGGAGTCCAGCCAGCACCTGGGCTTACGTCCAGCAGCTGAAGGTCATCGACAACCAGCGGGAACTGTCCCGCCTCTCCCGGGAGCTGGAGCCGTGAGGAGGGGCCGGGCTGGAGCAGGCACTGGCCGCCGGGAGAGCCAGGACGAGCCGGGCCAGGAGGCCCACGGGCTGGCCGCGCCGGGCAGGGGCTGTCCGCGGACTGAACTTGAGGCCCTGGAGTGGGCGGCATGGAGGCAGCCGTCCCCTTGATGACTGGTGGCCAAGGAGGACCTCGGGATGGAATGAGCCGGGGCCCAAGGCCAAGGAATGGGGGACAGAGAAGCCCTGGAGTGGGTGGGAGAGCAGAGCGCTCCCTCTGTGTGTTCAATAGAGAGCTCTCCGCACCAGGTCTTTTCCAGATTCCATGCCTCTCGGCTTTGTTGACCGGCCATCGCCGGGCCCCTGGGGTGTGTTTCCGCAGTGGACCGAGCGTCTGCATGTGTGTGGCATGTGGGTGGCAGGGGCAGGCCCGCTGCCCGGGGAGGTGGGGAGGCAGGGAAGGGTGGGGGCCGTGCTGCTTTTCTTTCCACGGCCTGTGCGATAAACAGCTGGGTGTGGTCGGGGCTGTTTGTCTGGGAGTGGTGGTCCCTGAGGAGACTTATTGTTACCCTAAGCGGACAGAGAGGCTGTGTTCTCGGGCCAGCCCCAGGGGGTGTGGCAGGGAAGGCCGAGCCCTGCCCCCTGCCCGGGATGGTCTCTGGGACCCTGCAGGGCTCCAAGGCTGACTGCGGCTGGACCTCAGCTTGGTCACCAGAGCGGCAGGAGCCTGGAGCCCTGCACGGGGCTGGCCGGAGTGGCCCTCAGCTGTCCACAGTGGTCTGAGAGGTCGCTCCTCCCTCCTCTCCCCTCCCCTCCCCACTCCACTTCCTGCCCGTCTGCTTGCAGCCCCGCTGGGCGGTGCTCTGGGAGGCGAGGCAAGGCGGAGGTGATGGAGAGGCTAAGGCTGAGGCTTCTGAGGGGAGCCCATCCCTTGCTGAGGCCTAAGGGCATCCAGGAGTCAGATTTCCTGCCAGCAAGCCTTGTCAGCTTGGAGTCCCCTCTCCCCTGCCAGCTGCCGTGACGGGCAGTGATGACCCTCCTGCCCCGGGAACTCACGTGAGGAAGCCCCAGGTGGGGCTGCCCTCCTCTCTGCTCCCTGTGGCTCTGAGCCTGGCCAGGGGAGGTGCGCTGTCTGACCCCGAGAGGGGCCTCTCGGCCTTGGGGATGACCCGGAGTAGGTTCTGAGCAGCAGGGTCCTGGGGCATGTGGAGGGAGTAGGCCCATACCTGGGAGGAGGAGGCAGCTGGTATAGCTGCCGGGGCTCAGGCTGGACACACCCTCACCTCCCCCCGCCCCCACACTGCCAAACCTCTCATCCCTGTGGTCATGGACACGCACTGCTTCCAGAAAGGGCCAGAGCCCTTGGCAGGAGGCAGCCCAACTGGGATTATGCCTCGGGTTTCTAAGTGCATCTGAGCAAGTCAATGAACAGTTCTCTGCCTCCATTTCTCCATCTGTAAGATGGGTGTGATACGATGATCTCAGATCAGCGCTTAGTGGCAAACAAGTAAACTGCAGCTCTGCCTCTGCAGCTGAGGTGACAGCTGACGGCTGTCCTGTGTCCTCTGCCTGCTGGGGCAACATCACCTCAGAGGAAGTGGGGAGCCCACTTCCTCAGGAACAGCCTGGGGTGGAGCAGACGGCAAGGTAACCAAGCCAGTGTGCCCTTGCCCGTGGGTAGAGATGGAGGACCCTGAGGCACGGAAGCTTCCAGAGCTGAGCAGTCATGACATGAGGTGCAGGCTCGGTGAGTCAGGACTCCCAGGGCCTTTCTTCTCTCCTAAACCCATTGTCTGTCAATGTTTCAGCAAAGGCCAGACCGGCCAGCCAGGCGCCCTTCTCCATCCTTTCGGACCCAGGGTGAGACCAGGCCTGTGATGAACGGTGGGAGCTGAGCGTGGTGGGGCTGGTGTCCTCCATCAGCATTTCTCTTTTTCTTCCCTGTGGTCACACCCGTGTCCCCAAGGAGCTTTGGCTGTGCAGGAATCTCCCTTCCACCTTGACCGCCTGGCCACCTCTAGCTGCCTTAGTCTCTGGGGCCAGACACCTTTTGAGCCTGTAGGGAGAGGCCTTGCCAGGAAAGCAGTGCCCAGGGCAGGCAGGGGACATAGACCGGGA
This sequence comes from Lagenorhynchus albirostris, assembly GCF_949774975.1. Taxonomy (NCBI): domain Eukaryota; kingdom Metazoa; phylum Chordata; class Mammalia; order Artiodactyla; family Delphinidae; genus Lagenorhynchus; species Lagenorhynchus albirostris. Next base: position 64,906,951 of record NC_083105.1, read on the forward strand.
GCCGAAGGCCCCAGTGATGGGCTGGACCACTGCGGAGGAAAAGGCTCCAGGTCACGGTGGCCTCTTGCCCTGAGGGCTGTGTCACCTTCTGAATCCCTGACTGCCCAGGCATGGGGTGGAGTTGTGGCATCCCTCGTGCACCCTAGCAGCCCGGGCTGTGTGTAGGGGGCCCCCAGTGTGTGTCCCAGCTTCGGGAGAGCTGCGATGGGAGGAGGAATTCATGGGACTGCTGAAAGAAGGAAGTCTGAGGTCAGACCTTTAAAACAATCTCTTACCTAAAAGGGGGTAAAGCAGAGAGGGAGTGTGTGTGTGTGTCCTATGGGGAGAAGGGACAGAGGTGGTAATTCCTAACATCCCTCTTTTACCCTCTTATCCTTAGTTTCCCTGCAGAGCCCTGGGGCAGCCTGGGGACCAGGCCAGGACTGTAATTGTGGGGTGCACACCAGGGAGGGTTCCCCTCCAGCAGGCTGAGCAGGACCTGGTGAAAAGGTAGGGCAGCCTGGGGAGCCCCGACCCTCTGGCTGCTCCCACTTCTCTCCTGGGAGCCAGCCATCCCCTTTCTCCCCAAGCCCCCTCCAAGCGGGACAGACCTGGAGGTGGTGATCTAGCGCCCTTCCCCCACCAAGGCATCCAGCAGAGTTAGAGCTCACGGTTGGGGGCGGGGCCCGGGGGTCGGGGGTGGGGCAGACCTGCTTTCACATTCCCCGTGGCTTCTGTGTTCCCGGCAGCCCCGGGCCTCTGCCTGCTCTGCCTTCCAAGCAGCAAAGATTAATCTTCTTAATGTTGCTGTTACTCACAGTATTTCTCGCGCTAATAGACTGAGATTTGAGTAGCGTTTTCATCTTTTCCAGCACACTTTCACATCTATTATCTTAATTTTTACCCTGATGATAGGGTAGGTATTTTTACCCCTGTTTTGTAGTCAAACTGGAGCACGTAAAGATTTGCCTAAGGTCACATAACTGGTTAATAACAGGGTGGACTGGCGAAGGAACTGGATGTGTATCAGCCATGCCCATGCAATGGGCCTCCCCATCCATGCCTTTCCTCGTGCCCCTGGCACTCCAGATGCAACCTTTCTGAGCCCCAACATTTTCTGCTTTCGTAGGGATAGACACAGCATATAAATGTCTCCCTCCCTCCCTTCATTTTGGAATACTTACCATGGGCTTTGTAGGGGAGTCCTACCTATAAGACGGGCAGCCCTGGCCGTCCTGGAGCAGACCACCCAGCTAGGCAGACGGGCACAGGACAAGGCCATCGGAGGGGACGAGATGCCACAGAGGGCAAGGCCAGAGAGAGGTGCGTGCCTAGGGCCACGGGGTCTCACTGCTCACCCCCAAGCCCCCAGGCGCCCAGCTGCTCCGTTGGGCTGCAGGTTCACGGTCCCAGCCATCCGGCCCCCAGAACCCTGCATGCCGGCCTCACAGCTCTGCCTTCCAGAGTTGGGGTGCTCTCAGCTCACCACTGGTACAAACCACCTGAGTATCAGTACGGTGGCTGGTGGCTGGGAAGGGCTCTGACCTGGCCCTTGCTCTTGATCCCTCCTCCCTCCCATGGAGGTCAGAGCATAAATGCATTTCCAGAATGTGTACTCAGACCCTGCCCCGTGCACAAAGTTCTGGGCTTCTCACGTGTGCCAAGGCCACGGGCTGGAAGTACATAGTGTCCTCTCAGGCCTGTCCAGCTGCCGTCTCCAGCCAATCTGGGTGACCCTCTCTGGGATTCTGGGCTCTTTGAGACCGGAGCCTAGCCCAGCCTGACAGGGCCCTGGAAGGGGCTTGTGGTACAAGTGATGGGTGGCTATCATCCCGCCCAGCGATGATGAAACTGATCTCTCTGAGAAGCCAAGTCCGACTCCCCTGCGCTTTGAGATCTCTTCTCTCCCACGCCTGGGGCCTTCGTGCGCGGGCCAGGTGGTCTGGATGGGGCCAGAGGGGCCGCCTCTGCAGGAGCATGGGCCTAGGGACCCCCAGAAGAAGGAGGAAGGGCTGGGCTCAGAGCCCAGACCCACTTTGTGTGGGAAAGTGTGAGACTCTGGTTGCTTGCGTGTGTTTAGACTGACCGTTACGAACCCGGAGCCAGGGAGCCGAACGTTCACGCTGCCTGCCATCCTGTTGGCCCTTGAGGAGGGCTCGGGGCCTCAGTTTTCTCGCTGGGGTGTGAGTTGCGGGCAGCCAGAGCTGCTTCCCGGTTGCTGAGTGGAGGAGAGCTCAGGCTTTCCTGGCGCTCGGGGGGCTCTAGCCAGCAGAGGGGCGGAGACAGGGTGACTTTGTGCTGCAGCCATGGCAGCAGGACGCTTTACACTTACTCTGCCTCCCAGAAAAGTGCTCTGGGAGAGCTTGACGCAGCGCAGGCCAGTGTCAGGGCAGTCCTCCCGCAGGTGGGCCGTGTGTGCGGGAACCTCGGCCTCAGCAGCACCTGGCCTTGAGCAAGTCCCTGCCTCTCCCTAGACCTCAGTTTCCTTATTTATAAACAGGGATTTGGACTAGAAGGGTTTGGGATGTCTTCCTGCAATTAGTGTCTTTGATTTAGACAGCTCAAGGCGTCACACGGGGTGAGACTGTGCAGACCCCTCTTGGTCATGAGGCTGTGGGGCCTCCCCACCTTCCTGAGCACCTTCCCAGTGGTGGCCCCCAGCCAGACTGCCCGCGGGAGGGAGAGTCAGCTGTGAGCACAATTGTGTTAGAAGCATTCTCAGAGAGTTCTCTGCCCCTAAATATCTCCTACTGCAGCCTACCCGAATCCCAGTTGTCTGTGGGAGGCCCCTCTTATGTAGGTACGTAACTTGGGAGGATTCTAATGGTCACTTTAAGGGGGAGAGCAGGAACGGAAGAGTCCCCAGGCAGGGGCATAAGGGGCATTTTCATGACATCAAGTGAGGGGCAGGGTCCAGAGTATGACTTAGGGAACACGGCAGAGTCTTCCAGGGTGAGAGTTGGAGGGAGAAGTGGATGGCCAGCTCCTCTGGGGCAGGGCCCTGCAGGGTAGCCTGGGTGCTGGAGGGGGAGCCTGCACATCCAGGCTGCACTCTGGTGGCCCACGGAGGAGGCCAGCCTTCTCTGTCTCTCCTCTCGTTTCTTGTCTCCTGGGCCGTGCAACTGTTGGCAATCTCATCAAACAGAACCAAGGCCTAGGAGGCCAGAGCTGTTCCCACTGAAGCTCTTGGCCTCCCGCAGAGCAAAGCTCAGTTCCCCAGGCTACAGCTGCAACCCCAGAAAATAGGTGCTACCTTCGGCAACCGAACCAGGTAAGCTGGATGATGTGTGACTCGTTAAAGAATCATCCCCAAGACCTGAAAGTACTCAAAGTGTACATTTTGAAATGTAAATTTATTTTTGGAATTATATTTGGAATTTTTTTTTTTAAATCACCTTATGGGGAATTCCCTGGCGGTCCAGTGGTTAGGACTCTGCGCTTCCAATGCAGGGAGCACAGGTTCGATCCCCGGTCAGGGAAGTAAGATCCCAGAAGCCTCGCGGCGTGGCAAAAACGAAAAGAAAGAAAAAGAAAGATTGCCACTTTCTCATGTCTCTGTTTTAAAGGTAATTTTTTCAGGGAGGCCTTCCCTAACCATCCCATGTAAATTAGATCTTATGTGACCTTATTTTTTTTTTTAAACACACACTTATCCGGTCTTGTTACGTGCCCGATACTGTTTTAAGGCTTTGCAAGTCTTGACTCATTCAAGTCACCACAACTGCCCTGTAAGGTATTCTTATTCGCTCTATAGTTACAGGGGACACCAAGGCACAGAGAGGTCAGGGAACTTGCCTAGGGTTGAACAGCAGGTGAGCGGCAGAGCTGGGATTCAATCCCAGGCAGTCTGGCTTAGAACCAGTGGTCTCAGCATGGTGTTCTGCTGGCCCCAATCCAAGCTTTCGGTGCACTCCGTTCCGTCGTCCTGTAAAACGCTGAGCAACTCACCCTTGCATCCACTTCGCTTTGCATAACGGAGCGCATGCTCAGATGCACGAGGAAGGGGGAAGTTGTCCATCATCCAACTACCTCGGCACAGTAATTATGGTAATTTTGACAGATTGTAGATCTCCAGACCGTGGGTCGGGAACTGCCCCTGCCAGTCCTGTCATCGCCTTTGTGAGCAGCCGGCTGTGCCCAAACACCTGGGGTGAGAGGTGTGCGAGGTGCCTCACGCCTGCCTCGTTCCCGATCGGCCTCCGCCCCTTGCCCTTGCTCACTCCCCCGCTGCCTCTCCGAGCCTCCTTATCACTGTCTGCCTGTCTCGGCCACGTCTCTTTTTCCCGTCTGTGCCTCCAGACCCTCTCCAAAGCCACTGGGGTTTGAGGACATGAAACAGAAGTTTTATTTTACAATCACTAGCAGGCGGTATAAAACAAACATTAACACAGCTGGCAAAAAGCGCGGGCAGCTGGTTATCTGGGATCCTAAAAAGCAGGGTAAAGTTGAGTGATCTTTACATTGTGGATTCAGAAGCTGCTGGAATGCTGGGTTCTAGCCGATCCCTGCACTGGCTGCCCCTTGGCGGTGGTGTTGCCAACAGGTGGTTTGGGGCTTTGGGTCCCCCCCCCCAAAGTTTCCATTACTCCTGAATGTGTTTGCTATGAAAATACAACTACAGAATGAATCCCTGCACCCGCTTCCAGCCACTGCCCATAAGCCCTCTCCCCCCGCCCCCAGTACCAACCCGGGAGCGTCCAGAGCTCCTGGAGGGAACCATCTGTTCTCTCCGTTTTGCGAGTCATCTTCCCTTGGGCTTTTATCACAAGTGAGGCTCAAAGGCTCAGTTTGCTCATTCAGTCACTCACTCATTCACTGATTCATTGCTGGTCCCAGGCACAAGTTGACAGTTATCTAACACACATCGCATGGGCAATACAAAGCAGTAGAGGGGACCCAGGAGGCAGGGTTCCTATCTCAAGGAATTTCAGAGGCCAGCCGAAGAAACAACCTGTGTGGATGAAAAGTTCACCGGCAGTGCAGGGGTTAACCGACACTTCGTTGGCAGCACTGTCTATCCGAGGCAGCTGTGATGTGTTTCAAAGGCACACATGACAAATATCAAGAACTGAGTCCATAGGCAGGAGTGGAGGAGGAAGTTAGGCTTTGTGGAAGGGTGGGTTTGCTCTGGGCCTGGAGGATGAGTAGGAGATGGACAGCTGATGTGTTTGGGGAGGGCCCTCCAGGCAGAGGACCAGCATGGGGCATGGCCGGCACAACCAGAAGTACCGCCTGGGTACATCATAGTACACTGTGATGAACGGGGCAGGCGGCACGTCTGACTAACATGCCTAGGGTTGGCGGTGAGTGTGATGCTGAATGTCAAGGATGCCCACAAACTTAAAAAAAAAAAAAAAGCTTGGGAACCGAATCGTGGTACACAGCACACAAACCAGTGTGGGAGAAAACCACACGTGGAGCCGTGCTAAGACACTCAACAAGAGGAGACTACAGACTGACGCGGCTCACACGTGACCAGATGTGGGCTGCCATCCTGGGGCACTCCCAGGTCACGGTGGGATGGAGCCTGGAGATCCAGCATCTTCAGGTGCCAGGGTCCCCTTGGTAAGTGACTCCAGGCCTCACCTGTGCTGGACCAGCTGCAGGGCCCTTCCAGTCTCTGGTCGTGTGCAGAAGTGACTTGGCCTTGGTTTCAGAGAGGTCAAGGGTGGTGGTCTAGGCTGGTCTGGGCATACGTCTCCTTTAGTAGCCCCCTGGGGCTCTCCCGTAGCCTGTTGGTCCTCACACACCCCTGACCCTCTTGGAAGCCCAGAGATGAGTGTGAGCTACTTCAAACAGCAGCCTAACGCTGGGGCTTCTCTGTCCTCTATCCCACCAGAAACCGGTGGGTTCCAAGAACAGTTTTCTAGCCCAGCCTGAACCCTGCCAGTCCAGCGTCAGCATAGCCCCAGCCACAAAGACAGCACCAGTAACTATTTGCTGCTGGAATCCCCACTCCTCACACCACTGACGGCTGACAGCCTCCTAGACTCTTGCCCAGGCAGCTGCACCCTCTCCACCCTCCAAACCTTGGCGGAGGCCATAGCTGCAGCCTCCCCTCCCTTCCTCCCGTGGAGCGGCCGCCTCCGTTGGTGTCCTCATTGTGGGGATACTATCCACAAGAACCTGTTGCCAATTTCTCCCCGCCCGGGTCTCAGGGCCCCAGCCTCCTGGGATTCCCACCTTGCTGGCTGGCCCCCACGGTGGCTCCTTGGGAAGTAGAGCTTTTCATCAAGGGTGGAAAGCTGACAGGGGGACCTCACTGGGGGAGAACTTGGAAAAAGAGCAACAGCATTGTCTGCCCAGGAAAAGAAAGCTGTCTGAAATACAATTCACCGTGTCTGTCTCTGTGTACATACGTGTGCGCATCGAAGTTTATGAGGCGTCTTTGCATGAACGTGTGGATGTGTGCTCCTAATATTGGCCAAATGGATTTTTCCTACTGTCCTGTCGACTTTTGTCCATGTCAGCAGGTCTCGGGGTTTGGGGTTTGGGAATCTGATCTGGGAAGGGGGGATGAGCAGCCCCGTGATCCCTCAACACCAGAGGGCCTCCCGTGGAGGCAGAGTGACGATGTAGTGTTGTTAGGGCATTGCAACATCATATGAGAAGTGGAACCAGGTGACCACGGAGGTCCCTTTAATTCCGATGCATCTGACTCCAGACCACTTTGCATAGCAACCCAGACATAATTAAGTGGTTGTTGATGTGCTTTGAAGGTTGCTGTTTGAGGCAACCTTTCTGTGTCTCAGTTTCCTCACCTGTAAAATGAGGGTAACGATAGTACCTATAAAGGGTTGCAGCGAGCGTGGACGGGATAGCACGTAGGAAGCTCTTCGTGGGTGACACGTGGTACGTGTTCAGTCAGTGCTGGCGGTCGTGGTGAAGGTCAACCTTCTGGTTCTTGTTGGAGGACCCTATCCAGGACACTTCGGTCCTCAGATGGCCCATCTGGCTCTATGGGGTCAGTTTCAACTGTCTCCCCAGCTCCCAGCCTTGCTCCTGACCTAAAACTCCCCTGATGGAGGGAAGCGCTCCCACCCTTGAAACTCCATCCCACAGTCGGTTCAGCTGGACATCAGGGCAACCCTGGCCAGACCCCACTCCCACTCTGATAGGTTTGGCCTCACCCAGGGTCCCACCCTGGAAGGGACAGACCTTCCAATCCCAAACTCTGAGGCACCATTGCTTTCTGCCCGGCCAGGGACACTCTCCTTTATTCCCTAAACTACCTGGGGTCCAGGATATGTCCCCGTGCTCCCAGTCCAGGGAGGGTGAGGATTCTGGCTGGCAGTGGCTCAACCTCTGCTTCCCGGTTGTGCAAATGGCACTTATGCAAACAAAGGGCTCCTTCTCCCTTTAAGCGGGCTTCCTTCCTGGAGAAAATGGCGGGGCAATTGTGCTGGTGGTGTGAGTCCCTTGCAAGGTGGGGACTGCCCCACCTTGCAGCTGTGCACCCTGGGGGGCCTGAAAATTAAAATCTGAGAACTTGGAAAGGATCATTAGCTCCAACCCCATCGTTTCAAAGATGGGAAAACTGAAGATGGGAGAGAGAAAGAAAGTTCCACTGTTAAAGAAGGATGGAGGATGTGTTCACCCCGACTCCACCCCAGGAAAAATTACTGCAGCGTGGTCTCAATTGTTCATCAGTTTTGCCTTTTTCTATGAGACTTCCTTTTTGAGAGGCCTGAGAATCTCCGTGCAGTGCTCTTTCTGGAAAGGGCATTTTACTTAGAAGATTTTACCTTTATTAGGAGGGAAAACTTGGCAGCCCTACGTTGCTGCATCTCTGCTCCCAGACCTGGGAGGATGGGAGCCCTGAGAGCCTTGTCTCTCTCTGGGGAGGGGTCCCTGGGGGAGAGGAGTGTAAGAGGGATGAAGAGAGGAGAGAAATGATGGTCCTTTGGCTGCCTTTAAGAGGCGTCATCAACCTGGAGCCTGGGAGAACCTGAAAGAGGTAAAACCTGAGATGCTGACTCAGTAAGAGGTAAAGGCCCATTTGCGTGACATTTCAAGGGTGACGTGGCTACGTGTGGCTTGATGTAGCAAGAACAGCACTTGTTTCTGACCTGTGCCTCCTAGATCACTCCTTCTGGAAGCCCAAAGCTTGTTGAAGCACTTCCTGTTTGTCTAACACATAATGACCCTCTTACTATGTTCCTCATGCTGAGCACCTGGAATTCAAATATGGAGCCAGTTGAGGCCCTTGGAGGGTCAAGACCCTGGCTTGCAGGTGGGTGGATGTTTGAAAGGCATCACCCAAAGATGAGCTCATGAGTGCTCCCCCCCACACTAGACCCAAGTTGCTGTGCCTGCTCGCATGACCTATTTTCTAGCTACAAACAGCTAGCATTCCTTGTTCTAAACATCTGGCGTTGCCTGCCTGCTTAGTTCCCTTGCCTCGGGCTTCAAACGGCTGTTGGGCTAACCCACTCTCCACCTCCGTCCCCCTGGAAGGACCTGGATGCACCAGATCCACAGGTTCTGATGTCTTTAAAAGGATCAGCCTGGGCAGCAAGGCTCATTTGGGAGCTGTGATATTCACGTTGACTCTAGTGAGAGTCCAACGGCCAATCGCCTTTTGGCCTCCAACCGGACACCAGGAAGGCCTGTGTTCCCCTGATAGTGGCCGTGCTCTGCGGCCTGGCCTGGGCTGGTAAGTCACTACTGGTGGGGATGGCAGGAGTCCTGCCGAGAGTTGGGGGACTTGGGAGAGTGTGAGGGTAGTGAGAAGAGAGGGAGCCAGCTCTGTCCTAAAGCCATGGACACCTTAGACCAAGCCTGGTCTGAGGCAGGAGTTGCCTCTGGAGTGGATTGGGTTGTATGAAGGGAGCTGCAGAGCTGATGGACCGATGTCATGGAAGCCCCTTCTCGACGACTTGGAAGATGAGCCCCAAGCATCCCTTAGTCCAGCCTGACTTTTGATCTCACCAAGGTTTTGTTTTCTGGGGCCACTGTATAGCGTAAAGCTGGGCTGTGGCCGACTGGCTTTGAGTGGCCTGGTCGCCCTTGGTCACTTCCTCTGCTACCTGGGGGTAGGTGAGCTGTCTGCGTGGGACCTTTCCCTGAGTAAAGGCTTAGGAGGAGGGCAGGCTCCGGGGAAACTGGAAGAGCCCCTGACCAGGAGGCAGGTCATGTGGTCAGAGGAATCAGTCTTGTCCCGTGTTAGAGGACCTAAAGCAGAGAAGGGTCCTGGCCCCCAGGTACCAGCGATGCAGGGACAGGACCCGTGGCTAAGGATGGGAACATGTTCCTGTTCAGCAGCTGCAGATGCGGACGCTGATGTGTTAATTAGTGGTTACTGGGTGAGTGGGGAGAGTGCCAAGGGAGGGGGCTGGGCTGAGGGATGTGGGGGGAATCCTCAGCCCAAGGAGAAAGAATCCCACTCAGGTTTTTCCTACCTAGGACTGTCGTAAGGGTGAAATAAGATAATATACAAGAAGCCCCCTACATGGAGTGAGATCTCAATAAACTGGGTCTTTGGTTATGATTATAAAGATAAATACATATAAAATCATTTATAATATTTATAAGTATATTTAGAACATATTAATTCTAGTAATATAACAAGTATTTATTTATATAAAATAATTTATATAAACATAAAATTTACTCTTGGAATCATTTCCAGTCAGGTTGTGGATAAGGAGACCCCTAACAGGATTCCTAAATGGAAAACGTTTGGAGGGGAAAGCCATTCCCAGGCCTCCCACGCTGGATGGGATCGTGTACCCCCTCTCCAGCACACATGGCAGAGAGCTGGGCCCGGGGTGGCGCAGAGCTCTCGGTAGGGAGTGAGGGAGGGTGCGAGAGCCTCTAGCTTACTGTGAAGGAGTGGTGTGGGGTTGAGGCATTCCAGTCTCAGGAGAGGAGAGCAACTGGAGACATTTGATCCTTGGGGGACATCCCTGAGGGCAGAGGCCAAGGTGGCTCCGGAAGGGCAGATGGAGCCCTTGCTCCTGGGGCTGGTGGTCTGATCCTGCTATGGGACTGATGGGGAAGAGAGGGTCCAGTGGGTGATGCCTCCTTCTTTCCTGAAGTGGGGAAGAGGCTCGGTTCTTGTCTGTCCTATGCCAACATCTCAGAACTTAGATGCAAGAGTATGAATAGCACGGGAGCCAGTCTTAGGTCCCTGGTTGTTTCAAGTGAATTGAAGCAGGAATCTGGTCCTGGAAGTGAATCTACCTGGTTGGCTAGGTGTCCACGGAAACAGCCTCTGAGACCCCCCAGAGAAGCACAGATGTAGGAGTCCCCAACCATCAGAGGGGCTGAGGGCTGGCATATAGGGACACCCAGGTTTGGGACCAAGTTTCTTGGTGGGCAGTGTGGTTAGGGACTGGGTGTTCAGGCATACTGAAGTGTTGGAGTGTACGGAGAAATTTAGCATTTCGTGTAGGGATGGGGGCTGGTGACAAGCTCTTCCCGGGGACTGGAGAGGGTACCTCTGTCCAGGAGAAGAAAGGCCAAAACGGGGTAAGGCAGAAAGAGAGTCAGAGAGATGGGGCAGAGGATTACTGGAGCGGCGATTCAGGCGCCTGGCTAGCGAGCGAGGTGCACACAGAGTGTTTGTATGAACGGGAGGTACCGGGTGGGGTCGCTGGAGTGAGTAGTCAGGGTGACACTCTGACACTCACCTGAGTGTCCCCAGAGCAGCCCGGGGAGGTACGTATGAGGAGAAGTCCCTCCCCCTCCTAACCTCCCCCCTCAAGTCCCTAGGTCCTCTTGAAGCACACGGTGAGGTGTACAGGGACGTGTGAAGGATCCCTGGCCTGGGGTTCCTACTGGGGACAAAGTTCTTGAACAGAGATGAAAAGGTCCACTCAGCCAGGGCCAGTGGGGCGGCGCCCTCTCGAGCTCTACAGAGCTGACTATTGACTTGCAGCCCTTCTCGACTGGTACCAGCTGCTGGAATGGGGTGAATTCCTTCCTTGGACTCTGCTGATCTGGCCCATTAAGAGCGTTGCCCTGATTTGTCTGAATTCTCTCCCTTTGGATTCTGGGTGTACTGCCAGGCTGACTGAGCAGGCAGCTGACACAGCCTTCCTACTGGGCTGAAAACTTCACCTTAAGGTCTTTGCATTTGGGTTCCACCAAGGGAGCATCATTTAAGATTCAGGGGGAGTTCCCCTAGGCTTGGAGGGACAAGTGGCCTTGGGCCTGGTCTCTTTTAGGGACAATCCACTGGCTCTGCCTTTCTGGCCACACTGGAAGCCCTTTACACAGTGTGAAGTTGCCTCAGGACCTGGGTTCATCTTGACGCCTCTTTGATGTAAAGAACACAGACCCATAGCGGAGATGTCAGCTAGAAACTGTCAGCAACATCAACATGCTGACACCCCAGCCCGAGCGATGGCCCAGTTGAAACCCCGGGAGGGAGTCAGCTAGATTGAGTAGGTAGACAGGGAAGACTGCTCCAGCCAGTCTGGACACTTGCCACCTGGAAGATGGGCATGAAATACTGACTGTTTATTTATCTAACATCTAAGTGGTGCAAGTGTGTCATGCGGTGTCCTAAGTGCTTTACAAAAATGAACTCATTTAATTCTTATGAATAGACTATGAGATGGGCTCCATTATTATCACACTTTTACAGAGAAGGAAACTGAGGCAAAGAAGGTCAAATGACTTGCCCAAGATCACATAGCTAGAAAGCAGAAGAACCAGAATCCTGGCCTCGAGCAGTTTGGTTCTTTGTCTCTCTGCTGTGCCACCCTCATTAGCACAGTATAAACCCTAATCCCAGAATGCAAACCAGTGACTAAACCCATATCTCTCTTCTCCACCTCCACCCCAATCCAGGCTAAATTTCGATGCTACACCTGTGTGGAATCACAACCAGGACCAAACCCCAAATCTAAGCTAAGGCAAAATTGGGATTATTTCTCCTCTCCTAGTCTTGACACATTCCTCAACCCTGCAGTTTTCAACCTATTCCCTTTCCTTACCCGAACAGCAACACAAAATTGTTATTTTACCAATAATTAACTCAAGCCCAAATCCTAACTTTAGCTCTTAATCTAAACCTAACCCACCCCAATCCGGGCCCCAGTTAGGTTTCAGTTTCTTCATTCATACAAATTCCAGTGTTAACTGTGACTCTGACTCTGATCTTGACATTCTCCGTAACCCACAGCCTGACCCTAAACCCAGTACCCACTAAATCCAAACCTCAGGAACCTCAAATGGAAACAAAGGCTCTGTTATCACCCTTAAAGCCCAGAGTGAAAGGAAAGAGCGCCCAGCCAGCTACCCGCTCCACTGTCTTTGCTGTGGCGGGCTTGTTATTTTAGGAGTGCTGGTGGGTTTGTACCATGTCTTTCAAAATTTCTTGTCTTATGCCCCTTGTGACCAAAAGCTGGCTTCTGCAAGCCATTTGGCTGGAGTAAGGGATGTGGTCTGTGGTTACATAACAGAACTTATTCCAAAGTCCAATTCTCACCCAAACCCACCTCATTCCCCACCCTGAGCTAAACTAACCCAAACTAGAAGAGACAGAAAGACGTGACACGGGGGGGGGGGGGAAGAGGGTGCAGAGGAGACCAAACGAAGGGGAGGCAAGAACAGAGAAGCAGAAGACATCAAAGGGACACAGGATGAGAGACAGAGGTCAGAGGGGAGAAGGCAGGTGGGATCACTGGAGTGAAGGTGACTCACCAGCCTCTATGTGACAGGTGAATGGTGGCCTCTGGGCCATGCCCAGCCCACAGACCTCTTTCTTCGGTCTGTCTGAATTTTTTAAAGTTGGAAAAGTTCACATAGAAATGAAGGCTTCTTTTGAAAAACTGGAGGCTCTGGCGACACTGAGCCTGCATCTCAACATGGCAACAATTGGCTGGAGCTGCTAGTGGCAGCCAGTTTCAGGCAGGGCATCGTTCCCAGGTTTGTCACCGTCCCCACTTCTTTCTACTGCCTTCCTGCTTCTTGACTCATTTGTGTTACAGGTCTAGCCCCGATTGGCACCTGACTCTGTGATCCTGGTCTCTATTATTAGTCAGTGGGTGGCAGGTGGTGGGTGGTGGGGACGAGGCTTATGTTGTGTATGGGAGGCTGTGCACGTACCTCTCCCCGGCAGCTAGCAATGACCTTCCCTGCCAGGTGGGGCTCCTGCCCCTGTCTGTGAACCCTTCTGCAGAGGGTGCCTTGATGAGGAGAGTAGGATCCCCATAGAGCTAAGTTTGTGACCTTTACTGCCCGTAGGCCAAATGGAGTCATGCGCATCTCGCTGTAATGGCCACCACTTGTCCTGGGTATTCTAGGATGTCTCCAACATAAAACCCCAACTTAAAATAAAGTAGATGTCGTTTACCTGGAATATCTGTCTGAACTACCAGGATTAATAATATCTGGAAAATTTAAGTAATTCCCCAAAAAAGCAAAAGAATGAAAATATCATTTTAGCATGCATTACATTACCAATTATCATTTTCAAAAGTAAAAAAGTGGTAGTGAACTTTCCCAACTTGCATGCCACCAGGAAGACCACATGGCATCAGTAACTGACAATTCATACCACTCTTCCTATCGCGAGTGGACTGAGTGGTTGCACATCTCTGACCTGTCATTCCCAGGCCAGAGGTTAAATGGGACATGCATCGCCCTCAAAAGCCAGTTGTTCTTCTGCTACTCCAACTACACAGTTTAAAATTTGAAAAACTCGCTTTGAATAATTCCCTTGTTTGGATGCTTCCAATATTTTAGACTCCCAGATAAATGGTCTTCTGCTTTGTGACATGAAGCGTTGCTAACCGTGTGTCAAACCGTGTGTCCCATGGTAGGTAATGGCCAGCAAGACCACTGCATATGGTTGTGCAGGTTGCGCACTGCACAAGGGCCCCTGGTTGAGAAGGTGAGTTGGACCAAAGTTGAATTTGTATCCTTCTCGCTAAGCCATGTGTCTTGGTGAAGAGCTGTGTCTGCTGAGAAAGGCGTACCTTTTCCTAATTTGCCCAAGAGTGGTTTCTGCTGGCCCAGCAATGTGCCCTCAGAGTTACTTCCACCCAAAAGAACGCTAAATCAATTTACACAAAAAACACCACACATACGAGCAGCTCTGCTCATCAGGCCCAGGCAGGGAAACCCAGGCCCAGAGCTCAGTGCCAGAATCAGAGCCAACCCCCCTTCTTTTTTTAAAAAAATAATTTTTATTGGAGTATAGTTGATTTACAATGTTGTGTTGGTTTCTGCTGTGCAGTAAAGTGAATCAGTTATACATATACATACATCCGCTCTTTTTTAGATTCTATTCCCCTATAGGTCATTACAGAGTACTGAGTAGAGTTCCCTGTGCTATACAGTAGGCTCTTATTAGTTATCTATTTTATATATAGTAGTTGTATATGTCAATCCCAATCTCCCAATTTATCCCTTCTCCCCTTCCCCCTCGGTAACCATAAGTTTGTTTTCTACGAGCCGACCCCTTTCTGCTGCCCTGTGCCGCATGTAGCAGACACAGGGAGGCCTGTGCACCTCGGACAATCAGGCTGGCATTTTACGATAGAGACGATACTCAGCCTAGCAGCCGTTTCATCACCGTCTCTGATGTGCAATTCAGAATCCTTTTCCCACAGAAAAAATATCATCAATGGCGATTGAGGCTCTAGATCAGCTCACAAAGGTCTATTTAGCATAAACGGTGGCTGAGTTAAGAACCCTGTGGACTGTCAGCACTTAAAACACAGCCTGGCAGAAAGCAAGTGATCAGGAGATGTTTGTTGACTGAATGAATAACCTGCCCCACGGTTCTGATGGTAAGAACAAGATACTATCTGGTGACCGTGCTGACAGATTCTGAAGCACTTTGTAATAGTGTTGGGTTTTGGGGGGAGTGGTGTAGGGGTAGAATTTATTCCCCTCCGTGATGAGAGAGGAGCTCAGAGTCCCCAGCAACATTCATTCCCTCGTCTACCTCCCCAGCCCCGCTCCACCCTTCTCTGCCCAGAGCCAAGGTTGCAGTTACTCAGCTCGCAGGCAAGGGAATGGGCCAGCAATAGGAATGTGCTTTTCTGAATGCGCGTAAAGATTCCCAAATGCAGCCTTTGTGGCCATTGCCAAGTGTAATTGCGAAGAAAGAAGGGAATCTGGTATCTCAGGAAACAGTTCTTATTCCATGAGGCCTGGGAGGAGTTCACCCTTGACTCTGGGAGTTATTACAGGTAAGCGATGTTCCTAAGTGAGGGTCTTGTCATTTGGAGAGTTCAAGCCTATCCACCTATCAATTTACATTAAATAAAAGTCATCCCAACCTCAGAGTTTTCAGCCCGGAAGAGACCACCTCCTGCCCACCACCTCCCCTTTCTACAGATGAGCACACTGGGTACCAGAAGGGTGAATGGCGAGGAGGGTTGTCGCCTGGGGATGTTGTTTCACTTCTGTGAACAGTTTTCAATCCCCCTGTCTTACACTTTCAGATTTTCTCCTCCTTCACCTGGTACTTGCTCAACGTACCCTCGCCCCTGTTTTGTATTTTCTTCCACTGCACATGCTTGTCCCCGAAGCCAGGAGGACTGAGAATCAGTGATAAAGAGGAGGGGCCCCTTGGGGAGGTTTGGTGACTTTACTTCTCTGACCTACAGCTGATGAGGACCTCAACGAGCCTGAGCCATTCCTGGAGCTGGAAGAAGAGATGGAGGGGGCCCCGGCTAGCGGTGAGTCTGCCTCCCCAGAGGGGGGCCTTCGGGATAAAGATGAGGGACGTGAGAGGATGAGGAGGAGGGGGCAGCCACGTGAGTGGCCACAGGCCCAGGCCAAAGCCAGATGGGACCCCAAATCCAGCACCTAGAGGTGGTGAGAGCAGCTCGCTGGACTCCTGGGGTCTGGGAGGGAGGAAGCCCCAGGGCCTCAGTGACCTGGGGGGTAGGCAGGAAAGAGTCCGAGGCCTGCTGAGAGGGACAGGGAAGGGGAAGAGATTTTATTTTTAGAGAGGGAAGATTATAAAAACAACAGGCCAGAAAGTAGAGTTCGGCACCAGAAAGGACTTCCTGACTGTGAAGGGTGTGCACCAATTAGGCTTGTTTGTTTTCCTTCCCTGGAGTTCTTTAATAGGAAGCATCAGGAAAGCAAGGCTGGGGGGCGGGGCACGGGGTGGGGTGGGGTTCATGCAGTGGGCACGGCCTGGCCGCTGCGGGGAGCGACCCCTAGAGGTCAGCCCAGGACACACCTCCCCTCTGTCCTCTCAGACTTGTACTCGGCACCCAACTCCTGCCGGGCCGCTGCCTGGAAGCCTTCGACAAGCACCACCTATGCCACTGCAACGCCCGCTGCCCAAAGTTTGGAAACTGCTGCGAGGATTTCGAGAGCCTGTGTGGCCATGGTCAGTCTCCTGCTCCCTTTAGCATAGCCCCAGAGGCAGAGGAACTCTCTAGAGCAATAGCTCTCCCGGTGTGGTCCCTGGACCAGTACCATGAGCATCATCTGGGAATTATTAGAAATGGAAACTCTAGGGCTCACCCCGGACCCATTGAATCAGAAACTCTGGAGGAGGGGCCCACCACTCTGTTTTCGCAAGCCCTCCAGGCAATTCTGATGCGTGCCAAAGTATGAGAAATTTCCTAGGGGCAGGGGGCAGTGTGGCTATTTCATGGACATTCTGTGGGCAAGGCCATGTGCTGAACTTAAGGATCCTTTAGGCCGCTAGGCCCCTGCCCTACAATCACGAGGGCGCCTGACTGCAGCCCCTCTCCCCCGCTGCGGACTTCTGGAAGGTGCCCAGGAGGGGATGCACACAGACAGCTGCTTGCCTCCTGGCCTCCCTCGGGCTCTGAAACACCCCTCCCCCAATTCCTCCCAGAGGGTTTCTCCCACACCAGCGATGCCATAACGAAGGGGGAAACGCAGAGCATCTCTGAGAAGATCTATAGGGCAGATACCAACAAAGCCCAGGAGGAAGACATTGTTCTCAATTGCCAAAAGTGCATCTCGCCCTCGGAGGCCAGAGACCAAGTAGACCGCTGCCCAGAGCCGTGAGTTCCCTTCAGGCCTCTTCCTGCAGTCTCTCCCCCAGCTTTGCTCGCTTTGGTGCCTCAGCTCTTTTCTCCTCAAGGCAGGCAGGACCAAAGGGAGAGGGAAAAAATAGGTCTCCAGAGACAGATAAAGCCATCTGAGGACCTGTGGGGATCCATTTGGGAGGGTTTCTGGGACTGGCTGGGCTGAGAATAGAACTGACCTTCCAAGAGATGAAGTGGAAGAAAAGAGGGACCTCATGCGTTGTCCCCAAGAGTATGTGAAGTCCCCAATCTGCCTCGGAACCCAACCCTCTCATGCCCGCCCCTGCACCTGGAAGTTCTGGAGGGGTTTCTGCTCCGCATGCAGGCCTCTCACTGGGCCTCCCTCTACCTGCCCCAGGCTCTTCACGTATGTCAATGAGAAGCTCTTCTCCAAGCCGACCTACGCCGCCTTCATCAACCTCCTCGACAACTACCAGTGGGCCGTGGGCCGCGGGGAGCACTTCACAGCCCAGCAGCTGGCTGAGCAGGACACCTTCCTCAGCGAGGTTATGAAGACGGCCGTCATGAAGGAACTCTACAGCTTCCTCCACCAGCAGAGTGAGTGACGCCGTGAGGCCTCCCCCAGGCCCCGAGAGAGAGGGAGGCCCTGCTGAGGATGCGGTGTGCCCACAGCGGGCCAGGCACCCCTGGGAGCTCCACGGCGGGCAGGTTAAGAGAGCAGGTGGGGACTAGGTGGAGGCCAGTGGACCTCTGGGAGGGGACAGAGAGGGGCCTAGAAGAGACCACAGACCCAAGCAGGAGCTGAAAAATCCTCTGTCCGGCTTCGAAGTCAGCCCATCTTTTGACCTAATCTTAGCAGCCTGGTTTGCCCCCCACTTGCTGCTTCGGTCTCAGGGTTCTCCGCAGGCCGTGGGTCACCCAGCTCCCGCTCAGCCCCCAGGGCACTCCTCTGCCACCTGAGTTGATCCCGGACTCAGCACCGCTTTGCAGGCACGTAGGGTCCCTGCCCCCGCTCCCTCATTGGGCACTAAGTCCAGGAAGGAGGCCGGCCCATTCCATATTTTTGCTGGGGACGCAGCAACAGAAAATCAACAAAGGTTCAGAGGGGGACGTGATACTGGGAAGGGTTCTGGTTGGAGAGACTCCAGATACAGATACATGTGAATCAGACCAAAAAAGGTTTGGGCCGCAGGACTTCTTGGCATGCGGTGTGTTTGTTGGTGTCCTCCAGATTCCTTTCCTGAACTCCGGGCAGCTGGGCCTTGCCTGGGGGTGGCTCCGTCCTGGTCATCCCTTGCTGGCCGTGGGATCGCCTCTGCTCGGAGCCGTTGCATTCCATCCTCCGGTGGCCCCGTTAAGAGTTAGTAACACTGTTTTTAGGTAAAGCCGGTGACACACAAGCAAGCCCTGCGAAGAGGGCGCGATCCTGCACTGCCCCCTGGCGTTCTCCTTGTAGTAAACACAGGAGAGGATCTTGGAGGTCGAGACTGAGCCCTAGTCCAGGCTGTTCCACTACCCACCCGGTCTGCGCCTCTCTCCCTGTCCAAATCCCACTTATCCTTAAAGTTCTAGCTCACATTCCACCTCATTTATGAAGCTGCACTTGCTGCAGCTCACAGCTGGCTTTCGGAGTCTCTTCAGAGGTCAAGGGTTTGCAGTGTGTCCTAAAATAGCCTTGGGCCAGAGAGACTTGGTTTCACTTGCTAATGACGCAAGGGATCCTGGGCCGTTTGACCCTCAGACCCCAACTGAGCCTTGTCTGTGCAATGCGGTCTTGGGGGATTCATGCATGTAAAACACTCAGTGGAAAGCCTGGCACCCGGTAAGCTGTAGCCATTCAGATTGTGAAGGCGTTCTCTATTATATCGTGTGTTCTTAGTCTTGTTTTCCAACTGCGTGGTTTTAAAAAACTGTTTATTGTATTTTATTTTTATTTTTGGCTGCGTGGGGTCTTAGTTGCGGCACGCTTTCTCTTCGTTGAGGTGCGCGGGCTTCTCTCTAGTTGTGGCGTGTGGGCTCAGTAGTTGCGGTGCGTGGGCTCTCTAGTTGTGGCACGCAGGCTCAGTAGCTGCCCCTCGGCATGTGGGATCTTAGTTCCCTGACCGGGGATCGAAACCCCATCCCCTGCACTGGAAGGCGGATTCTTAACCACTGGACCACCCAACCGTGTTTTAAGTCCTTGAAAGGAGGGAATATGCCTGGTATCTCTTTAGCGTCCTCTACACACAATTCTGGGCAGTGAACCGTCGATAGTTGCTAGCTCTCTAATTCAGATCTCCAGCCCTGACATTTCCCTGCCTGTCTAACTGGCATCTACTCAGAACTTAGGGTAAAGAGAACTCACGGTTCCTGCCTCTTCCTCCAGACCTGCTCCTTCCTCATCTTCCCCATCTCATAAATGACCCCATACTTCATCCAGTTGCTCAGGCCCAAAGCCCAGGGGTTATATTTGATTCTTCTCTTTACCTCCCCACTCCCCACCTCCATTTCCTCCACCAGGAACGCCTGGTAACAACCTGACATGAAGAATCTATGTGAGGATTGAAAGCACTCAAACAGTGCCAGGTACACAGAACAAACTCAGTAAATCGAAACTATTTTTCTTATTGTTAAGGTTTGACTGAGCTCCAACCTTCTTTGCATGGGCTGGCAGCTGCCTGCCTCTCAGACCTCCTCTCCTACCACTCTCCCTTCCGGCTGGCTGTGCTCCAGCTACATGGGCCCTCAGCTCTCTAAACACCGGGGTGTCCTGGAGCCTTTGCACTTGCTGCTCCTTCTACGTGGAAGGCTCTTTCCCCCGGGTCTTTGCATGGCTGACTCCTTACCCTTCAGGTCTCTGATCAGTGCTACCTTCTCAGAGAGGCCTTTCTAGAAAAGCTCCCACCCGAACCCCACCTCCAGGCATCATGGGACAATCTGCTTTATTTTCTTCATAGCACTTATGTGAAATCATACCATTTATTGTTTGTTTATTATCTGTCTCCTCTACCGGAATATAAACTATAAAGACAGGAATCTTGTCCTTGTGATTCCCTGATGAATCCTCAGCCTTTAGATCTGGGCCTGGCACAGAACAGGCGCCCCATAGAATCTATGGCATAGATAACTGCTGAGCGAACAACTGACTATGTTGGCGGAACCCACCTGTCTCTTGTCACGCTGGAGCAGGTGGCCCTTCCTTGCTTTCCAGGATCTGGCCCTGCCTTCCCCTCTTCTCAGTCCTCTGTGTTCCTCTCCCCAGACCGCTACAGCACAGAACAGGAGTTCGTCAACGACTTGAAAAACATGTGGTTTGGGCTGTATTCAAGAGGCAAAGAAGACGGGGACTCAGGCGGCTTTGAACATGTCTTCTTAGGTGGGATTACTCTGCTTGGGAAGAAAGAGTTGGAGGGATGAAGAGAGATGCTTCCCTCAGGCACAGGGCAGCATCAGCACCGATGAATCAGTAGTCGAGCCAGCTCGCAGGGCAGGGCACGTCTGCTCCCTGGCCAAGAGGGAGGGGACTGAGGGGCCATGTTTGAGGGCCAGTTTCTTCTGGAGTATCAGAGGGAGAAAGAAGCCCAGACACCGGGGCTCCCAAGGTGCACACGTAAGAAGAGAGACGTGTTTGAGGCCCTGGCTGTCTACCTCTCAATGGTCCTCTGCTTCCAGGGCTTGGTCAGCAGTTTCCTAAGGAGGCCCCATTGCCCCAGCGTAAGGCTCCCACCAAGTCTGGCTTGCTCCTAGGGAAATGGCTAGAGGAGTATCTCAGAATGGCCCAGGGTCAGTGGGGAGAAGGAACTCTCCCAAGGGCTTCAGCTGAAATGGGAGTTGTGTGTGTGTGTGTGTGTGTGTGTGTGTGTGTGTGTGTGTGTGTAGCTTTCTGAGGTGAGAGTTAGGGGCGTGAGGGACTCTGGGAAGTTGGGGTGGACATTCTAGGAATAAGAGACTGGAGAAGGGGTACAGCCTTGGCACGGGAGTGGGGAAAGAGGTCGGAGGGGAGGCCCAGGTCACCCACCTTGATCTGTTTATTACAGGTGAAGTCAAAAAAGGCAAGGTCTCTGGCTTCCATAACTGGATCCACTTCTACATGCAGGAGAAGGAGGGCCTGGTTGACTATTACAGTCACATCTGTGACGGGCCTGTGAGTACTGAGTGCTGACCCCGTGGGCTGGAAAAGCGCCGTCAGTACCCAGACGTCCTGTCCTCGTTCTGAATTCCAAACAGGCAGACTTGTCTCCCACCCTGACCCTCTTGGCAGTCTAACGGGGATCGTGAATAGGACTTCCCTATTTGCTGGAAAGAGGGTTTAGCCAGCCAGGATGCTTCCAAACAGTGAAGGCTCCCGAGCTGCAGGGGGCAGGGGGCAGAGGGCGTCCTCTCTGGATAGGAGAGTGTGGGCAGGGGAGAATCCTTAGAGGGGAAAACCAAAGACCTGAATTTCCTTAGAATGTGGTGTCAGCTGAAGTTTCAGTCTGGCTAGTCTGAGTTAAACTTCTTATATTTTTATTAAAAAAAAGAACCCTTTGCTGCCCTGAGCCTGGAAATAATTTGGGGGCAATAAGCTGTCCTTCTCTTCCGCATGTGAGGGCCACAGGAAACGGTTATGTCCCTGCTCCCCTGGCATCGGGCACATGGATGCTGACTGTGGCCTTTCTGGGAGATGCGAGCTGGCGGCTCCAGAGAGAGGGTGTGTGCAGGACTCAGATACCCTAGCAGGGAAGACTGCATCGTCTGTCGATTTAAAGAATCCAGTCTCCCCAGGGAGCTCACACAGACCCCCACAGGCCCTCGACAAATCCTAGCCAACCCTCAGTGCGACTCCGCACTGTGGCACTCAGCAGACCCCCTTTACCGCCCTTCTCTCCGCAGGGGGATTCTTACCCCAGGGTGCTGGCCTTGCAGTTCAGCTGGGACGGCTACTACAAGGAAATGGGTTCAGCTTTCATCGGCAGCAGCCCCGAGTTTGAGTTTGCCCTTTACTCCCTGTGCTTCATCGCCAGGCCAGGCAAAGTGTAAGTCCTGGTGGCTCAGGAGGGCTTGGACAAATCACTGTTCTGGGCCTCGGTTTTCTGTCTTGGAACGTGAAGCAGTTGATCAGATCAGTCGTGTAGCTGCCAACCTTCACCCCAGCAGCAGAACCACATCCCCTCCCTCCTCCAAGTGCAATCGTATGCAGGAGCTTAATATACAAAACAGTTAGAAATGGAGTTGCCCTGGGGCTGCAAGCCTCTCTGTTTGGCCCCTGAGGCTGTTTGGGGGAACACTGGAGCCCCAGAGAGTACAGTTAGAAACCACTGGCCCTCATCTTCTCTAACATTTGAGGACTCTGGGCCCAACCACTTCTGAAACCCTAAGCGGACATTTCATTTCTGGAGGTCGCAGCTCTAGAGTTGGATTTGAGAATATTCCTGTAGGACAGATGAGAAGCAGTATTCTCTAAGAAGACAGAAAAGAAGACAGAGTTTAAGAGGGCCCTCTGCACGTGGGGAGCCAGAGGCAGACGCTGAAGCGAGCTGTGGCAGCTCCCTTAGAGGCTAAGACAGGGTGGAGCCCTTCCGCGCGGGCTGAACTTCATCCTTCCAGCTTGGGGACGGAGGTGGAGTGAAGCAGGTCCCTATGATTTGCTGATCTTTCCCCACAGGTGCCAGTTAAGCCTGGGTGGACATCCCTTGGCCATCCAGACCTATACCTGGGACAAGTCAACCTACGGAAATGGCAAGAAGTACATCGCCACAGCCTACGTGGTGTCTCCTACCCAATAGAGCTTCGAGCTAGAAAGGGGCGTGAGGGCAGTGAGAGCTCTTGTCGGACTGAGATGCTATTTGCTCTGCGCTGGAGGGGGAGGGAATGGAGGAGACTGGGAGGGACTCCCCAATCCAGAAATGCCCATATGAGAAAGAGAGAAAATGATACAAATTAGAGAAACAGTCACATCTTTGTCCTCCAGCATTTTGGAAACAGAAGGTGGGGACCCTCAATAGCTCTTTGCCCTGCTGGGAGGTGGAACCCTGAATAAGTCCTTGAGGTCTCCAGGCCTCATGTTTCCTTTTAATGTAAAGGGAAGGGGTTTGCCCCATTTCCTCTTTTGGGGGTTGGTGAGAAGGCAAACCTGATGACATTCTTACTGTGAAGATGTTTTCAATTGTTCTTAGGAAGAATGGCTGAGAGAAATTCAAGGTTACCCTAATGGCTGTTATGGTACACAGCTCTGCAAACTGTAATCACCCCCATACTGGGGCCTCAAATAAAACAGGCTATGGAGATCAAGGGTGGGTATTTGGTCTTTTCTAGGGTGAGATCCTCTCAGAACAGGGTCCGCGAGAGGGTAACGGCTGATGCAGTGAGTAGGCTGGAGCAGCAGTGGACTCCTCCAGGCCCGATTTTTTTGTAGTCAGCTAGGTAACTGCAACAAGAAGCTTCCTAACTGTGGGTATTTTGTGCAGTTACAGAGCTGTATTTTGATTCCAAATAGTTTGTAAAAGAGTTCCCCTCCTAGGCGGAAGATTTTGCATCAGAAGAAGAAAGGAACCTAGAGCTTGGTGTCACTAACGTAATTATTTTAAGTCTAACTCAGCAGCCATAATTTGCATAAGCTCTTAGAATGGAAGACAGGGAGACTGGGGCTCCCTATTTCACTCAGTTATGCATTTCTCCCCTAATCACATTGGGAACCAGATGCTGTCCCACAGGGCAAGGCTTGAACTATGCTGTAGAGTCTTGAGTCTCAAGTCATTTCAGAAAACTTGAAATGTGTCTCTTCTTTGCATATGGTCCCCCTCAACTGTCTGTCTCCCAGCCTTTTCTGTGGAGCAGGGCTGGGAGTGATGCTTCTGGCTTTAGTGACTCTTTGGGATGACCTGGAGGATGTG
Organism: Lagenorhynchus albirostris; assembly: GCF_949774975.1. Taxonomy (NCBI): domain Eukaryota; kingdom Metazoa; phylum Chordata; class Mammalia; order Artiodactyla; family Delphinidae; genus Lagenorhynchus; species Lagenorhynchus albirostris. Next base: position 64,930,724 of record NC_083105.1, read on the forward strand.
GTATCTTGGTAAAGTTCCTGACTCACCTAAGTCTCTCTAGCTAAGACCGGTGGAGAATTCACCTGGTGGACTTGTAATGTGAAGGGCGGAAGGAGAGCCCTTCCCGCTTCTGGTTCCACATATAATTGAGCCTGGAAGTCACCATTCCATCCTAACAACAAGTAAAAACTGAACAGAGTGAAAAACCAACGATTCTTCTTGGATCTGTAAGACAGGGGAGAACACAGGCAAACTGCTGCCCTCGGACTGGAAAGACAGGTGAATGTAGGAAGACACAGAAACCAGGGCTGTGGTTCAAAAACCTAAACTGTAATCGATAACTGCTGGAGGTTCAGTGCACTTGGCTCTGAGCGTTAAAAACTCCAGGGGACCCAGTCACAGGGCGCCTGCACAATGCTGTGAAATGTACCTCCAGGAGCTCCCATCATAAACGTGTGAGAAAAATCCCCTCAGCCTTCCCGCACCGGTGTGAGAAAAGAAACCATTTTGAAATACTCCAGAGCATTCTGTCCTTCTTAACAAAGTCTGCCCTGAGGGGAAGCTAGTTAGCCAGAGCCTAAGCTGCTGGGGTATTGTCAGAGCCTAACTGACAGGTAGGGAGAGACCCAACTCTAGCCTTCCAAGTGGGAGAAGAGAAATTACCCAACTCCAGCCCCCTTCCATCCATCCTCTCCGCACAAGCGGGGAGAAACACTTGTGAAATTCACAGTACAGAGGCATAGGCTGACTGAAGGACAGACCTACAGAGGACTACAGAATGCCTTCCCTCCCCTCACACCTCACCACCACATTACTAAAGGCCTATTTACAGCACTTTCTTTTACTGGTACATTGTGTCTGGCTATCAAGAAAAAACTGTTACCCCAAAACGGGGTTCCCCTTTTGGTGGGTGTCGAGCCAAAAGACAACCAGGCCAAAGATAGGGAGGAAGAAGGATTTCTCACTTGCAGCCACAGTAAGGAGAACACTGGGGATCTTTCCCAAAGCAGTGTCACCCCAAACAGCAAAACTGGGGAAGTGTTAAGCTAAGGGCCCCTGCATGTTCATGGAGGGGCTTGGGCTGTCTGACAGAGTCCAAGCTTTAGTTGAGGGTCAGAAAAGGTCAACAACATCACCCCTCAGTTTCCAGCTGATGTGGTGGTTGAGCTCTTCAGGCTAATCTTCCTTTTTTGTGTGTGCGTTACGCGGGCCTCTCACTGTTGTGGCCTCTCCCTTTGCGGAGCACAGGCTCCGGACGCGCAGGCTCAGTGGCCATGGCTCACGGGCAGGCTCAGTGGCCATGGCTCACGGGCAGGCTCAGTGGCCATGGCTCACGGGCCCAGCCGCTCCGCGGCATATGGGATCTTCCCGGACCGGGGCACGAACCTGTGTCCCCTGCATCGGCAGGCAGACTCTCAACCACTGTGCCACCAGGGAAGCCCCCAGGTTGATCTTTACTACTGAAACAGAACGGGGAGTTTTTACCACTTATCTTTGCTATCTTTTTTTTTTTTTTTCCTGATCTTTGCTATTGTTACTTCTCTTGCCTGATAACAGTCCTTTGTTTCTGCATTCTTTTGTTCCCTTAAGATCATTAAATACTCAGACCTGTTCAAGGGCAAGCACTGTGGCCAGGCTTAGATTACAGAATGGCTTAGGCCCCAAATGGCTTCTCTTCTGTCAAGAAAGCCATGCCTGGTTCTCTTTCTCTGGGGACTCCCTACCCTCTCTGCTTGCATAACGAAAGGCAAAAAACACAATTTGAAGAGATAGAGCAAATAATCAGAACCAGGCATGGCAAGAATGTTGTAATTATCATACTAGGGATTTAAAACAACTATGATTCATATGCTAAGGGCTTTAAGGGATAAAGTAGATAGCATGCAAGAACGGATGGGCAATGTAAGCAAAGAGATGGATGTTCTAAGAAACAATTACTGGGCTGCACCCCACAGGCCTGCAAGCCCTGTACTTGCCCAGCCTGCAGGCTGAGGAAAGAGCCCAGGATCGAGGACAGAGACATCAATGGCTTAGTGGATAGGGGGATCTTACATGCCTGAAGCAAGGTCCTGGAGCAACACCCTGCTCTGTGCAGCAGGTGGCAGGCAGCAGTATTCACTACCATGGGGGTGGGTGGGTAGAGGAGAGCGAGGTTACCGGTGATAGAGGGAATTGACCTCAGCACGCCCCTCACTGCCCCTCTATGGTGGCAACACTAGTATGATGGTGAAACTATCATAGTGGAGACATTGTGACCTAAAGGTTAGAACAATCCCTTGCTGGAACCTGGGGCAAGTAGCAGACATTTACTGATTAGGCTATATGATTAAGAGGGAAGGTCAGTCATGTGAGTAGGGTGTAGGTAAGGCAGGGACTGGTTGAACAGGGATGTACAGAGAGCAAGAGAACAGCCATCTTGGGTGGCCTGATCATACAACAATCAAAAAGAAATGCTAGAGATAAAAAACACTGTAATAGAAATGAAGAATACCTTTGATGGGCTTATTAGTAGACTGGACTGCTGAGGAAAGAATCTCTGTACCTGAGGATAGTTCGATAGGTACAGAAAAACCAAAAGGCAAAGAGAACAAAGACTAAGAAAAACAGAACATTCCAAGTACTGTGGGACAACAACAAAAGGTGTAACATATACATAATGGGAATACCGGGAGAAGAAGGAGCAAAAGGAACAGAAGAGATATATATTTTTTATTTTTATTTTTTTAGAAGGACATTTATTTATTTATTTATTTATGGCTGCATTGGGTCTTCGTTGCTGTGCGCGTGGGCTTTCTCTAGTTGCGTTGAGCGGGGGCTACTCTTTGTCACAGTGCGGGGGCTTCTTGTTGCGGTGGCCTCTCGTGTTGCGGAGCACGGGCTCTAAGCACGCGGGCTTCAGTAGCTGTGGCGCACAGACTTAGTTGCTCCGTGACATATGGGATCTTCCCAGACCAGGGCTTGAACCCGTTTCCCCTACATTGGCAGGCGAATTCTTTTTTTAAATAATTAATTAATTAATTTTGGCTGCGTTGGGTTTTCATTGCTGGGCGGGGGCTTTCTCTAGTTGTGGCGAGCGGGGGCCACTCTTCGCGCGGTACACAGGCTTCTCATTGCGGTGGCTTCTCTTGTTGCAGAGCACAGGCTCTAGGTGTGTGGGCTTCAGTAGTTGTGGCACATGGTCTCAGTAGTTGTGGCATGCGGGCCCTAGAGTGCAGGCTCAGTAGTTGTGACGCACTAGCTTAGTTGCTCCGTGTCATGTGGGATCTTCCTGGATCTTCCCACCGCAATGAGAAGCCCACGCACGGCAGCAAAGAGTAGCCCCTGTTCACTGCAACTAGAGAAAGCCCACGTGCAGCAACGAAGACCCAATGCAGCCAAAAAAAAACAAAAAAAAGACAGAGATTGTCAGGGTTAATCAAAAAACAAGACCCAACTATACACTGTCTACAAGAAACCCACTTTAAATATAAAGACATGTACAGATTAAAAGGAAATGGATAGAGAAATATACCATGCTAATACTAATCAAAAGAAAGCAGGAGTAGCTATGTGAATTTCTGACACAGCCGACTTCAGAGCAAGCAAAGTTACCACAGATAAAGAAGGGCATTGCGTAACGATAAAGGAGTCAATTCTCCAAGAAGCCATAACAATTCTAAACTGTATACACCTAACAACAGAGCATCAACTACATGAGGCAAAAACTGATGGAACTGAAAGGAGAAATACATGAATCTATTATCATAGTTGGATATTTCAATATCCTTCTCTCAAAAATGGACAGATCTGGCAATAAAAAAGCAGTAAGGACATAGTTGAACTCGACAACACCACTGATCAACTGAATATAATTGACATCTATAGATTACTTCATCCAACAACACAGCATACACATTTTTCTCAAGTTCATATAGATCATCCACCAAGACAGGCCACATTCTGGGCCATAAAACACACCTTAACAAATTTAAAAGAATAGAAACCATACAATGTCTGCTTTCAGACCACAATTAGCAAACTGAATCCAAAACAATATAAAAAGAATTATACACCACCGACCAAGTGGGACTGATTCCAGGTCTGCAAGGCTGGTTAAACATTCAAAAATCAATTAATGTAACCCAGTACATCCACAGTCTAAAAAAGAAAAATCACGTGATCACATCAGTAGATGTAGAAAAAGCCTATGACAAAATTCAACACCCATTCATGATAAAAACTCTCAGTAAATTAGGAATAGATGGGAGATTTCTCAACTTGATAAAGACTATCTACAAAATAACCTAGAGCTAACATCACACTTAATCGTGAGAAACTCAAAGGTTCCTGCTAAGATCAGGTACAATGCAAAGATGATCCCTTTCACAATTCTTTTTCAACATTGTACCCCAAGTGCTTGCTAATACCATAACGCAAGAGAAGGAAATAAAAGATATACAGATTGGGATGGAAGACATAAAACTGTCTTTATTCACAAATAACATGATCATCTATGTAGAAAATCTGAAAGAATCAATGAAAAAACTCCTGGAACTAACAAGCAATCATAGTAAGATTGCAAGATACAAGGTTAATATACTGAAGTCGTTGCTTTTCTATATACCACAATGAACAAGTGGAATTTGACATTAAAAACATAATACCATTTACATTAGCCCCTCAAAAATGAAATACTTATGTATAAATCTAAAACAATATACACAAGACCTATATGAGGAAAACTACAAAACCCTGATGAACAAAGTCAAAGAACAATGAAATAAATAGAAAGATATTTCATGTTCATGGATTGGAAGACTCAATACTAAAGGTGTCAGTTCTTCGCAACTTGATCTACATATTCAGTGAAATCCCAATCAAAATTCCAGCAAGTTATTTTGTGGATATCAACACGCTAATTCTAAAGTGTATATGGCATGGCAAAAGACCTAGAAGAGCCAATAAAATATTGAAGAAGAATAAAGGAGGACTATATTACCCAACTTTAAGACTTACTATAAAGCTATGTTATCAGGACAGTGTGGTGTTGGTGAAAGAACAGACAAGTAGATCAATGGAATAGAATAGTGAGCCCAGAAATAGACACCCCTAAATATAGTCAACAATCTTTGACAAAGGAGCCAAGGCAGTGCAACGGAGTTAAGGTAATCTTTTCAATTTTTCAACCTTTTCAACCTGTCAGTGATGTTAGAGCAACTGGACATTCACATGCAAAAAAATCTAAACACAGACCTTATATCCTTCACTAAAATTAACTTAAAATAGATCATAGACCTAAATGGAAAACACAAAACTATAAAACTCCTAGAAGATAACATAAAAAAAAAACCTACATGACTTGGGGTCTGGTAATGCTTTTTTATATATTTTTTATTTTTATTTTTTTTGTGGCACACGGGCCTCTCACTGTTGTGGCCTCGCCCGCCGCGGAGCACAGGCTCCGGACGCGCAGGCTCAGTGGCCACGGCTCATGGGCCCAGCTGCTCCGCGGCATGTGGGATCTTCTCGGACCGGGGCATGAACCCGTGTCCCCTGCATCGGCAGGCGGACTCTCAACCACTGCGCCACCAGGGAAGCCCTATTTTTTATTTTAAAAAATATTTATTTTTTGGCTGCATTGGGTCTTCGTTGCTGCGCATGGGCTTTTGTTAGCTGCGGCAAGCGGGGGCTACTCTTTGTTGTGGTGCGCGGGCTTCTCACCGTGGCTTCTCTTGTTACCGAGCACGGGCTGTAGGCACGTGGGCTTCAGCACTTGCAGCACACGGGCTCAGTAGCTGCGGCACGTGGGCCCTAGAGCACAGGGGCTTCTGCAGTTGCGGTGCGTGGGCTCAGTATTTGTTGCTCACAGGCTCCAGAGTGCAGGCTCAGCAGTTGTGGCACACAGGCTTAGTTGCTCCGCGACCTGTGGGATCTTCCCAGACCAGGGATCAAACCTGTGTCCCCTGCATTGGTAGGTGGATTCTTAACCACTGTGCCACCAGGGAAGTCCCTGGTAATGCTTTTTTAGGTACATCAAAGGCAAAATCCGTGAAAGAAAAAATTGATAACCTATACTTCATTAACACTAAAAACTTCTGCTAGAATAAAAACCATATGATCATCTCAGTAGATGCAGAGAAAGCTTTTGATAAAATTCAATATCCATTTATGATCAAAACTCTCCAGAAAGTGGGCATAGAGGGAACGTATCTGAACATAATAAAGGCCATCTATGACAAACCCACAGCTAACATCATACTCAGTGGTGAAAAACTAAAAGCATTCCCTCTAAGATCAGGAACAAGTCAAGGATGCCCACCCACTCTCGCCACTTTTATTTAACAAAGTTTTGGAAGTCCTAGCCACAGCAATCAGAGAAGAAAAAGAAATAAAAGGAATCCAAATTGGAAAGGAAGAAGTAAAATTGTCACTGTTTGCAGATGACATGATACTATATTTAGAAAATCCTAAAGATGTCACCAGAAAACTACTAGAGCTCATCAATGAATTTGGTAAAGTTGCAGGTTATAAAATTATAACACAGAAATCTCTTGCATTTCTATACACTAACACAACTATCAGAAAGAGAAATTAAGGAAACAACCCCATTTACAATCACATCAAAAAGAATAAAATACCTAGGAATAAACCAACCTAAGGAGGCAAAAGACTTGTACGCTGAAAACTATAGGACGCTGATGAAAGAAACTGAAGATGACACAAACAGATGGAAAGATATGCCGTGTTCTTGGATTGGAAGAATCACTGCTGTGAAAATGACCATACTACCCAAGGAAATCTACAGATACAATGAAATCCCTATCAAATTACCAACGGCAATTTTCACAGAACTGGAACACACAATTTTAAAATCTGTATGGAAACACAGATGATCCCAAATAGCCAAAACAATCTGGAGAAAGAAGAATTGAGCGAGAGGAAACATGCTTCCTGACTTCATACTATACTACAAGGTATAGTAATCAAAACAGTATGGTACTCAGGACTTCCCTGGCAGTCCAGAGGTTAAGACTCCGTGCTTCTATTGCAGGGGGCATGGGTTTGATCCCTGGTCAGGAAACTAAGATCCTGCATGATGTGTGGTGCAGCCAAAAAAAAAAAAAAAAAACCACACACACACAAAATAACCCAGTATGGTACTGGTACAAAAACAGACACACAGATCAATGGCAAAGGATAGAAAGCCCAGAAATAAACGCATGCACTTATGGTCAATTAATCTATGACAAAGGAGGCAAGAATATACAGTGGAGAAAGGACAGTCTCTTCAATAAGTGGTGCTGGGAAAACTGGACAGCTACGTGTAAAAGAATGAAATTAGAACATTCTCTAACAGCATATACAAAAATAAACTCAAAATGGATTAAAGACCTAAATGTAAGACCGGATACTATAAAACTCCTAGAGGGGGCTTCCCTGGTGGCGCAGTGGTTGGGAGTCTGCCTGCCGATGCAGGGGACACGGGTTCGTGCCCCGGTCCGGGAGGATCCCACATGCCGTGGAGTGGCTAGGCCCGTGAGCCATGGCCGCTGAGCCTGCGTGTCTGGAGCCTGTGCTCCGCAACGGGAGAGGCCACAGCAGTGAGAGGCCCGTGTACCGCAAAACAAAACAAACAAAAAAAACCCCAAAAAACTCCTACAGGAAAACATAGGCGGAACACTCTTTGACATAAATTGCAGGAATAGTTTTTTGAATCCATCTCCTAGAGTAATGGAAACAAAAGCAAAAATAAACAAATGGGACCTAATTAAACTTAAAAGCTTTTGCACAGCAAAGGAAACCATAATCAAAACAAAAAGACAACACACAGAATGGGAGAAAATATTTGCAAATGATGCAAGCAATGAGGGATTAATTTCCAAAATATACAAACAGCTTATACAGCTCAATATAAAACAAACAAACAACAGAATCAGAAAATGTGTAGAAGACCTAAACAGACAGTAGGGAACCCTCCTACACTGTTGGTGGGAATGCAAATTGGTATAGCCACTATGGAAAACAGTACAGAGGTTCCTTAAATAACTAAAAACAGAGTTACCATATGATCCAGCAATCCTACTCCTGGGCATATATCCGGAAAAGACAGAGACTCTAATTTGAAAAGATGTACCCCAATGTTCACAGCAGCACTATTTACAATAGCCAAGCCATGGAAGCAACCTAAATGTCCATCAACAGATGAATGGGTAAAGAAGATGTGATACACACACACACACACACACACACACACACACACACACAATGGAATATCACTTAGCCATAAAAAGGAACGAAATAATGTCATTTGCAACATGGATGGACCTAGAGATTATCATACTAAGTGAAGTAAGTCAGACAGAGAAAGACAAATATCATATGATATCACTTAAATGTGAAATCTAAAAAAATGATACAAATGAACGTACTTACAAAACAGAAATAGACTCACAGACATAGAAAACAACTTATGGTTACCAAAGGGCGAAGAGTGGGGAGGGATAAATTAGGAGTTTGGGTTTAACAGATACACACCACTATATATAAAACAGATAAACAAGAACCTATTGTATAGCACAGGGAACTACTGGGTTGGCCAGAGTCTGTTTGATTTTTTTCTGTACGATGGCTCTAGTAGTGCTTGTCTTTAACTTCATTCGAAACAATTTTGTTAGATTGTATTGTGACAGCATATCAGCATGCATTAAAAAAAAACTTATCAAAATTGGTGAATTTTTGTGTCGCCATTTTAATACTGAAGTTGGAAGAAAAACAGCAACATTTTCAGCATATTATGCTTTATTATTTCAAGAAAGGTAAAAACGCAACTGAAATGCACAAAAGATTTGTGCAGTGTATGGAGAAGGTGCTGTGACTGATTGAACGTGTTGAAAGTGGTTTGCAAAGCTTCATACTGGAGATTTCTCGCTGTACGGTCCTCCACCGTCGGGTAGACCAGTTGACGTTGATAGCGATCAAATTGAGACATTAATTGAGAACAATCAACGTGGCTATACCACATGGGAGATAGTCGACATACTCAAAATACCCAAATCAAGTGTTGAAAATCATTTGCACCAGCTTGGTTATATTCATAGCTTTGATGTTTGGGTTCCACGTAAGTTAAGCGAAAAAAATCTTCTTGACCATATTTCCGCATGCGATTCTCTACTTAAACATAACGAAAACGTTCCAGTTTTAAAACAAATTGTGATGGGTGATGAAAAGTGGATACTGTACAATAATGTGTAATGGAAGAGATCGTGGGGCAAGTGAAATGAACCATCACCAACCACACCAAAGGCCAATCTTCATCCAAAGAAGGTGATGCTGTGTATATGGTGGAATTGGAAGGGAGTCCTCTATTATGAGTTCCTTCCAGAAAAACCAAACCATTAATGCCAACAAGTACTGCTCCCAATTATATATATAACTGAATCAGTTTGCCGTACACCTGAAACATTGTAAATTAACTATACTTCAAGTAAAAAAAAAATTCTGCTCTGGGAAAGACAATATCAAGGGAATTAGCAGACAAGCCACAAATGGGGAGAAAATATTTGCAAAAATATTTGATAAAGACCATTATCCAAAATATAAAAAGGATGCTTGAAACTACAAAAAGTAAACAACCAATTAAAGAATGGGACCTTAACAGACATCAACCATCAATAGACCAAAGAAGATCTACAGATGGCACATAAGCCTATGAAAAGATGCTCCACCTCATATGTCATCAGGGAAGTGCAAATTAAAACAAGACACCATTACACACTTGTTAGAATGGCCAAAATCTGGAACACTGACAACACCAAATGCTGGTAAGGATATGGAGCAATAGAATCTCTCAGACATTGAGGGTGGAAAAGCAAACCGGTATAGCCACTCTGGAAGACAGTTTGATTTTGTAACAAAACTAAGCATATTCTTACCATATAATCCAGCAATTGCACTCCTTCATAATTACACTCCTTCATAATTACACCCCCAAAGGAACTGAAAACTTCTGTCCACACAAAACTCTACAAATGGATGTTTTTAGCAGTTTCATTCATCACGGCTCAAACTTGGAAGCAACCAAGGTGTCCTTCGGCAGGTGCATGGATAAACTGTGGTACGTCGAACAATGGAATATAATTCACAGCTAAAAAGAAATGGGTTATCAAGCCATGTAAAGACATGGAGGAATCTGAAGCTCATATTACGAAGTGAAAAAAGCCAAACTGAGAAGGCTCCATACCGTATAATTTCAACCATCTGACATTGTGGAAAGGGCAAATCTATGGAGACAGTAAAAATAATCAATGGCTGCTGGGGGTGAGCGTGGAGGGGGACAGATGAATATGCAGAGCACAGAGGATTTTTAGGGCAGTGGAAATACTCTGTACGGTATTATAATGATAGATATATAGCCATTAGTCATTTGTCCAAACCCACTGTACAACACCAAGAGTGAACCCTTAGTTAAATTATGGATTCTGGGTGACTATGATGTGTCAATGTAGGTTCATACCTGGTAAAAAAATGTACCATTCTGGCAAGTGATGTTGATAAAGGGGGAAGGCTATGTATATCTTGGGGTAGGGGGTGTATGGGAAATCTCTGTACCCTTATCTTAATTTTATTGTAAACCCAAACTGCTCTCAGAAAATAAAGTCTTTAAAAAAAAAAAAAGAACGGAAGGAGGATTGCACATAGACTCTGAGGGGATACATGGAGACTGGTGGTCCCTAGCCTTGGTAACCAGCCCCCTTGACCACATACACAGGGGACATAAGGACACCTCTGGATGCAGCTTCTGTGGTTGCAGAGGTTGACCAAACTGAGGGAGGAGGAGTGCCAGAGAGATACAAGGAGACTTCTCACCTGTAAACAGATTATTTAGGCGACAGATGCTAGGAAAATGACAGGTATGGAGTAGTGCCTCAGGTAAGTCACAGAGTGCAGATTTAAGAAATAGGGCCACTCTTACCCTTCCTCAAGGGGGGTCACAGTCAAATGAGCCAGACAGGGCGTAGTAGAACGGGCAGTCACAGGTGCCAGCTCTGAAGACAGACTGCCCAGGTACCTCACCAGGCTCTGTCATTTGCTGGCTGTACGGGCAAATTTCATAATTATTCAGGTCAGCGTCCTTACCAGTAAAATGGGGATAATATTACCATTGCTGTGAGATGAGGAATGTAAAATAACATGCTTATTTCTTATTACAATTCTTACTTGTCTTCCTTATTATACAGATTTCATTTTGCATTAGGAGAGGCAGTTTACCTTCCCTGCTATCAACCTTAACCTTTATCTCCTGGTGCCCAGTACTTGGGCTTCTTAGAGACATCTTCAGAGGTCTTCCAGACAGTCAAGTGGGAGACAGGGAGAGATGTAGGAGAGTTATTAAATCCCCGGGTCTGGACCTTAGCTTTACAGGAGGGAGAGACAGGAAATAACATTTGTTGAGCTCCTACCATGTCCCAAGCTGTGCTAAGTAGGCCATCTACATACATTTTCTTACTCCAGTAGGTATTTTTATCTTCTCCATTTTAATTTTAATTTACATTAAGCCTCAGTGTACAGATTACATTCAGATTACATTTTCAGTAAGTGGAAGAATCAGCATTGCAGAATTCAACCTTCTTCCTCAGGTTATAGTGAGCCTGGATTTCTAGCAGTATCAACTCATTCATTCACTATTCTTTTGACAAATAATTAAGGCCTTTGATAGAGGTTACTGGTTGCCCCTCAGTATCTGCTCCCTTCCTCTCCTTCCTTATTTACTGAATTCTTGTTTTTAGATGAGCACATGACTGCCAATAATAAAAAACCCTCAACCTCCCTTGCAGAGGGAAGGCTGCCATTACAGGCATAGTTTTTTGTAGGACAGTGGGAGCCTCAGGATTAGGTGATGGTGGCCATCAAGACCATCTGACTAACTCCTCTCACTTTGATTTTGTACTCACCAAGCAACAACCGATTATTATGTGAAGAGAGAGAGAGAGAGAGAGAGAGAGACAGAAAGATGTGAGAGGGTCTATGAGGTATTACTAGAACAGCCAGCTGGCCCCCTTCTCTCTCATCTCAGTTGACTCTGACAGAATTAATTTTTAAAGATAGACTTGCTTTGGGACTTCCCTGGTGGTCCAGTGGTTAAGACTCTGCACTTCCACTGCAGGGAGCACAGGTTCCACCCCCAGTCGGGGAACTAAGATCCAGCAGGCCCTGCGGTGTGGTAAAAACAAAACAAAACAAAACAAAACAAAACCCATAAAAACCCCAACAGAGTTGCTTTTGTTAAGAACATCTATAAATCTGTTTTAAAATTATTTATTATTAGATTAATTTTAAAACACACACAAAAAAAATCCCTTAAAAGTCAGTTTTCTGTCCGCCAACACAAAAGACAAAAGAATCATTCCCTTAGTAAATATTTTGGTGACAGTTAATGATTTGACTACTATGAGTTTAAAATACAAAGATACCAAATAATTATACAGTGGGAAAGATGTGCTGATGACTTTGTAAGGAAGGTCCCCAGGGTGGTTTTTCACTGATCCTTACCTGGATTAGTGGGTCCCAGCCTCAACTGCATGGCTATATCTTGTGCTTTTAAAAAAATCAGGATGCCCAGGCTGTGCTAATTAAATCACAGTCTCTGGGGAGAGGTCCTAGAAATCAGTATTTCTTTTCCCCACACTCCCAAGGTGATTCCACAGTTCAGTCAAGCTTGAGAGCCACTAATCTGAATTTTTGGTCTAATGTTTAAGATCACAGAGCTATTTCAAATGGAAAGGTTTGTTTGTTTCTGTTTGTTTTTGTGGGCTTTTAAAATTACTTTTGTTTTACAGTTTTAGAGTTGCCATGAAAAATGAGAGAAAGTTCACTCATACAGGAAGCAGAAGCACAAAATATTAAAAGCTTCATATTCTTTTTTTCTTTGTGGCCAGGGAAATCTAAAGACAGACCTTAATACCGACACACATCCAAGAAAGACTCAGAAATAGATATTTAGAAAAGGAAAGAGTTTACTTGCAAAGGTGCAAGGTAGGCAGACTGAGAAACTGGTTTGCCGAATACAAGAACTTAAAGAAAAAAAAAACTACTACAAAAATTGCTAGAGTTACTGGTTTACATAGCCTGTTTATGGTAGACAAACAGTAACTTTCTCACATGATTATCATACAAAGGTTGTAAAATACCATTACACACAGCAAGGCAAATATTAAAACTGAGGGGAGGGCTTCCCTGGTGGCGCAGTGGTTGAGAGTCCGCCTGCCGATGCAGGAGACACGGGTTCGTGCCCCGGTCCGGGAAGATCCCACATGCCGCGGAGCGGCTGGGCCCGTGAGCCATGGCCGCTGAGCCTGCGCGTCCGGAGCCTGTGCTCCGCAACGGGAGAGGCCACAGCAGTGAGATGCCTGCGTACCGCAAAAAAAAAAAAAACTGAGGGGAATCCAAGGAATTATTCAAGGCGTTATTATTTGGGGAATCAGAACAAGTCAGGATGATCCTGCAGTTTTTGGATTACCTAGTGTGAAGTTTGGTCATACCGGAAGCAGGCAAAGCAGCAGATTTTGCTTTAACACACCTGTCAACGCTCTAGCCTGGTTCTACCCCGAAGAGGGCACAGTGTATCTGACCTTCTGCGCACGCTCCGACCCGGCTCCAGGGGGCGGGGCGAGGGCACGCGGGGACTTGTGGGAAAGCCCAGGAAGGCGGGGCCCGGCGTGAGTCATTGCGGGCGGGAAGCTGCGGCAGTGGGGACGGTAACAGCACGTTAAGGTGAGCCGGCTTTGCGGTTATCACCGGCTGCAGCAGCGAGGAGGCTTTTGGGGTCGCCCTGCGGGAGGAGGGGTGCAGCCGTGGGTCCCGGGTGAGGCCGAGAGGGCAAGGGCGGACGGCAGGGCCCGGCGTTGGGGCGGCGTGGCGGTGTCTAGGGTAGAGGCGCACCGGGGAGCTCGTTCCGGGAGGGGCTCGCCCCGAGCAGCCCGGGCCTGGACGGACAGCCTTGCTGTCGGTCTCTCCACCCCGGCTGCCCGGATTATTGGGCGATTTGCGTTGGTCAGGACCTTAGATCCACCCTCCCCAGGGGACCTCGGTGGGGCCCGTCCCCTTTTGGCGTGGGTGTGCAATGCTCGCCCGGATATTGGGTATGAAATTGATACCCCAGGCGCTGGAAGTTTCTGGTTGCCCGCCTGGACGCAGGTTCCGTGGGAGCAGAGGTGATAGGCGAAATGGAAAAGGTTTCTTCTCCCGCCCCCCCCCCCCCCAACGTATCTCAGTGGCTTGCTGCGCTTTTATTCACATTTTTTTTTTTTTTTTTTTTTTGCAATACGCGGGCCTCTCACTATTGTGGTCTCTCCCGTTGCGGAGCACAGGCTCTGGAGGCGCAGGCCCAGTGGCCATGGCTCACGGGCCCAGCCGCTCCGCGGCATGTGGGATCTTCCCGGACCGGGGCACGAACCCGCGTCCCCTGCATCGGCGGGTGGACCCTCAACCACTGCGCCACCAAGGAAGCCCTTATTCACATTTTTGAGTCCTTCGGCAAAACATTGTACTAGCTTTGTTTTTTAATGCGATATACATATGTGATCAAACATGGGCACTGCCTGAAAGAAGCTTAAGTTTAGTTTACTTTCTGACGCAAGGCCGGGGGGTCAGAAGACCTATAGTCGGTTGCAAACATCTGTTCCTCCTCCTAAATGAATCCCTTTTCTAATCTCTTCTGTCTCTCCCATCCTAACCAACCCTCACCCCCCTGTCCACCCCATACACACTTAAGCTTTGAATTCCCTCCCACCTTTTTGGGGACCTTGCTGCATCACGCATCCCCTTTCCTATATTTTCTTTTACCTTGCTCCTCAATTCCCCCCCATACTCGTGGGCAATTTTAGGTTATGAAAGGCAAAATTATGCTAATCCCCATATAATCTCATTTACTCAGCTCATTTTATTTCTCTCCTTAAAAAAAATCCCATTAAAACTAAATAATCTTTATATGACTAAATATAATGCACTATATTTCCTCCATGTGACTTCTGTGGCCTTTGACACTGCTAACTTTCCGTCTTCTTGAACTAAAACTTCTCTTCTGTGACAGTACTCCAAGTTTTCCTCCCAGCTCTCTAGATGCCACTGCCTGATTTTTACTGTGTTGGCATTTCTTCCTTGGTTTGTTCCCTAGATATGTGTTCTTCAGGCTTCCCCCAGCGCCCCCCCCCCGCATTGTCACAGTAATTAAACACATCCAAATCTCATGATTGTAGCTTCTACCTTTATGCTAGTGACACCCAAATTTATATTTCTAGCCCTCTGTAACTACATACTGGCTATGTCCTGATGTCCCATAAGAACTCAGTCACCTTATCCCAAACTGAAAAAAATCTGTCTTTACACGTGTTCTGCAATCCTGAAACCTCTTTTCCTTTTAAAATTGTGATTCCTGACTCAAAGTGGTACCACTAATCTTACCAGGCTCCCAAACCAGAAATCTAAGACTGAGTCCTTCTCTGCTCACCAACTCCTCAGTCTAATGAGTCATCATGTCCCTTTTATTTTACCACCTTAATGTTTCCCATAGCTTTCAGACTGTAGGTCAGATCTCATGGCCTGGCATTTCCTGATCTGTCCCATATTTGCCTTCTCTTCCGTTATTCTCCCTCCCAGTCCCTCATTCTCCTGGCCCACTCCTCCACATTAATCAGTTGGCTGGCCCCTTTTGAAACATGGCTAAATTTCAGCACCTCTGGGGACTCTTTCCTTGAACCTGCCACCCTACTGTCTGATTTATACCTGTCCTTTGTGGTCAGCCCCATAGCATCTGCATGTACCGCTAGCACAGTGGTTCTCAACCAGAGGATATTTGAAAATGTCTGGAGACATTTTTGCTTGTTACAGTCCAGAGGGAAGGGAGTAATACTGGCAACTAGTTAGTAGAGGCCAGGGATGCTGCCAACCATCCTACAATGCACAGGACGGCCAACCCACAACAAAGAATTATCTGGCCCAAAATCTCAGTAGTCCCAAGGTTGAGAAACCCTGCCTAGCATAATATTTTGTTACTCAGTACTTAGATTATTTTCTTTTTTCCTCCAGTAGAGAAGGGACCTTGTCTTGTTTTTGCATCCCTAAATCTTGATACAGGGCCTTTCACATAGCCAAAGTTCAATAAATGTTGAAAAAAAAAAGAGTGAAGGAGGTAATTAGGCTAAACTTATAAACTCTAGAGATGAGCAGCCAATCTGCTACCATAGGCTGCTTGCTAATTTTCAGTGATTTCCTCCCTGTTGCCTTTCATTCATGTTGCATGGATGCCCAACCTGTCTGTTTATTTTGCATTTGTTTATTCAGCAAACATTGATTGACTCATTTTAAGCATAATATACTGATATTTTCTTTCTTCTGCATCACTGTAGGTTCCTTTCCTTACATGTATCTTGGCCATTTATGAAGAGGTAAAGATCATTAATTAGCTGGATTTCAAAAAAAAATAAACCAAATAATTCTATTTAATTCTTATCAGAGGTTGGTTGATAAAAACTGTGCAGGCCACAATGACTTCAGCAAGTAAAGCAATTGAATTACAACTACAAGTGAAACAAAATGCAGAAGAGTTACAAGACTTTATGAGGGATTTAGAAAACTGGGAAAAAGATATTAAACAAAAGGATATGGAACTTAGAAGACAGAGTGGTGTTCCTGAAGAGGTAAATTGCTTAATTAAATTCCTACTTTAGCATCCAGCAAAACTATCTTAAAGTAAAGCACCACCTTTAAAATGTTTTGTGGAAATACTGATTGAAGTGATTTGCTTTCTGCCAACACTTGGAAAAATTCTACTTTTTAAAGTCTTTGTAATAATTGTATTAACTATATTAAGACATTTTAAGGCTTAGTGAATAGTTCCTGAAAGGAAGACCATGTGATAATTTTAAGGTAAATGAACAGAATCATAAAATATGTGGGTTTGTATATAATTCTGTATATCATATGTAATTGTATATTTAGTGATATATTAACGTACAGTATTGCCGTAAAAACTTAGGTAGTACCTAGGCTCAACCAAATGGTTTTCTTAAGACAGTGCATTCAAATACGGATAGCATTTTCATACTGTTTGTAATGATGTGGAGTCAGTTCAGTGTGCCATTGTACTGCTGCTAAATCATTGTACCAAGGCTGAAGATCAGGCAGTTTTTGAATTTAGGATTGCAAATCCTAAAATGCAAAGTGTATAATTAAAATTTCTAGGTAATATCAATACTTTTCTTATGACTAAACAATGTTCAATATTTGTCAAAGGAAGAATTAAACTTTTCAGGCATAAGTTATCATTATAAATGAGTGAATTGGTATTTCTGACCACTTGAAAATTAAAAATTACTTTTACTTGAAAATATACTTTAGTGAGAATTTTGAACATTGCTAGTTATACAGAAAAGAAAAGAGCAGTCTTAAAACGTTGTGTTGTTTTCCCTTCCTAGAATTTACCTCCTATTCGAAATGGGAATCTTAGGAAAAAGAAGAAAGGCAAAGTTAAAGAGTCATCTAAAAAAACCAAAGATGAAAACACAAAAAACAGGATAAAATCTTACGATTATGAGGCATGGGCAAAACTTGATGTGGTAAGTTAATCTGGTTATATGCTTCTTAGTATTTGAGTAAAATTTTCTTGGAGTTAGTTAAGAGTCATGGATTAAATGAAAAATCATGTAGAGTTCTTAGGACCTGTGTCTTTCTCTTATAGACTATTTTGTGTGGAATAAAAACTTAAATACCTAGCTGTTCAGTTAACTAGATTATTTTTTCTCCTACAGTCCTCTATCAGTGAATAGTGGCTAAAACAGCTGGATTCTTTTCTTTTTTCCTATTTTTTCTTTTTTTCTCCTTTTGCACAAATAGTACATAAGAGATCCAGTGTACTCTTCACCCAGTTTCCCCTAATGGTTACATCTTATTTAACTATAGTACAGTATCAAAACCAGGAGATTGATATCGGTGCAATGTATGTATAGTTCTTTGCCATTTTATGACCTGTAGATTTGGGTAACCACCATTGCAATTAAGGTACAGAAATATTGCATCACCACAAAGACCTCTCCACCTATAGTTGCGCCTACCTCCTTCCTCTTCATCATCTCTAACCTGTAAACAGCCAGAATTCTAAGATAGTAATAATATGAGAAAAGAAGGACTCTACCAACATTTTTTTTTTTTTTTTTAATAGACTGAAGGACCTGTAGAATACTGGCTAAAAGAGAATGCCTTTGGGTTTAGTCTTAGGGCTAGGGCTGCGTGACAATAGAATTAGGGCTATCTTGATTTCAGGAAGGGCCCTTCTAGGCTGGTGTGGTGCATGCCTCCCATCTCCCACACATGAGACACAGTGTAGCTGGAGAATTAATTACTCTGCCTCATAACCCTCTACCCAGTATTCCAAGCAGCCACTGTCAGGCCAACCTGTGAACGGGAACCTGTTGGCCAGCCTTATTCTAGACTCTGACCCACCCTAAGGGTTGATTTTGTTAGGTTGATTTGGAATACACACTCGCTTTTAGTCTTTTTAAAAGTGTTCATTATGTAATGTTTGATTCATACAAAATAGTTTGTAGAGATACGTGTTCTAAAGCATGATAATAAAATGAATACATAAACCCACCACCTAACATAAAGAGAATTTTTTCAATCCCATTGAAGCTGCCATTGTGCTCCTTCCCTGTCCCATCTTCTTTTCTCCTCTCTATCTTCAGAGGTAACTACTATTCTGATTATTATGTGTATTATTTTCTTTGCACTTTTTTGTTTAACATTTTTATTGAGGTATAACATTCATACAGTAAAGTCCCAAAATCTTAAATGTACAACTTCCTGAATTTTCACTCATGTACAAAACTGAGAAACTACCATCCAGATCAAGATATAGAACATTTCTCGTATCCCAGAAACCTCCCTTTTCGGTTGATTACCTCCCAAAGGTGGCCACTGTAGGGATCTCTAATATTGTAGATAGGTTTTGCCAGTTTGGGAATTTCTTACAGTTGTATCGTACAGTATGCACTGTTCTCTGTTGGCTTCTTTTGCTATTATTGTCTGAGATTGATCTGTACTGTCAGTAGCAGTAGTTTGTTCTGTTTCATTGCTCATCAGAATTCCATTGTGTGGATATATCACAGTTTGTGTATCCATTCTCCTGTTGATATACACTGAGTTGTTTTCAGCTTGGGGCCGTTATGAATAAACCTGCTATGAACATTCTTGTACATGTCTTTTGATGGATATAGCACCTGGGATGGTATTTGCTTGGTCATAGTTTGTATATGCATTTAGCATTAGAGGATGATTTTTCAAATTAGTTGTATTTCTCTTTTTATAAAACATTTATTTTTAATTAATTAATTTTTAAATTGAAGTATAGTTGATTTACAATTTAGTTTCAGGTGTACAGCAAAGTGATTCAGTTTTATATGTATATATACACACACACTTATCTGTACTTTTTCAGATTCTTTTCCATTATAGGTTATTACAAGATATTGAATATAGTTCCCTGTGCTATAGTCGGTCCTTATTGTTTATGTTTTATATATAGTAGTGTATATCTGTTAAACGCAAACTCCTAATTTATCCCTCCCCCACTTCCCCCTTTGGTAACCATAAAGTGTTTTCTATGTCTGAGAGTCTGTTTCTGTTTTGTAAGTGAGTTCATTTGTATCACTTTTTTCTTTTTCTTTTTTAATTTTTATTTTATATTGGAGCATAGTCGATTAACAATGTTGTGTTAGTTTCAGGTGTACAGCAAAGTGATTCAGTTATACATATACATGTATCTATTCTTTTTCAAATTCTTTTCCCGTTTAGGTTATTACAGAATATTGAGCAGAGTTCTCTGTACTATACAGTAGGTCCTTGTTGGTTATCTATTTTAGATATAGTAGTGTGCACATGTCAATCCCAAACTCCCAATCTATCCCTGCCCCCCGACCCTTCCCCCCGGTAACCGTAAGTTTGTTCTCTAAGTCTGTGAATCTGTTTCTGTTTTATAAATAAATTCATTTGTATCTTTTTTTTTTATTTTTTAGATTCTGCATATAAGCAATATCATATGATATTTGTCTTTCTCTGTCTGACTTACTTAGTATGATAATCTCCATATCCATCCATGTTGCTGCAAATGGCATTATTTTATTCTTTTTTGTGGCTGAGTAATATTCCATTGTATATATGTACCACATTTTCTTTATCCCTTCCTCTGTCGATGGACATTTAGGTTGCTTCCATGTCTTGGCTATTGTAAATAGTGCTGCTAGGAGCATTGGGCTGCATGTATGTTTTCAAATTAGAGTTTTTGTCTTTTCCGGTTATATGCCCAGGAGTGGGATTGCTGGATCATATGGTAGCTCTATTTTTAGTTTTGTAAGGAACCTCTATACTGTTCTCCATAGTGGCTGAACCAATTTACATTCCCACCAGCAGAGTGGGAGGGTTCCCTTTTCTCCACGCCCTCTCCAGCATTTATTATTTGTAGACTTTTTGATGATGGCTGCTCTGACTGGTATGAAGTGATACCTCATTGTAGTTTTGATTTGCATTTCTCTGATAATTAGTGATGTTGAGCATCTTTTCATGTGCCTATTGTCCATCTGTATGTCTTCTTTGGAGAAATGTCTATTTAGGTCTTCTGCCCTGGTTGTATTTTTCTTAATGAAACCAAGGCTAAATGAGTCCAGAGAGAGCACACATTATTATTTAAATAGTATGTCATCTGCTTTAGTAATGTCTCGATGCAAGAGAAGTATGATTTTGGGTCTTGAATTTATTACTGTTGGAAATGATACTTTCTGAACATGATTTATTCTCTGCTAAGTATTATTTAATCTGCTTTCATTTTTTGTAACTTTACCCCCTTCTATGTAGCCTTTTCCTTTTCATAAATTGGAATCTTCTTAGAATGCCCTTTCCTAAAAGGCATCATGTCAGATGATTTCTTAGAGAGTTGCTTTCTACAGTCATTTATTCATTCAACAGATATTGATTGAACTCCTGGTTTGTGTGGCCAGTGCAGTCATGGTTGTTCCATTCTAGTTCAGATCTGAGCAGCGGCTTTGGTGTTCTGCTGCTGTTAGTTTTCTACACATGTCTGTGTAACAGGGTTGGACAGTCTTGGCTTTAATCTTGGTAGGCTGATGGAATTTCTAGAATCTTCATGCTAAAACACATAGCTAAATTTCAGTCCATCTTTGAATGTTCATTCAATGAAACTAAGCATAGGTCTTATTTTGTTTTTTAATTTATCAACAATTTTTTCCTACATAAATTATTTAAAATAGTATATTGTTAAATACAGAAAGGATTTTGTTTATATAATAATTAAGTTTTTGTTTACATGAGGTTTTTTTAATAAATTTTTAAATTTTATTTTACTTATTTTTGGCTGCATTGGGTCTTCGTTGTTGCGTGCGGGCTTTCTCTAGTTGGGTCAAGAGGGTGTGCTACTCTTTGTTGCGGTGTGCGGGCTTCTCATTGCGGTGGCTTCTCTTGTTGCAGAGCACGGGCTCTAGAGCACAGGCTCAGTAGTTGTGGCTCACGGGCTTAGTCGCTCTGCAGCACGTGGGATCTTTCCGGACCAGGGCTTGAACCCGTGTCCTCTGCATTGGCAGGCGGGTTCTTAACCACTGCGCCACCAGGGAAACCCCGTTTACATGAGTTTTAATGAACTCTTTAATGGTTACTGGTTTAAAATCTCTTACTAGGGAGTTCCCTGGTGGCCTAGTGATTACGATTCTGGGCTTTCACTGCCGTGGCCTGGGTTCAGTCCCTGGCTGGGGAACTGAGATCCAGTGAGCCAAGTGGTGCAGGAAAAAAAAGAAAAATCTCTAACTAAAAATCATTCTTTTATTATATGTGCTAAAAAAATGATTAAAAAAATACTGATGGGGTCCATGAAATGATTCATTACCATGAAAGGAATGTGTGAGTCAAAAGAGATTGGGAATTGCTGGACTAGCATGTTACGTATTTTCTTTGGTAGAGTCAGCTATATTTGGAATAGACTGAGAAACAGTATAATATAGTCATTGAGAGCCCTCTGGAGGAGGCAGACTGCCTGGGTTCAGATCCTCATTTGGCCACTTACTAGCTGAGTGACCCTGAGTGAGTTAACTAACTTCTATTTGTCATTTCCTTCAAGTGAAACACATGGGTAATTATGTCTACCTCATAGGTTGCTGTGAGAATCAGGAGTTAATTGTGCTCTACAAGCAGTTTTTGTTTTAAAAATAAGAGAAAAAAAAGGTTTTTAGATAAAACCTTTCTCTGCTGTTGGATGCAATTACATAGATTTGGGGTTATTTGCAAACTTCTCTTATGTAAAGGAATAATACTTCACTGCTAATAGTTTGTGATTTAGGGGTGATTTTTAGACTCTATTGACTTAGCTTACTTTATGAATTCAAAGTCAGATTCTCTAAGTGGTTTGGATCTTGGTTTTCTAAGCAAGAATACCCTTTTGTCTGGGTTTAGTCTTAAAAATGAGAGGTTACTTGAGTTGCTTTTGTAGGCCTTTGGGTCCTTAGATTGTAACAACTTAACGTTCTGTTGAATGTTCTTTGGGGGGGGGGCGGAGTTTATCTTCTGTTTTTAATGGTCATGTAATTATGAACACTGTTTCCCTACTTTTGATTTCAGGACAGTATCCTTGATGAGCTTGACAAAGAAGAGAGTACCCATGATTCTGTGTCGCAAGAATCGGAGTCAGAAGAAGATGGGATTCATGTAGATTCACAAAAGGCTCTTGCTCTAAAAGAAAAGGTACTCTTTAGGTTAGCCGTTGGTTCCTTCAAGTAAGCAGGATATGTAGAAAATCATGTCCATCCCAAGATTTCTACAGCATAATTTAGGGGGTGTTCAAACTTTAAGCTGTTATTGGCTATATCGCTATCGGGAGGCAGTACAGTGTAGTGGTTAGGAGTATGTGCTCTGAAACCAGATTATCTAGGTTCACATCCTGTGACAAGTTCTTTAAATTGCCTGTATGTACTCAGTTTTCTCAGCTGTAAAATAAGATTAATATTATTACTAAACCTCAGTGGGTGGTTGTGTTATTAAATGAATTATTATATGTAAAGTGCTTGGAGCATACAGAGAGTTACTCCAGGGCTTTAAGTAGTAGACTGAAATACTAATCAGATCAGCGCGTGATTCTTGACATGGACATCATATCCCACTCTTCCATATCACAGACCATCTTTGGTTGCTTTTTGGAACGTTCAACATCTCCCTGAGGAATGCCTCATTATTGTAAAACTGGCTATATTGCTTTTCAAAGAGGTGGCACTCTTTCAGATTAAAATTTATCTTTATGCCTTTCTTTTGTTACATTTCTGTGGGTTCATATTGTCAACAAGAAGTATATAATGCTAGGTATTTTACTCATTTTTCTGCCAGGGCTCTTGGATTGTGACCAAACTATGACTATGTAGTGAATTTTAGCACTTGTAAAAAGACCACTTTGCTTAATTCCCTTGCCTTTCCTGTGAGCCTTGATCACATGGCTAATGAGATAGGAAGAGATGGATAATAATGAAAGAAAATGGCTCTGGAATTCTGTGCCAGTATATATCTGACTCGTATGCTTTTTCAGGGTAATAAACACTTCAAACAAGGAAAATATGATGAAGCGATCGAATGCTACACCAAAGGCATGAGTGCTGACCCATATAACCCTGTGTTGCCAACAAACAGAGCATCAGCGTACTTTAGACTGAAAAAGTAAGGAGTTTCCATAATGTGTGTGAATATTTTATGTGTATATGGAGACTTGAAAAAAAAAAACTTTCGCGATAAAATGTGTGGGAATGCTTGAAAAAGTTTTACATTTCTTTTCAACTACAAATTTTTGTAACTCACTCCCTTTTATTTAGTTCTTTTACTTAAGCCATTTTAAACATTCAGGTGCTCAAACCCTGCTCCTGTAGCTCACTTTACCGAGGTGTTCCTCCTCTAAAAGTTGAGTAACGATGCTCTTTACCTAATTCACAGGTGCAAAAAAAGTCAGCTGGGTAAAAATTTTTTATAAATTAATTTTGCTTCATTATTTTGAAAAATTATTTATCCACTATTTAACACAGAGAACTTTTATTATGGTAAACTTAAAATGTGTTTCAACGTTTGTTTAAGTCATACCCTTTAAATACTTAACGTTGGAGAACATAAATGTGTATGGTCTTAATCCTAAGCAGGGAACTGACCCATCATAAGAAATTTTAAAAAGACAAATACCATCAAGGAGGACATGCTTACTGTTTTAATTATTTGGAAATACGAACTATATTGGTGTCTGAGTTTTTACTGTTTTAAATAGAATATTTTTAGATCTTTGAAACTCGTGCTATTCATATCCTGACAAATTAGGGGAATATTTACATTTTATAATATTTGATATCTACACTATGTAAGTGATGAAGAAGAATTTTAAGTAAACCTGCATGAGCCTGCCACCCAGCTTAAGAACCAGAACATTATTTTTGAAGCTACCTTTGATATTCTTTTCCATATCCTGATCCCTCCCAGTAAACCATTATCTTGAGTTGTATATCATTCTTCTGATTTAAAAAAAAAAAAGTTCATTATATATGTATGTATCTTTAAATAATATATTGTATAACATTGCTTATTTTTGAGCTTTAAAAGTATTTCATACTGGATGTAGTCTTCTGTGGCTTGTCTATTTCTTTGAATAGTATCTTTCTAAGATTTGTTTGTATTTTGCATATAGCTGTAGATCTCTCATTTTCACTGTTATATGCAGTTCCTTTTTAGTAATATACCATTATGTATCCATTCTCCGGTTGCTGGATTGTTGGTTTGTTCCTTTCTTTCTCTCTTTCCTTTTCTTCTCCCTGCTTTCTTTCCCTGCCTTCCACCCTCCTTCCCTTTCTTATTTAACAACAGTGATACTGTGAACACTCTTGTACCTATTTCTTGGTGCTGGGTCATAGGATGTGCACAGGTTCAACTTTAAATGGTGGTAAGCAGTTGCTACAAGGGTAGTTGTAACATTCCTGTTAGCAGTGTATAAGAGTGAATGTTCCGTATCTTTACCAACACGGGTATAATTGGGCTTCTGAATTGTTTTCAGTCTAGGGGGTGTAAAATGTTAATTCACTGTGGCCTTAACTTGCATTTCCCCAATTTCTAATGAGGTTGAGCATCTTCTTATATGTTTATTCACCACTTATTTATTTTTTTTCTGTGAAATGTCTGTTTTATCTTTTGACCATTTTTCTCTTAGGCTGTTTTGCTGTTGATTTTTAAGAGTTCTTTATTCTAGATACTAATTCTTTAGTGTTTATAATAATTATCTTGTCTCAATTTGTAGTTGATTTTCCTTTTTTTATGGAGTCTTGGTGAGCAGAAATTTTTAATTTAATATAATTTTTTATTATTATTTTTATTTATTTATTTATTTTTTGCGGTACGCGGGCCTCTCACTGCTGTGGCCTCTCCCGGTGCGGAGCACAGGCTCTGGACGCGCAGGCTCAGCGGCCATGGCTCATGGGCCTAGCCGCTCCGCGGCATGTGGGATCTTCCCGGACCGGGGCACGAACCTGTGTCCCCTGCATCGGCAGGCGGACTCTCAACCACTGCGCCACCTAATTTTATTTTTTAAAAATATATTATTATTATTATTTTTTCGACCCCACCATGTGGCATGTGGGATCTTAGTTCCCCAACCAGGGATTGAACCTGTGCCCCCTGCATTGGGAGCCCAGAGTCTCAACTACAGACTGCCAGGGAAGTCCCAGAAATTTTTAATTTTAATGTGTTTCATTTATTGATTTTTGTAAAATGTTGACACTTTGAAAAATACGATTTGTTAAAGTAGTTTCCTTCCCTGAGTTCGTAACAGTCTCCTATATTTACTCCTAAAAGTTTTACTTTTCACGCTTAAGTCTTTTTATATATGCTGAAGGTAGAATTCCAGTTTCATATCTTTTCACATGAATATCCCAGTTGTTTCAGACCTATTTGTTGAATATCCATGCTTTCCCCATGAATCTGCAATTCCACTGTTGTCATATGTCAAGTTTGCACGGATCTCTTTTTCATCTCTGTATTCTTTACATTGATCTGTTGCCCATTACTATAACCATTCCACACTGTCTTTAATTAGTATAGCATTATAATTATAATTTCTTGGTATTTGGTATAGGGCATTCTCCTACCTTATTATTCTTTAGGAATGTTGGGTATTTTTGAACTTTTACTTATCAGTATAAATTTTAGAATCATCTTGTCAAATTCCTTGAAAACTTTTAATTACAATTGCTTGGATTTATAGATCAGTTTGGAGAGAATTATATTGTTGTGTTTTTGTGTCTTATTATAGATGAATGTGAAATTGCTCTACTTCTTTGATGTCTTTGAAGACAGTCTTGTAATTTTCTGCATATGGATCTTGTACATCTTTTGTTAAATTTATGAGTTTTTTGTTGCTGATCTCTAGTAGAGTAGCCGCCTTGCTAAACTTTCATTATTTCTAACAGTGTCTCCAGATTGTTTTTGAGTTTTCTTGGTAGACCATCATATCATCTAAGAATGGCAGTTTTGTTCCTTCCTTTACAGTTCTTTTGGCTGTTATTTCTTTCTTATGGAACTACATTGGCCAGGACCTCTAGCACAGTACTGAGAAAAAGCGGTGACAGTGGGCATTTTTGTTCTTTGCTTTAAAGGGAGTAGTGCTCAAGTCTCAGCATCAGGAATTATTGATTTTAGTGGGCTTCACTAAAAGGAGATGGGAAACATGCCTTCAATTGGGAAGTAAATTCCCTTTTCAGAGATTTCAGAAACAAATTTTTTGAAGTTTTGGTTTAACAGATGATTTTTATTTATTTTTTTAAATTGTAGATTTGCTGTTGCTGAGTCTGATTGTAATTTAGCAATTGCCTTGAATAGAAGTTATACAAAGGCTTATGCAAGACGAGGTGCTGCTCGATTTGCTTTGCAAAAATTAGAGGATGCCAAAAAAGGTATTAATATTTTCCAAGTCATCCATATCTAAAAAATTATTTAAAATTTTAATTTAACTGATGCTATACGAAGAATAATAGAGAATGACAGTTACTACCTTCAGAGATCTGTCTATTATTGAATAAAACTCATTTTTGCAATTTAAAATGTGTCTTGATATTTTGGGAAAAGAGCATGTTATTTGCCACCAATTAGACTTTGGTTCAAATTCTCATTTGACCATGAGCTGTGTGACCAGGAGAAGGTTACGTATCTTCTCTGATTTTCAATTTCTCATCTGTAAAATAGGGATTAAAACATCTTGTTGGCTATCATGAGGCTAGAGGTAATGCATGTAAAGCCTTAACACATTTTTATTTATTTGTAAATTCTAAGCCTTCCATTATTCCATAAAATAGGTTTGCATAGTACAAATCACAAAATCTGAATGACGCTGATGTCTGAAAGATTGTGCTCCTTCTTGGTTTTATGAAGTATAACTTATGATAGCAAGTATTCTTCCTGGGGCTGGTAGAAGAAGGTGATCTGTCACAAGGATTCTGTCAGGGTTTTGTCTGTCCTGGGGGAATGGAGGAAGTCCAGTGGCATAATGTTAGTGTTTCTTAGTTCCTCTTAATTTTGCTACAGGATAGTTACCTATTTGTCACATGTAAGCAAATGATTGTTGTTCTATACCGGTTTTTTAATCTCATATGTCTTTCAAATATTCATTATCTTCTGTTTTACTCAGATTATGAAAAAGTATTAGAACTGGAACCCAATAACTTTGAAGCTACAAATGAACTCAGGAAAATTAATCAGGTAAACTGGTTATTTAAATTAAGTACATTACTTATTCCTTTTATTTGATAAAGTAAAGGTTTTTGCATAGACTTTGTACTATGTAACATAGACATTTTTCTACTTTTAATTCTTTGTACTATAGAGTTTTTTACTAAACAAATTTGTAAGCTAGAGGTGGTATAATGGTATTTAAAGATTCTTAATTAGTTATTATCTTAAAAAGTTGTCTGAGATATTTAGAACTACTGCTGCTTCACTTTTTCCTAGATGTCAGAATCATTTTTCTTTATCTCACTGATTTTTCGGATTTGGCTTGTGCTTTGATTTTTGTACTTTTGCATATTTCTTTGATTTTTGTATAGTTTTAAAGTTGCTCCATCTTTATGGTCTATATAGCAAAAATAATACTGATTTTTTAACAGTAAGAAAATAGGTACTTGAATGTAAAATTTGCTGTCAAATGATACTGAACAGTTACATATTCCTTTTACTTTGCTGTTGAATCAGTTATAATTATTTTGCCATCTGTTGAAACTTTGATAAAAAAGTGAATGATTGGGGAAAGTCTGCCTTTAAATATTGCCATTACTTATTGCACATAAAATCTGTTGGTAGATATATCAACTTGATTATAATTGTGAACTGTATTGTGTATTTTCGTGTTTTGTCCTAGGTCAAATAATGACTATGAATATTAAATTTGAGAAATTTGGTGATGTGGTCTCAATTACCTTCTTTATTTTTGAAAATTGTTCCTAGAACAGTGTAGAAATTCAATAAATATTTGTTGAATAAATAAATGAACAACTGTCTTTAGTGAATATTACTTATTTTAATTGGAATAAGATGCACATTAAATTTCTTTGCTTTTTATTTTAGTAAGTAGAAAGATTTTGAATTGATGTAAATATTATTTTAATTATTTGAAATGTGGCAGGAATTCTAATATATTTGAATAATTTATTGTTTTAAAGTCAAATATGTATGCGTCTTCCATTACTTGTTTTATTTTAGCTGACTGCTATGTCTCCTAGGCTTTAACTTCCAAAGAAAACTCATATCCAGAGGAAGCTGATACAATGATTAAGTCAGCTGAAGGAGAGAAAAAACAAATTGAAGAGCGACAGAATAAACAGCAGGCCATTTCAGAGAAAGATCGGGTAATCCAGGATTCCAACAAATATATGTTTCTCTGAGCTTACTCTTAGCTTTTTGTGTATCAGTTAAGTTTCTGTCTTTCCTAATATTATATTAAAATTCTTCTTCAGTAGAAACTGAAACTTAAATATACTAAAACTTCTGGGGCCTACTAATTAAAACTTTGAGTAATTGATGACTTAATACATAATGTTAAAAAAGTATTTAAGTTTAGGAAACAAATTATTTTTGAGCATTTTAACATATATTTACATATTGTGGTTATAAATTTAACATACAAATAAATTACAATTCATTCTTACTTATTTTTCATTAACTCCCACTGAACTATTTCTAATAAAAATTTCTTTAGAAATCCTGAGTTGAGATTTAATTTAACATATTATAGCCTTTCATGGACCCACAACAAATGCTTATGGAATGATTATTGATTGTGATATATCTGATTCTGATTAGAAATAAATGTTACAGTGAACTCTAGTATACACATTCCAATACAGTTTAATTTATCCTATGTTTAGGCATATTAATGTTACTGAAGAGTGAGCTGTACAGTCTGATACTCTGTTCTTTCACAAAAATTATTTGAGTTTTGAAATTCTTCTGTAGAGATTCTATTTTTTTTGGCTGTGCCTTGTGGCTTGTGGGATCTTAGTTCCCTGACCAGGGTTTGAACCAAGGCCCTCAGCAGTGAGAGCGTGGAGTCCTAACCACTGGACCGCCAGGGAATTCCCTGTACAGATTCTAATATTACTAAAGAGTATAATATTCGGGCCTATATTTATTTATAAAATTCTATTTACTTATTTATTTTTTGGCTATGTTGGTCTTCGTTGCTGTGCGCGGGCTTTCTCTAGTTGCCGTTAGCGGCAGCTACTCTGCGTTGCAGTGCCCAGGTTTCTCATTGTGGTGGCTTCTCTTGTTGCAGAGCACGGGCTCTAGGCACACGGGCTTCAGTAGTTCTGGCGCATGGGCTTCAGTAGTTGTGGCTCACGGGCTCTAGAGTGCAGGCTCAGTAGTTGTGGCACCTGGGCTTAGTTGCTCCACGGCATGTGGGATCTTCCCAGACCAGTGCTCGAACCCGTGTCCCCTGCATTGGCAGGTGGATTCTTAACCACTGTGCCACCAGGAAAGCCCCTGGGCCTATATTTATTTTTTATTTATTTATTTATTTTTTTTGCAGTACGTGGGCCTCTCACTGTTGTGGCCTCTCCCGTTGCGGAGCACAGGCTCCAGACGTGCAGGCCCAGTGGCCATGGCTCACGGGCCCAGCCGCTCCACGGCATGTGGGATCTTCCAGGACCGGGGCACGAACCCGTGTCCCCTGCATCAGCAAGCAGACTCTCAACCACTGCGCCACCAGGGAAACCCCTGGGCCTATATTTATTAAAATGTGTTTTTAATTTAAGCTTTGTCCAATCTTAATTAATAAAATAATGGTTAATGCGGCAAGGTAATATAGTAGCATACTTTTTTTTTAGTACTGAAAAGAGATTAACACCATTGTAAAAGCAGTCCAAACTAACAGATTCTAAAACATGTATCATGGATTTTTAGCAATTAAAATATAGTTTAATTACTGATATAATAATGATGGGTATACTTGCAGTGTTGCTAAAGATTTGAATTCAACTAACTTTTGTTTTTGCATTTTCTTTTTTATTCTTCTCCATACTTCTTTCCAAAATGACAGGGGAATGCATTTTTCAAAGAGGGGAAATATGAAAGAGCAATCGAATGCTATACTCGAGGGATAGCAGCAGATGGCGCTAATGCCCTTCTTCCGGCTAACAGAGCAATGGCCTATCTGAAGATTCAGAAGTAAGTATTGGTTACTTTTAATTCTTTTCAAGATGAAAAATGAAATTTACCATAAATTGGCATATTAGCTAAATAATAAATGTAATTCATTTACTTCTAAGCATTAAAGTTAGAGAGAGAGAGAGGGTGTGTATGTGTGTCATAGTACATATTCAGTAAAAGTTAGCTCTAAAATATTTTTCCAGTTTTAATGCTCTGGCATTACACAATTTAACACTTCTTTTATTTCTTTATGTTATTCTGAATTAGTGATTTGAAAGTTATTTTTAACCTCAGAACCCTTTGGGCAGAATCTTATCTGGAAGTGTATACATATATAACAAAAGGGAATTGCTGTCATTGAAACTGCTGATTGATTACATATACAACTAAAACTTGGTCCTGTGATACTAACCACATATTTCTGGATGCATTCAAGGGCTCCATGTTGGACAGTCAGCAGGATAATATCTGATGACAGAAACTATGTCTTTGAATCTGTTGTAATAATACTTTACACACTAGTTACAGAATTAAAACTTCCTATAACTATTATAAGTAAGGATTCTAAACTATTCTGGTGCCGTAGACCACTTTGGCTGCGTGGTGCACCTTTCTCAAGATAATATTTTTAACTGCATAATGATACATTTAGGATTACAAAGGAAATCAACTATGTTGAAATAGAGTTTTAAAAATATTAAAATTTGTGATACATTGGTATACATACTTTTAAAAATTAACATAGTACAAAATGAGAAACTATGTTTAAAATACAGGCAAGTTAAAAATAAATAAAAATACAGGCAAGTTAAAGTTAAAAAATTTTTTAAAGACATATTATTGTGAAAGTTTGAATAAAGCCACTAGAACTTGGGGGTGTTCTTTGACACACCTTCCACATATTGATCAACCAGTATGTCTAGGTAATGCCCAGAAAGCAGCACAGATGATTACATTATACCAGTGTGATAACATATGGCTTCATTCTTTGGCATCCGAGTGACTGCTAGGGACAGAGTTGCCTGGTAGCTGGCCAGCTGTGTCGTAGGAGCATTTATAAACAGGGGTACTAAGATCACATGCAAACAAACAGCAGGTTAAACTACCACTGTATTCCTGAAGTAGTTGTGTTATCTTAAAGATGTCTGTAACAAATGTAATGTGATACGAAAATAACTGATTTTTATTGGTGACAAAGTCATAGGTACTGTTTTTACTACTGTGGTTTGTTATCTACACTTGTAATTGAAAGGAAAGCTGCATTTCATTTAAAAGTTAATGAAAATAAGGGTACTGTATTTTTCCCAACCAAGTTTTCAGATCTCTCACAGGATCTCAGGATAGGAACCTCTATCATATAAGAAAATTTTGATTGTATATTTAACCTCATTGAAATTAATAGACACATTAGAAGTGTATTATTTTGATTAGTCAGAGTAAAGATCATTGCATATCTTACTAACTTAGGAAAATTTTGAATTTTGCTATTCCAGAATTGCACATGATTTAAAAATTGTAAGGCCTACATTTTTAGGTTTGACTAGTGCCAAGAATAATACCTTCTAATAGGTGATTATATTTACATTTATGAGAGCTCTAATTTATTGTGTTTTATTACTTTAGTTGATAACCACATAAGTATATTATGACAAGTTAACAGTATTTTTTAATTTGAAAGAACTATTATGTGACTTTTTAAAACACCTTTAGTGGAGTATAATTGCTTTACAATGGTGCGTTAGTTTCTGCCTTATAACAAAGTGAATCAGCTATACATATACATATGTCCCCATATCTCCTCCCTCTTGCGTCTCCCTCCCATCCTCCCTATCCCACCCCTCTAGGCGGTCACAAAGCACGGAGCTGATCTCCCTGTGCTATGCAGCTGCTTCCCACTAGCTATCTGTTTTACATTTGGTAGTGTACATATGTCCATGCCACTCTCACTTCGTCCCAGCTTACCCTTCCCCCTCCTGGTGTCCTCAAGTCCATTGTCTACATCTGCGTCTTTATTCCTGTCCTGCCCCTACGTTCTTCATAACCATTTTTTTTTTTAGATTCCATGTATATGTATTAGCATAAGGTATGTGTTTTTCTCTTTCTGACTGACTGAACTCTGTGTGACAGACCCTAGGTCCATCCACCTCACTACAAATAACTCAATTTCGTTCCTTTTTATGGCTGAGTAGTACTCCATTTTATATATGTGCCACACCTTTTTTATCCATTCATCTGTCGATGGACACTTAGGTTGCTTCCATGTCCTGGCTATTGTAAATAGAGCTGCAATGAACATTTTGGTACATGACTTTTTGAATTATGGTTTTCTCAGGGTATATGCCCAGTAGTGGGATTGCTGGGTCATATGGTAGTTCTATTTTTAGTTTTTTAAGGAACCTCCATACTGTTCTCCATAGTGGCTGCATCAATTTACATTCCCACCAACAGTGCAAGAGGGTTCCCTTTTCTCCACATGCTCTCTAGCATGTATTGTGTGTAGATTTTTTTGATGATGGCCATTCTGACTGGTGTGAGGTGATATACCTCATTGTAGTTTTGATTTGCATTTCTCTAATGATTAATGATGTTGAGCATTCATTTGTTTGTTGGCAATCTGTATATCTTCTTTGGAGAAATGTCTGTTTAGGTCTTCTGCCCATCTGCGGATTGGGTTGTTTCTTTTTTTGATATTGAGCTGTATGAGTTGCTTGTATATTTTGGAGATTAATCCTTTGTCAGTTGCTTCATTTGCAAATATTTTCTCCCATTCTGAGGGTTGTCTTTTGGTCTTGTTTATGGTTTCCTTTGCTGTGCAAAAGCTTTGAAGTTTCATTAGGTCCCATTTGTTTATTTTTGTTTTTATTTCCATTTCTCTAGGAGGTGGGTCAAAAAGGATCTTGCTGTGATTTATGTCATAGGGTGTTCTGCCTATGTTTTCCTCTAAGTGTTTTATAGTGTCTGGCCTTACATTTAGGTCTTTAATCCATTTTGAGTTTATTTTTGTGTATGGTGTTAGGGAGTGTTCTGATTTCATTCTTTTACATGTAGCTGTCCAGTTTTCCCAGCACCACTTACTGAAGAGGCTGTCTTTTCTTCATTGTATATTCTTGCCTCCTTTTATCAAAAATAAGGTGACCATATGTGCGTGGCTTCACCTCTGGGCTTTCTATCCTGTTCCATTGATCTATATTTCAGTTTTTGTGGACAGTTCCATACTGTCTTGATACTGTAGCTTTGTAGTATAGCCTGAAGTCAGGGAGGCTGATTCCTCCAGCTCCGTTTTTCTTTCTCAAGATTGCTTTGGTTATTCGGGGTCTTTTGTGTTTGCATACAGATGGTGAAATTTTTTGTTCCAGTTCTGTGAAAAATGCCATTGGTAGTTTGATAGGGATTGCACTGAATCTGTGGATTGCTTTGGGTAGTATAGTCATTTTCACAGTGTTGATTATTCCAATCCAAAAACATGGTATATCTCTCCATCTGTTTGTATCTTTATTTTCTTTCATCAGTGTCTTATAGTTTTCTGCATACAGGTCTTTTGTCTCCTTAGGTAGGTGTATTCCTAGGTATTTTATTCTTTTGTTGCAGTGGTCAGTGGGAGTGTTTCTTTAATTTCTCTTTCTGATTTTTCATCATTAGTTTATAGGAATGTAAGAGACTTCTGTGCATTAATTTTGTATCCTGTTACTTTACCAAATTCATTGATTAGCTCTCGTAGTTTTCTGGTAGCATCTTTAGGATTCTCTATGTATAGTATCATGTCATCGGCAAACAGTGACAGCTTTACTTCTTCTTTTCCAATTTGGATTCCTTTTATTTCTTTTTCTTCTCTGACTGTGGTGGCTAAAACTTCCACAACTATGTTGAATAATAGTGGTGAGAATGGGCAACCATGCCTTGTTACTGATCTTAGTGGAAATGGTTTCAGTTTTCACCATTGAGAACAATGTTGGCTGTCGGTTTGTCATATATGGCCTTTATTATGTTGAGATAAGTTCCCTCTATGCCTACTTTCTGGAGGGTTTTTATCATAAGTGTGTGTTGAATTGTGTTGAAAGCTTTCTCTGCATCTAATGAGATAATCATATGGTTTTTATTCTTCAGTTTGTTAATATGCTGTATCACATTGATTGATTTGCATACATTGAAGAATCCTTGCATTCCTAGGATAAACCCCACTTGATCATGGTGTATGATCCTTTTAATGTGCTGTTGGATTCCATTGCTAGTATTCTGTTGAGGATTTTTGCATCTATGTTCATCAGTGCTGTTGGCCTGTAATTTTCTTTCTCTGAGACGTCTTTGTCTGGAAGTGTTTGAGAAGGATAGGTGTTAGCTCTTCTCTAAATGTTTGATGGAATTTGCCTGTGAAGTCATCTGGTCCTGGGCTTTTGTTTGTTGGAAGATTTTTAATCACAGTCTCAATTTCAGTGCTTGTTTTTGGTCTGTTAATATTTTCTATGTCTTCCTGGTTCAGTCTTGGAAGGTTGTGCCTTTCTAAGAATTTGTTCATTTTTCCAGGTTGTTCATTTTATTCGCATATAGTTGCTTGTAGTAATCTCTCATGATCCTTTGTATTTCTACAGTGTCAGTTGTTACTTCTCCTTTTTCATTTCTAATTCTGTCGATTTGAGTCTTCTCCCTTTTTTTCTTGATGAGTCTGGCTAATGGTTTATCTATTTTGTTTATCTTCTCAAAGAACCAGCTTTTAGTTTTATTGATCTTGCTATTGTTTCCTTCATTTCTGTTTCATTTATTTCTGATCTGATCTTTATGATTTCTTTCCTCTTCTTAACTTTGGGGTTTTTTGGTTCTTTTTTCTTTAATTGCTTTAGGTGTAAGATTAGGTTGTTTATTTGAGATGTTTCTTGTTTCTTGAGGTAGGATTGTATTGCTATAAACTTCCCTCTTAGAACTGCTTTTGCTGCATCCCATTGGTTTTGGGTCGTCATGTTTTCATTGTCATTTGTTTCTAGGTATTTTTTGATTTCCTCTTTGATTTCTTCAGTGATCTCTTGCTTATTAAGTAGCGTATTGTTTAGCCTCCATGAGCTTGTAATTTTTACAGATTTTTTCCTGTAATTGATATCTAGTCTCATAGCATTGTGGTTGGAAAACATACTTGATGCAATTTCAATTTTCTTAAATTTATCAAGCGTTGATTTGTGACCCAAGATATGATCTATCCTGGTGAATGTTCCATGAGCACTTGAGAAGAAAGTGTATTCTGTTGTTTTCGGATGAAATGTCCTATAAATATCAATTAAGTCCATATTATTTAATGTATCATTTAAAGCTTGTTTCCTTGTTTATTTTCATTTTGGATGATCTGCCCATTGGTGAAAGTGGGGTATTAAAGTCTCCTACTATGTTTGTGTTACTGTCGATTTCCCCTTTTATGGCTGTTAGCATTTGCCTTATGTATTGAGGTGCTCCTATGTTGGGTGCATAAATACTTTCAATTGTTATATCTTCTTCTTGGATTGAGCCCTTGATCATTATGTAGTGTCCTTCTTTGTCTCTTGTAATAGTCTTTATTTTAAAGTCTGTTTTGTCTGATGTGAGAATTGCTACTCCAGCTTTCTTTTGATTTCCATTTGCATGGAATATCTTTTTTCCATCCCCTCACTTTCACTCTGTATGTGTCCCTAGTTCTGAAGTGGGTCTCTTGTAGACAGCATATATATGGGTTTTGTTTTTTATCCATTCAGCCAGTCGGTGTCTTTTGGTTGGGGCATTTCATCCATTTACATTTAAGGTAATTAGCAATATGTATGTCCCTATTACCATTTTCTTAATTGTTTTGGGTTTGTTATTGTAGATCTTTTCCTTCTCTTCTGTTTCTTGCCTAGAGAAGTTCCTTTAGCCTTTGTTGTAAAGCTGGTTTGGTGGTGCTGAATTCTCTTAGCTTTTGCTTGTCTGTAAAGCTTTTGATTTCTCCATCGAATCTGAATGAGATCCTTGCTGGGTAGAGTAATCTTGGTTGTAGGTTTTTACCTTTCATCACTTTAAATATGTCCTGCCACTCCATTTTGGCTTGCAGTTTCTGCTGAAAGATCAGCTGTTAACCTTATGGGGATTTTCTTATATGTTATTTTTTTGTTTTTCCCTTGCTGCTTTTAATATTTTTTCTTTGTATTTAATTTTTGATACTGTGATTAATATGTGTCTTGGCGTGTTTCTCCTTGGATTTATCCTGTATGGGACTCACTGCGCTTCGTGACTTTGATTGACTATTTTCTTTCCCATATTAGGGAAGTTTTCACCTATAATCTCTTCAGATATTTTCTCAGTCCCTTTCTTTTTTCTTCTTCTTCTGGGACCCCTGTAATTTGAATGTTGGTGCATTTAATGTTGTTCCAGAGGTCTCTGAGACTGTCATCCATTCTTTTCATTCTTTTTTCTTTATTCTGCTCTGCAGTAGTTATTTCCACTATTTTATCTTCCAGGTCACTTATCCGTTCTTCTGCCTCAGTTTTTCTGCTGTTGATTCCTTTTAGAGAATTTTTAATTTCATTTATTGTGTTGTTCATCATTGTTTGTTCACTCTTTAGTTCTTCTAGGTCCTTGTTAAACGTTTCTTGTATTTTCTCCATTCTATTTCCAAGATTTTGGATTATCTTTACTCTCATTACTCTGAATTCTTTTTCAGGTAGACTGCCTATTTCCTCTTCATTTGTTTGGTCTGGTGGGTTTTTACCTTGCTCCTTCATCTGCTGGGTGTTTCTCTGTCTTCTCATTTTGCTTATCTTACTGTGTTTGGGGTCTCCTTTTCGCAGACTGCAGGTTCGTAGTTCCCATTGTTTTTGGTGTCTTCCCGAAGTGGCTAAGGTTGGTTCAGTGGGTTGTGTAGGGTTCCTGGTACAGGGGACTGGTGCCTGCATCTGGTGGATGAAGCTGGATCTCGTCTTTCTCGTGGGCAGGTCCGTGTCCAGTGGTGTGTTTTGGGGTGTTTGTGACCTTATTATGATTTTAGGCAGCCTCTCTGCCAATGGGTGGGGTTGTGTTCCTATCTTGCTAGTTGTTTGGCATAGGGTGTCCAGCACTAGCTTGCTGGTTGTTGAGTGGAGCTGGGTCTTAGCGTTGAGATGGAGATCCCTGGGAGAGCTTTTGCCGTTTGATATTATGTGGATCTGAGAGGTCTCTGGTGGACCAATGTCCTGAACTTGGCTCTCCCACTTCAGAGGCACAGGCCTGACACCTGGCTGGAGCAGCAAGACCCTGTCAGGCACATGGCTCAGAAGAAAAGGGAGAAAAAAAGAGAGAGAAAAAAAAGAAATAAAATAAAGTTATTAAAATAAAAAAATTAAAAAGTAATAAAAAAAGAAAAAAGAAAAAAGAGAACAACCAAACCAAAAAACAAATCCACCAATGATAACAAATGCTAAAAAACATACAAAAAACCCCCCAAAAATTAATGGACAGACAGAACCCTAGGACAAATGGTAAAAGCAAAGTTGTGCAGACAAAATCTCACACAGAAGCATACACATACACACTCACCAATAGAGAAAAAGGAAAAAAATATATCGTTGCTCCCAAAGTCCACCTCCTGAATTTGGGATGATTCGTTGTCTATTCAGGTATTCCACAGATGCAGGGTACATCAAGTTGGTTGTGGAGATTTAATCCGCTGCTCCTGAGGCTTCTGGGAGGGATTTCCCTTTCTCTTCTTTGTTCGCACAGCTACAGGGCGTTCAGCTTTGGATTTGGCCCCGCCTCTTCGTGTAGGTCACCTGAGGGCATCTGTTCTTAGCTTAGACAGGATGGGGTTAAAGGAGCAGCTGACTAGGGGGCTCTGGCTCACTCAGGCCGGGGGGAGGGAGGGTTACGGATGTGGGGTGAGTCTGCGGCGGCAGAGGCCGGCGTGACGTTGCAACAGCCTGAGGTGCACCGTGTGCGTTCTCCTGGGAAAGTTGTCCCTGGATCCCGGGACCCTGGCAGTGGCGGGCTGCACAGGCTCCAGGAGGGGGGTGTGGACAGTGACCTGTGCTCGCACACAGGCTTCTTGGTGGCGGCAGCAGCAGCCTCAGCGTCCCATGCCCGTCTCTGGGTTCCGCGCTGATAGCCGTGGCTCATTCCCGTCTCTGGAGCTCGTTTTGGCGGTGCTCTGAATCCCCCCTCCTCGCGCACCCCGAAACAGTGATCTCTTGCTTCTTAGGCAGGTCCAGACTTTTTCCCGGACTCCCTCCTGTCTAGCTGTGGCGCACTGGCCCCCTCAGGCTGTGTTCATGCCACCAACCCCAGTCCTCTCCCTGCACTCCGACCAAAGCCCGAGCCTCAGCTTCCAGCCCCTGCCCGCCCCGGCGGGTGAGCAGACAAGCCTCTCGGGCTGGTGAGTGCTGGTCGGCACCGATCCTCTGTGCGGGAATCTCTCCGCTTTGCCCTCTGCACCCCTGTGGCTGCGCTCTCCTCTGTGGCTCCGAAGCTTCCCCCCTGCCCACCCCCTGTCTCCACCAGTGAAAGGGCTTCCTAGTGTGTGGAAACTTTTCCTCCTTCACAGCTCCCTCCCAGAGGTGCAGGTCCCGTCCCTATTCTTTTGTCTCTGTTTTTTCTTTCGCCCTACCCAGGTATGTGGGGAGTTTCTTGCCTTTTGGGTGGTCTGAGGTCTTCTGCCAGCGTTCAGTAGGTGTTCTGTAGGGGTTGTTCCACATGTAGATGTATTTCTGATGTATTTGTGGGGAGGAAGGTGATCTCCACGTCTTACTCTTCTGCCATCTTGAAGGTCTCCCTACGTGACTCTTATTTGTATCTTTTTCTAGTGTGTCTTTTAGATTCAGTTAATATCAGAAGTTTTCTCTTCTACATAGTGACTGCTGTCAGATATTACAGACTAGATGAGGAACAAGGAGAAGAGCAACTCTTTCAAACAGGAGTTTGACCTGAACCGAGATCTAAAGGGATAGTATGATTAGTGAGGTGAAAAAACAGGTCGAGTGTCCTCGTGCAGGTTCACAGGCACAGGAGTTGGAAATTCCATGGTACCTCTGGAAAGGACAAGTGGTTCATATGATGGCTGGCATGCAGGGGCAGTGATAGAGATAAGGCTGGAGCGTCATGCAAGCCCCCGACTTTGTGCTCTGCAGACTTTATTGTAAAAAATGTGGGGACCATGCAGTATCTTGAATGGGAGAATGATATAATAAGTCAAGTAGAACATATACTGGTTGGGGCATGGACACGAACACACACAAACATGTTCTTTCTCTTGCTGAAAAGTGAATTAAAGAATTCAGAGGTGTTTAATCTTTTTCACCCTAGGTCTTGTTTTGAAGGTAGAATGGCATTCACTTAGGCGTTGGGAAGCATGTGATCACAGAAGATTCTTTTTTTTAAAAATATTTGTTATTATGAAACTTTTCATAATAAACTCTATGTACCAAATCATCTAGTGTTCACTAGCCATACCTTTTTTGTCATATTTGTTTCAGCTGTTTTCCCCCGGAATTATTGTAAAGCAAATCAGAGACATTATGATATTTCATCCCTAAAGGATGTTTCATACATAACCACAATACCATTATTATGCCAAATAAATTCACAATAATTCATTAATGTCATTTTAATATATATGAGGGTCTCAAGTTTTTTCTATTGTTTGTTTTTTTTTTAGTTTTTCTTAGCTTTTTGTTGTCATAAAGCAGTACTCAGACTGAATTAATTGCTGGTTGCATGACTGAGTAGAATTTATGAAAAGTAGTAGGTGGTATGCTTTCACATATATAATGGATCCTGAGTTCTGTGTGTGCTGTTTTCCTTAGGTGATGTGTACTGTGGGTAAATATTAATGAAGTTTGGAGATTTAATGCCAGTTATAATTTTTATTATAGTACCTGTACATACTGAGAGTTGGAGGGGAGGTACACTGCCACCAGTGGTGTTCTTTTGTCTGCTCTACTCATATTTTATCATCATTAATTTCATCCTTCCAGCAGACTCATTCCTGACTTCCCCTTAATCTGATACCTTCTCTTTCCTCACCAGATGATTCCAAAATTTGGTGAGAATAAAAAATTTAAAAATTAGTCTTTTCCCTCAAACACAGATTTGGGAGCTGGTAATTGAAATTATATGTATATTTTTATATTAGAAACTCAGTTTATATGAAGTTTGCTGTAAGCTACATTTTTCCACTTGGTCGTTTTATCATGTTTAATAGGTATGAAGAGGCTGAAAAAGACTGCACACAAGCTATTTTATTAGATGGCTCGTATTCGAAAGCCTTTGCCAGGAGGGGAACTGCAAGAACATTTTTGGGAAAGCTTAATGAGGCCAAACAAGGTAAGACTATTTTTATAACACCCGGCCCTCACTCTTCCTGTTGACACTCCTGTTATAGAAGCAGAGATTTGCATAGCCTTCCCATGTTTCAAGGATACAGAACCTAGAAAAGTACATTTTCTTTCACAGTTTAGATCATGAATACGTTTGTAGATTTGAAGGAATTCAGCTTCCATAGTGGACCTGGTTATCTTTTAATAGCATACAGTACAATCTGACCAAAATCAATGAAAAATTCGAATTATAGGTGAGAAGGAAAAGAGCAAGAAAGAGGCAAGAATGAAAAGGGAGTCAGCAACCAGGAGGTAGAGGATAATATGAGACTGTAGTGATGCCCCCGCTTTTTTTCTTGATACTAGTTATTCTTATTTTTTCATGATCTTTTACGTATTTATTCTGTTGGTTATTTTGAAGAACCAACTTACTTCTCTTGTGTGTTTTCTGTTTTACATATTTCTGCTTTTTATTTCCTTCCTTCATCTGTCTCTTGGCTTAATTAGCTGGTTTTCTAACTTCTTGACACATCAATGCTTATATAATTGGTTTTCAGCCTTTGTGTTTTGAATGTTCATTTAAATCTGGCAGTTTAAGTCTGGCTTC
The DNA here is from genome assembly GCF_949774975.1 of Lagenorhynchus albirostris. Lineage (NCBI taxonomy): Eukaryota > Metazoa > Chordata > Mammalia > Artiodactyla > Delphinidae > Lagenorhynchus > Lagenorhynchus albirostris. Next base: position 64,972,322 of record NC_083105.1, read on the forward strand.
AGCTGTAGCCCATGCATTTCTTTATCATGGTAAAATAGACATAACATAAAATTTACTGTTTTAACCATTTTTAAGTGTACAGCTCAGTGGCATTGAGTACATTCACATTGTTGTCAGCCATCACCATTACACATCTCCAGAACTTTTTCATCATTCCATTCTGAACATGCTACCCTTTTGACAATAACTCTCCATTCCCCCTTCCTCCAGCCCCTGGTAATCAACATTCTACTTTCTGTCTCTGAATTTGACTATTCTAGTACCTCATGTGAGTAGAATCATGCAGTAGTTGTCCTTTCGTCTCTGGCTTGTTTCACTTAGCACGTCTCTAAGGCTCATGCATGTTGTAGCATATATCAGACTTTGATTCCTTTTTAAGGCTTAATAATATTCCATTATCTGGGATTCTCTTAGATTCTGTCTTATGTTTGGTGATTACCCTGTCGTTTGTTAACAGTGTGAGTTTTGGTAAGTTAGATGACCTCTAGATCAAGGCCTCAGTTGTTTCACTGTAAAGTGGAGTTGTAGTCATGTTACATGAGAATTCATATAAAGCAACTAGAATAGCAGTTGGTAAATGTTAGTTCTTACTATTGCTCACCAGTTTCCTAGCATCCTGAGTAAAACTTCTTGAGATAAATATGGGGTTACTAACTAAATATATAATTTTTTGAACTCCATAAAGTATTTTCACTAATTTATTATATTTCTTAAAAATTCATTTTAGATTTTGAAACTGTTTTACTTCTGGAACCTGGAAATAAGCAGGCAGTGACTGAACTTTCCAAAATTAAAAAGGTATGCATTCTTTCCACCAAAATATGGTCTTATTTTCTGAAGCATAAACACATTTATTTGTTGCGTGATTAACTTGAGCATATTTTGATAGTCATGGTTACAAATTTATTTTCAAGGAATTAATTGAGAAAGGACACTGGGATGATGTCTTTCTTGATTCTACTCAAAGGCAAAACGTGATAAAACCCATTGATAATCCACCTCATCTTGGATCAACTGTAAGTAAAGGCCCTTTAATTTTTTCCCTTGCTATTTAAATATCAGTGTTCTATTAATAAGAGCTGAAAACAAATGTTGAGTTAGTAGACTCTGAAAAGAAATGTTGAAATCTCTTCCAAGAGCCATTTTTAGAATCTTTAAAAAATACTTCTTAGGAATATTGGCATAATCAAATTGGGGAAAATTGAGCTGTTTAAAGTTCTGGGGTAACTTTTTAAAGCGACTTTTAATTTAACACTAAATATTTCTACATATTTTCTGGCTTTAAAGGAATTTGGAGCTGTTTTACATTTTGTAATTAAATATTTTTATTTCTATTACTGTTATTTGAGATTGGGATTTTATTACAGTAGTCTTGCATCTTCTGTGGGGTTTGATCTAAAGTTAGCACTTTGGCAAACATCTAGTACAGGCATACCTTGTTTTATTGCACTTTGCAGATACTGCGTTTTTTACAGATTGAAGGTTTGTGGCAACCCTGTGCTGAGCAAGTCTGTCAGCGCCATTTTTCCAATAGCATTTTCTTACTTCGTGTCTTTGTGTCACATTTTGGTAATTTTTGCAATATTTCAAACTTTTTCATTACTATCATATTTGTTATGGTGATCTGTGATCAGTGATCTTTGTTACTATTGCAAAAAGACTTGCTGAAGGCTCAGATGATGGTTAGCAATTTTTTGCAATAAAGTATTTTTTAATTAAGGTATGTACGTTTTTTTAAGACATAATGCTATTACACACTTAAAACAGTACAGTATAGTGTAAACATAACTTTTATATGCATTGAGAAACCAAAAGATTTATGTGACTTGCTTTATTGCAATATTCACTTTATTGTGGTGGTCTGTAACTGAACCTGCAGTATCTCCAAGGTATTGCCTGTATAGGCAGAGTTATTCTTAAGAATATACACTGCACATTGTTTTTGGTATGCCATACTGTTTTTCATTAAATCCAACAAAGCCAGTTTTTTCCTGCAATATTGGAACAGAAAGAGTAGCTGGTAAAATGCAGTGGTTTGTTTTGTTTATATCTATATCTATATCTATATCTATATAGTGTGTGACTCTATGGTAATTTCTAACATTTACATGGTATTATATATAGAAATAATGAAAGATAAAATGCATATAGAAAAGTACACAGAACAAATTAAGATTTAAAGAATAAAGTGAACATCTGTGAAACCACCAACCAGGTCAAAAAATTGAAAGGTATCAGCCTCCAAAAATCTCCCTGTGTGCCCCTCACTGATCATGATCTCCCTACACCCTAGAAGTAACTGTTATGCATGGATGATGCTTTGAGAGAAATAACAATTTTACAAGGAAGTCGGAGCAGATATTTTTATCCTCCTTTTACGAAGGAAGAAGGTGAGGCAAAGAAAGTTTTGTGTTTTGCCAAGCTCATAGTTCAAGTTAGTAAGAGATAGAGGAATTCTTTGTTTAATATTTTTCTTGGGTTCTTATTTTGACTTTATTCTTGAATTTTCTGAGATAATAATTGTTTCATGTGCCAGGCGTAAATCTTAGTTGCTTTCATACATTTTCATATATCATGTTCATTTTCAAATATCATATTCACTTGCTATTATTCTATTAACAATAAAGGTGATTAAATGTTTAATCCAATGTGATTTAAACTTTTATCTCTTTGTAAAACTTTGTCACAGAAGTTAATTCAAAAGGTAAAAACAAAGCCTTTGTCAGACTTTTGCTGTCCATAATTATAAAGACATTACCATGTGGTAAATCAGATATCTGTGTATGGAAGAATGTCCCATGGCCAGTATACCCTAAACAGCTTTTATAAATCTGTTGGGTACTCTTCTCCCTCAGTTTAAAAATCAGTTTATGTTAATAGCTGTGAAAATGCAACATAAATTTGAATCTTTTGTGGCTGGATCTCAAAACAGAACACCTTCATGAATTGAGAGATCTGGGGTAAACCATTTTGTAACTGATCCAACAGAAACAAAATCATTATCCTAGTGGGAAGGGGAAAAAATTGCTATTTATTTTTATAATAGGTCTCCATTTTAAAAAGTGGGCATTGTTTAAAAAATAGTAGGTGCAGTTTGGTATGATGCTTTTGAGTTGATTTGAGCCCCATTTCATAAGCTTTAAAATTTTAGGCGAGTGTGAACCCTATGTGATTCTTACTTTTTCTACTTAAGTTGAGAATAACTCACAGGTTAGTTGAGATCAAAGGAAATAATGTCCAATAATGCTAAGGCAGTTTCACGTAAAACAAATGTTAATTTCCTTTTCAGTCATATATGTGTGAGGCCACCTGGACACTGAGGAAAGTGGTCAGGAAAGAAAGGAAGGCCCAGGAGGTGGAGAAAAAAGAGTCCTGGGGTTACTTTATTCAAGCGAGAGGCTCGGTTGGGGTGTCCTGTGCTTGAGGGTTTGCAGCGGGGAGTACTGTTAATATGTCTTCTATAGAGAGACTGTAGGAGAGCAGTAATGTAGGTCAGCTGGGCCTGGGGTTCCTAGGTAGGATGGTAGTAAATGAGAGTTTGTCCTGATCTCTTGGTCTCCACTAAAATATTTTATTTTTTTCATTTTCCTGATTCCCCATATCAAAAATTCACCGTTCTGCTTGGTCTCCTTTGTCTCTTTCTCCTTTCTGTTTATTCTTTTTTTTTTAAATAATTTTATTTATTTATTTATTTATTTTTGGCTGTGTTGGGTCTTTGTTGCTGCACGCAGGCTTTCTCTAGTTGCGGTGAGCGGGGGCTACTCTTTGTTGCGGTGCGCGGGCGCCTCATTGCCGTGGCTTCTCTTGTTGTGGAGCACCGGCTCTAGGTGCGTGGGTTTTGGTAGTTGCCGCTCGTGGGCTCAGTAGTTGTGGCTTGCGGGCTCTAGAGTGCAGGCTCAGTAGTTGTGGCGCATGGGCTTAGTTGCTCCGCGGCATGTGGAATCTTCCCAGACCAGGGCTCAAACCCATGTCCCCCGCATTGGCAGGCGGATTCTTAACCACTGTGCCACCAGGGAAGCCCTCTGTTTATTCTTATTTCTCTTTTCTTTTTCTTGAAATGATATAATATAGTTAAATAAAATGTATGCTTCTAAATCTTAATTTAAAAAGATGAATTGATCCTTTCATGTTTTCTTACATCTTTCAACTGTAGTGGTATCTTTTGTGTTTCACTCCTGTTACCAGCATACTGTCATCCCCTCATCCCTCCCAGCCATCAGTAGCATTGAGCAGCTCTCAGTAGCCACTGGTCTACCCTGAAAGAGATCATCTGTTAGGAAATTCATTAACTAGGATCATGTTTACACCTCTGTTGTCAATGAAAGGATTTGGTTTTAAATGGAACTGCATTGATACAATTCAGTAGTTATAGTCTATTTTTTATAGTCTGTTCTTTAACACTATTTTTTTAACACTAACACATATCCATTCTTGGTCAATATCTTGATAGAAAACTATTGGTGTTGATAGTTATCAGCAAAGCAAAGGCCTTAGATTAACATGATTATCCTTAAAGATAGAACCGCTAACGGGATTCTGTTAACAGACTTTTAATAGCTTTTTTATTTATGTGCATTCATCTAGTAACACTCAGTTGTTACCATTAGGTCTTTTCTTAGTTATGCTAATGGAATGCCTGGTTTTAACACTGAGTTTAGTATATATGTCAAAAGTTTTTATATTTGCAGCTTTCTGATTTAAAATTCAACTGTACAGTTGGAATGAAAACTTAGAGTATACTAAAGAACGTCTTTTATTAAAAAGCAAAGAGTATTACATGTAAGCTTGGGAAGAAATTGACAATATTTGCCACCTGTTATGATTGAAATAAATAGTGAATGCTATTTATATTAATAAATTAAAAACCATTATTGTGGTCGGGTACTTACCAACTTTGTGTAAATTATTTGGCAAATCTTTAATTCTAGGCTGGTTTTATCCAGCAGTTAGAGGATGCAGTTAGGTTTTTGTTTTTGTTTTTTAAAAATATTTATTTATTTCCTTATTTGGCTGCATCAGATCTTAGTTGCAGGATCTTCGTTGCGGTATGCAGGATCTTTTCTTTCATACAGAATGCAGGTTATTGCCTGGCCTTGTTCTACTTGCCTTCAGCCCACAATACTGATGTCACTTGGTCATATTTTTTTCTTGGCTTTGTTGCCTCTAGGATAAACTTCAAGCTCCTTGATACAGCACACAAGTCCCTTTATAAGCTGCCTTTAAGCAGCCTTTCAGGCTTTGTCTCCACCTCTCCTCCCCTTGCACCAGCCCTACTGGACTTCTCACCTTTCCACTGACCATACCCTTCAACACTGCCATTCCTGGGTACTTTTTCTGTGAAGCCCCCCGATGTCAATTTTTATCTTCCTTCCTCTGTTCTTTTAGCACTTTGTACCTGTACCTTTAATAATGCATATTCCATTGCCTTGTAATTATTTATATATGCATCTTCTTTCCCCCATTTAGACCTACATATGGTAGTCTGGCAGTATGACTCCAAATTGAATTTACTTACAACTGGGATGTTGGCTGTAAAAACACTGTAACCTTTTAATTTGTGCCCCTAAAATAGGAAACCTTTGTATGTTGATGCAAAGAATTGATTTTAATTGTTTTAGAAACCACTCAAGAAGCTTATTATCGAAGAAACTGGTAATTTGATGCAGACTGTTGATGTACCAGATAGCACTACTGCTGCTGCTGCTCCAGAGCGTAATCCTATTAATCCAGCAAAGGTAACAGCAACCACTGGCACGAGTAAGAAGAACTCAAGCCAGGATGACCTTCTGCCCACAAGTGATATCCCAAAAGCAAAAGTATTGAAAATAGAAGAAATCAGTGATACTTCAGCTCTGCAGTGAGTAGAAATACTTTTATCTGATAGTCATCTAGAATGGCAGTAATCCCACTAGAAAATAGATATTGCTGATGAGACTTCTGGTTTGTACTCATCCACATAGTTTTTTGAACTATCCAACTTTACATTGTAGTTTTTCTTTTAACTGTAAGAGAGGTTTTGCTGAAGGAATGATCACTATTCCTTTACCACACTGAGGACTTTAGAAATAAGAGAGAGTATCTTTTTAAAAAAATATATTTTAATTTTATTGGAGTATAGTTGATTTACAATGTTGTGTTAGTTTCAGGTATATAGCAAAGTGATTCAGTTACACATATACATATATTCATTCTTTTTTAGATTCTTTCTCAATATAGATTATCACAGAATATTGAGCAGAGTTTCCTGTGCTATACAGTAGGTCCTTGTTGCTTATTTATCTTACATATAGTAGTTTTTGTATGTTCATCTCAAGCTCCTGATTTATCCCTCCCCTCCACGTTTCCCCTCTGGTAACGATAAGTTTGTTTTCAATATCTGTAAGTCTGTTTCTGTTTTATAACTAAGTTCATTTATATCTTTTTTAAAAAAATTAGATTCCACGTATGAGTGGTATCATATGATATTTGTCTTTGACTTAATTCACTTAGTATGATAATCTCTAGGTCCATCCATGTTGCTGTAAATGGCATTATTTCATTCTTTTTTATGGCTGAGTAATATTCCATTATGTGTATGTACCACATCTTATTTATCCATTCCTCTTTCGATGGACATTTAGGTTGCTTCCATGTCTTGGCTGTTGTAAATAGTGCTGCAGTGAGCATTGGGGTGCATGTATCCTTTCAGATTATCGTTTTCTCCAGATATATGCCCAGGAATGGGATTGCTGGATCATATGGTAGTTCTGTTTTAAGTTTTTTAAGGAACCTCCATACTGTTCTCCATAGCAGTTGTACCAATTTATATTCCCATCACCAGTGTAGGAGGGTTCCCTTTTCTCCACACCCTCTCCAGTATTTATTGTTTGTAGATTTTTTGATGATGGCCATTCTGACTGGTGTGAGGTGATATCTCACTGTAGTTTTGATTCGCATTTCTCTGATAATTAGTGATGTTGACCATCTTTTCATGTGCATTTTGGCCATCTGTATGTCATCTTTGGAGAAATGTCTGTTTAGATCTTCTGCCCATTTTTTGATTGGGTTGTTTGATTTTTAGACATAGAGCTGCATGAGCTGTTTGTATATTTTAGAGATTAATCCCTTGTCGTTTGCTTCGGTTGCAAATATTTTCTCCCATTCTGTGGTTTCTTTTCGTTTTGTTGATGGTTTCCTTTGCTGTGCAGAAACTTTTAAGTTTAATTAGGTCCCATTTGTTTATTTTTGTTTTTATTTTCATTTTACTAGGAGGTGGATCAGAAAAGGTATTACTGCAGTTTATGTCAAAGAGTGTTCTGCCTGTGTTTTCCTCTAAGAGTTCTATAGTATACAGGCTTACATTTAGTTCTTTGATCCATTTTGAGTTTATTTTTGTGTATGGTATTAGAGAATGTTCTAATTTTATTCTCCTACATGTAGCTGTCCAGTTTTCCCAGTACCATTTATTGAAGAGACTGTCTTTTCTCCATTGTATAGCCTTGCTTCCTTTGTCGTAGATAGTTGACCATAGGTGTGTGAATTTATTTCTGGGCTTTCTAGCCTATTTTATTGATCTGTATTTCTGTTTTTGTGCCAGTACTGTACTGTTTTGATTACTCTAGCTTTGTAGTATAGTCTGAAGTCAGGGAGTCTGATTCCTCCAGCTCTGTTTCTCTTTCTCAAGATTGCTTTGGCTATTCAGGGTCTTTTGTGTTTCCATATAAATTAAAAATTTTTTTGCTCTAGTTCTGTGAAAAATGCCATTGGTAATTTGATAGGGATTGCATTGAATCTGTAGATTGCCTTGGGTAGTATAGTCATTTTGACAGTATTGATTTTTCCAATCCAAGAACATGGTATATCCTTCCATCTGTGTCATCTCTGATTTCTTTCATCAGCATCTTATAGTTTTCACAGTAGAGGTCTTTTGTCTCCTTAGGTAGGTTTATTCCTAGGTATTTTATTCTTTTTGATGCAGTGGTAAATGGGAGTGTTTCCTTAATTTCACTGTCAGATCTTTCGTTGTTAGTATATAGGAATGCAGGAGATTTCTGTGTATTAATTTTCTATCCTGCAACTTTACTGAATTAATTGATGAGCTCTAGTAGATTTCTGACAGCATTTTTAGGATTTTCTATGTATCGCATCATGTCGTCTGCAAACAGTGATGAAAGTATCTTGAACAAATTGATTTTGTGCATTTTCTTTTCTAGAACTTCAGTAAATATGTTTCACTTTGTAATTCAGGATTTTTAATTTTTTATAGGGAAGCTTCATAAACAATGTAGAATTTAGGCATTATTATTCTAGCCATTAATATTTAAGATATTCATGGGCTCTTTAAATTTTGTTTGGAATTTTTCAAAAAGTCATGCATTTTCTTAGTGATGAGAATATAAAAGACATAGTTTAGTAGTTTACTTTGGGGTGTTGAAATTTTATTCATATATTTTTGCATTGCTACTCAACAGTCCTATTAAAAGGTTTTTTTGTTTTAAACTTTGAACTTTAGTAGTTGTTTACAGTGACATTATAGATTGTGGGAAAACTTTAAGTAGGCAGTTTTTTTTTTTTTTTTTTTTTAAAGGAGGAAGCATTTCTTCCTTCTTGGAATCTTTCTTGAAACTGTGGTAATTCACATAATTCAGAGTGAAAGGTTGACTTGTGAGTATATGTGATATAATAATGCAGTGTATAGAAATGTTTTCTCAAAAGGTGGCCAGGCTATTAGCTCAGCTAATGAGAATAGTCATTACGTAACCAGCATCTGAAAATTTGCACAAGTATAATCTGTCTTGCCAAAAGTATACATATATTATCAGCTGAAAGAATTTACTACTGGCAGAATATAAATAGATAATATAGTATTAATAAAGTCAGAAATTTAAAAATCTCTGTTGATGTTTCCTTATATAAGCTTTGACTATTTGTGGTTCTTCTCTTTGTTTTTCTTTTTTATTATTATTATTTATTGATTTTTGGCTGCCTTTGGTCTTCATTGCTGCTTGCGGGCTTTCTCTACTCTTTGTTGCAGTGCACGGGCTTCTCATTGAGGTGGCTTCTCTTGTTACAGAGCACGAGCTCTAGGCGCGTGGGCTCCAGTAGTTGTGGCATGTGGGCTCAGTATTTGTGGCTCACGGGCTCTAGAGCACAGGCTCAGTAGTTGTGGCGCACGTGCTTAGTTGCTCCGCGGCATGTAGGATCTTCCCGGGCCAGGGATCAAACCTGTGTCCCCTGCATTGGCAGGCAGATTCTTAACTGCTGCGCCACCAGGGAAGCCCTGTGGTTCTTTTCTAATTGTTTGATGCTTCTGAAATATTTCAGACCTGAAGTCAATTTGAAAAAGGATGTATGTCGGACTTTCAGTGAGAAGATTTCTATAGAGGTAGACAAAACACCTGCTCAGTTTATCAGGACTGCTCTTCCTCCAGTTCCTGCAAACTCATTTCAGCTTGAATCTGATTTCAGACAACTGAAAAATTCTCCAGATATGTTGTATCAATATTTGAAGGTAAGAGGGAGGAAGGTGGTAGTTCTCCTGTAAGTTAGAGGTCAAAGAACTTCTTTGGTCACTATATAATAATAGTACTATATTTGCTTATAATATGATTGTAGAAAATGCTCTTATCCCTTGCCTGATACGTATATCAGCCTGGTCAGACCATTTTAAATATTTGCAACCAGTGAACCTCTGAAAAAGGTTCTGTGTTAAATTTTGTTTTCTAAAATAACTTAATCTAATTTCATACATCATGACTTAAACTTAATTCTTCATCCTTCAAGATGAGGAAAGAAGCTAAAATACATTGAGTGCCTTCTGTGTGCCAAGCAATGCTTGCAATATTTAGGCCGTCAGTTTCCTGAAAATGAGCTTTTATTTGCTCAAGAAAAAGAATTAACTCATATGAAATTTACCAAATAATGGATTTTTAGCATTGTCTTTTTCAAGTAGTTCTATTTTTTAAACTTTCTAATTCTTTTTATTGGTCCTTGAGAGCTCTCTTTCATTTCCTGTTTCTGTTGGGTAGTACACATCTCTACATGAGATTTTTCTCTGTCTGGAACAGAGTGATTATTTTATAGTTCCTCTAACTTTCATTCTTCTATCATAGTTGCATTTCAGTATGACTCCATTATTATTCATTGAATACTAATGCATAATAGTTATTTTTTACTATGTTGAACTAAGCAGTTATTACATAAATAGTTTGTGATTGGGAATGTTGCCATAATTGAATTTTCTAACACCTTATATTTTTCCCAAGCAAATTGAACCATCCTTGTATCCCAAGCTGTTTCAGAAAAATCTAGATCCAGATGTATTCAACCATATCATTAAAATTCTGCATGACTTTTACATTGAGTAAGTAAGTTTAGTTATGCTTTCATGTTGTAATGCTCAGCTGTTTCTAGTGATTTGGGAACTTCGTTCTTTTTCATGTCATATTACCTTTTGTATAGCAAAATTAGCTCTCTTATAAATTCAGCTGTTGCAGAAGTTGTAAAGAGATGACAAGTACAAACAATGAAAAAGGAAATGATTAGGAGGAAAAATGACTTAAAATTTTTTTAGAGAAAGGTAGAGTATGGAAGTGGCAAATATTATAGCAGATTAATAACGTCTGTGCTGTGCCACACATTTAAGAATATTACGATTTTTTCAGTTGACTTGATAAAATTCTTCATTTGGGCACTTAAAATATAGACAGTATGCAGGGGAAAATGATACATGAAGACCTTATTTATATATAATTAGAAATATTATTTTAGTAAGCAGACAATGAGCTGCTTTTAATTGATCATTTGTTTTTTTATTTGGATTATTTCAGGAAAGAAAAGCCATCACTCATCTTTGAAATCTTACAAAGACTTTCTGAACTAAGAAGGTTTGATATGGCAGTGATGTTTATGTCAGAATCTGAGAAGAAAAGTGAGTTCTGTGAAGAAAGCTTTTTCATATCTCTTTATTCTTGTGTGTTCCTTTATTCAACAAATGATAGCAAATATTTATTGAATGTCAATTATGTACAATTAAATTAATTACAATTAAGCTAATTAAATTGAATTACTATTAGATTAAGTAAAGTTAAATTTTTTCATCGTGACAACAACTTTGTGAGGTGTAGGTATGATTATCATTTTGGTTTTACAAAGGAGGAAACTGAAGCATACACAGGTAAGGAACTTGACCGAGGTTCCATAGCTAGGAAGCCAGACCCAGGAGTTAAACTGAGGTGTTCTGGGCTCTTCTACTAGAAAACACAGTGATAATGTAATGGTTGAGCTCCTGGCATGATGGAGCTCGTGCAGGGTTCCTGCCACAGGAGCTTGCAACCGGGCGTGGGTGCATCGGAGGTCTCACCCATTTTTTTGAGCTAATTTCCTTGAGTTTCTTTGATTTAAGCTGAATTCTCAAAAAAGTGCAGGAGTCAGTTGAAGGAGGTGGGAATGTGCAGAGGTTTTGAGGCAGGAGAGAGCAAACTGAGCTCAGAAAATTAAAAGGAGTGCAGTGTGGCTGGATTGTAGAGTTAGAGGGTAGAAAGAGGCAGGTGATGAGCCTGAGGAGTTAGATCCCTTGTTTATTTCTACATCTCAGTCTTTGGCATAAAATGTCAGTTTTGGGGAACGCTAATTTAAGTAAAATCAAACTATGGAGAAACTTCAATTACAATTGACCCTTGAACAACATGGGAGTTAGGGGCGCCAACCCTCCACACAGTTGAAAATCCACGTACAGTTTTATATTCGGTCCACAGGATGTGAGGTTCCTCATTCACAGATTCAGCCAACCGTGGATCATGTAGTGCTGTAGTGTTTACTGTTGAAAAATATCCGCCTGTAAGTGGATCTGTGCAGTTGAAATCTGCGTTTTTCAAGGGTCAGTTGTACTTGGAGTTTTAAGGCTATACTGTAGTTTTAGGAAAAAGAGAAAAATCATTAGAATGCAGGAGTACCAGTTTTTTAGTTTAAAAATAGCAAAAACTATGATTTTCAGATACTTTCTGGACTAAACATACTTTGGGCTCCTTTTCTGTTTCTTCTTTATGTATGTAGCAGTGACATTGAATCTGAATCACTAAGAAAAATACTCTGTATGTTGAACTTAGGGAAGTGGACATGTAATTTAGAGAGATTCCTAATAGGAGTAAACCAAAAGAAGTTTCTGCTTAATCTTTAATCAGAAACAGTCCCTGAAAGTATTATCTGCATTCAGTTGAATGCAGACCTCATTTTTTATCACTTTTTTTAGTCATTCTGCCCCACCTCACTGACTTTGTGTCTTTTTAATATACCAAATTACCAAACTTCTTATAGCCTCAGGGTTTTTGTGTTTGACTTACCCCTCAGCCTAGACCATCCTCCCCTGCCTCTTCCTCACTTCATGCAGTTTCCACCTAATAGTCACCTCCTCAGAGACACCTTTCCTCACAGGCCTACTCACAGTAACTTCCTGCCTCCCTTTCCTCATCACCCTCTGTCATCTTACCTCGCTTTATTTTTCTTCATAATACAGAACGAGCTGACAGTATTTTAAGTATTTGTTTATTATTTCTCTCTCCCTAATAGAATGGAAGCTCCATGACAGCAGGAACTTTGTCTACCTTGTTCTCTAGGTCTCAGCGTGTAGAACGGTGCTTAGTACATAATAACCTCTTAGTATAAGTGCATGAGTGAATGGATTTCTTGCCACTATGATGTGATAACTTGAAGTGTGCTCAAAGAATGTGAGTTGGCCCTTCAGACTGGCCTCTACCAACAGTACTGTCTTGGTGGGGTCACCACTGTCCACTAAGTTAAACATGGGAAGCACTTACAGTGGTTCCTGGCGTGTAACTTAATATTCAATAAATAGTAGCTGCTGTTGTCTTTTATTATTGTCATTCTTATTAAAAACTGTTAGCTAGTTTTAATGTTGAGGAATGTATGAACTATAATAGCATTTTCCATAGTGTTGAGTGTAGACCGGCCATTTCAGTGGTATGAAGGATATTAAATGACTCATAAGCAAATCTTTTTTTAACTTTTAATTGTTATTATAAAAATGTACAGCTTGCCCATCAAACATGATTTTTGTGAATGTTATTGCTAATTCTTAATTTATAGTAGTGATATAAATTTTTCTTTTAAAATAAAATGATTTAAGTTTTGAAAAAGTTAATTGGAATATTAAATAAGTAAAAGTATACTTGTTACACAGGTCAAAAATCTTTAGGGTAGTACAGAATGAATTATGTTTCATCTGCAAAGTTAATGTCATTGAGGATGTAGGGGAAATTTTTTACTGCCAAAGCAAAATATTCTGCTAAGAAACATCATTGGACTGATACAGTTTTCTGTTCTCAGGTTGGCTTTTTAAATATCTGAATTAGAATTTATAAATAATCCTAATGATTGCTTTATAATGTAAAAAATATTTAACAGATTTGATTACTCCCTTTAATTTTTGCCTTACTTTTTAAAAATGGAGATTAAAATGAATTTTTTTTCTTTTTCAGTTGCACGTGTATTATTCAATCACATAGACAAATCAGGATTGAATGATAATTCTGTTGAAGAACTCAAGAAAAGATATGGTGGTTGATTTCCATTTTTACTGAAATTATTGCCTTTGGATTTCATATATAAATTTTTTTCTACTGAAAATAAAATGTTTTGCTTTTTAAGAAAATGATATACAGGAAAAGTACCGTTTTTGGATGTAAGCTAATTAAATATAAAGTGAATTGTGATTTAACTAGTGAGAAATATACTTAAGTGAACTATTTATAAGTTTTTTTCTGAAAATAAAAATATAAATAATGAGGTATACTTGTAAAGATCGGTGTTTTATGTCATTTTATTTTATTATTTTTATCAACAAAATTTTTTTTATTTTTATCTTTGGCTGCGTTGGGTCTTTGTTGCTGTGTTTGGGCTTTTTCTAGTTGTGGTGAGCGGGGGCTACTCTTCGTTGCGGTGCACGGGCTTCTCGTTATGGTGGCTTCTCTTGTTGCGGAGCATGGGCTCTAGGTGCACAGGCTTCAGTAGTTGTGGCATGCAGGCTCAGTAGTTGTGGCTCACGGGCTCTAGAGCGTGGGCTCAGTAGTTGTGGCGCACGGGCTTATTTGCTCCGTGTGGCATGTGGGATCTTCCTGGGCCAGGCCTTGAACCCGTGTACCCTGCATTGGCAGGCGGATTCTTAACCCCTGTGCCACCAGGGAAGTCCTATAAGTCATTTTAAATGTTAAGTTTAGATACATTCTTCAGTGCCCCGTAAGTGTTACATTTTTAAAAATGTTTTCATGAGTTTTTATAACCACATGACAAGGTTGCTTCCTTAGCATATGAATAAAGTTATATAGAGGGAGTTAAGTAGATATCAGATTGTTTCATTATAAAATGTTTTCGTACCTTTGTGCCAGTTCACTAGCACAAAATTGCTTAGTTGCAGGATGTGCATCTTTAGTATTTATGTTGAAAGCAGACTTTCAGTTAGACTTTGTAAATAGGTTACTTAGAGAGTCACAGCGTACTTGAATTTCAGTGCTACAGCTGTTTTTCCTCATGATATCCATGTCCATGTTATATGTCAACTGAATGCAGGTAATCTAAAGCAAGGTGTAAAAGTTTAAAATCTAGGAATGTTTAAGGTAGTAATTAGTGTATAGCTTGTGTGTGCGTGGCTCATGTGAGTGTGGTGTCTGTGAGCTTTTGAAATCCAGGCTAGTGTTCTACTTATCCTCGTTCTGCATGGTCCCTGGCCCAGTCCTTTGCACAGTTAGGTGCCCACTTGGTAAATTTAATTGAATATAAAATTTAATTGAATTGATGGTAGGAATCAATTTTAGTAAATGTTCAAAGTAGCAACTTAGCAAATTTTGGGCATCCTGTAAATATTGCTAAAATCAATTTAATTTTAGAGGCTGTCATGTTAAAAAAATACTAGGTCACCATCCTATAGCTGTTAGCATCAATAAGACAGTCAAATTTAAGACTTTATTTTTGTTGCAGCATACATATTATTATGCCTACAATTCCTTGAGGAATAATCAATCTGTTTAAAAAGATAATTTTCCCAGTTCATGGTATAACTTATTAGATCATAATTTGTATAGCTCAGTGTTTTACTACATGCTTGGAGTTTATTAATGTTATATGTTGCTAAATGTATAGTCTTATGATATATAAACAGGCAATGAAATTTAGTCATAAAGTATAGCTTATACATAATAATAATAGAATGACTTGAGTTTTTCTTAAGTCATTAATACGAAGGTGATTTTGCAGGGATTTTGCAGTCATTAATAAGAAGGTGATAGGCAGGAGGGTGCTTGTGGGGGCTTGGCTGTGGGGAGGTGGCTGAGAGGGTGGGAGCCAGGGCATGAAGGGCCTTCCACACAGTGACAGAGACTGGTTTTCTGAAAGTGATGGGGAACCACTCAAGGTTTTAAGAAAGAGAGTGACATGTGGTTTGAGTTTTAAGATCATTCTGGTAGCAGTGATGAGCAGTGGATTGGTGATGGTGTGGCTAGAAACAGGGAGACCAATTGAAGAATACAAGAATGCAGGAGATAAATAACATTTGAACTAATAATAATGGGTAACATGAAGTACTGCCTATTTGCCTGACATTAGGGGCTTTATGTCTTTTT
The DNA here is from genome assembly GCF_949774975.1 of Lagenorhynchus albirostris. Classification (NCBI taxonomy): domain Eukaryota; kingdom Metazoa; phylum Chordata; class Mammalia; order Artiodactyla; family Delphinidae; genus Lagenorhynchus; species Lagenorhynchus albirostris. The sequence goes on from NC_083105.1 coordinate 64,987,933, forward strand.
TCATTTAAATCCTCAACAAACCTAGGAGGTAGGTTCTGTTATCTCCACTTTACAGATAAGGAAATTGAGGCATATATCGGTTATGTAACTTGCCTATGGTCACCTGGTAACAGGTAGTCTGTATCCAAAGGCTACTTGCCCAACCACCATTCTATACTATGCTGACTGGTGCAAAGGGATGGAAGACAGGTTGAGTTTAAGATATCTTAAGGAGGGAGAATCCACAGGGCGTGGTGGTATTCATTCACGTCTATTCAAACATTTCTTGAGTGTCTGTAATGTGCTGGTAGGTGACTAAGCACCGGGGAAAACACAGGCCCAGTTTCTGCCCTCCAGTAGCTCGCAGTGTAGCTGGGGAGTCAGATAAACCAGCAGTTGCAGTACAGTGTCATGAGTGCCTTGATAGTTTGGAGAGGGCACTGGGGGAGCACAGAGGGTGCAGCTCTGAGTCAGACTGGGTGGCACAGGGAAGGAGGAGGCAGTGTTTGATATGAGACTTGAGATATGAGAACGATGGTCCAGGTGCACGATGGGAGGGAAAAGGTCCTGGCAGAGGGATCAGCATAGGTGGAGGTCATGTAACATGTCATGAGCCCCTTGACTTGCCCTGGGGGTTGTAGGCAATTCCATGCACTATCAAGGCTGTTGTATGGGATAGAGTTTGAATTTGATTGGCTACAGTCTCCTTTCGTTTGTTTTATTGTTTGTTTGTTTTTTTAATTTTATTTTTTTATTTATCTTTGGCTGCGTTGGGTCTTTGTTGCTGTGCACGGGCTTTCTCTAGTTGTGGCGAGTGGGGGCTACTCTTCGTTGCGGTGCGCGGGCTTCTCATTGTAATGGCTTCTCTTGTTGCGGAGCATGGGCTATAGGTGCGTGGGCTTCAGTAGTCGTGGCACGTGGGCTCAGTAGTTGTGGCTCGTGGGCTCTAGAGCGCAGGCTCAGTAGTTGTGGCTCACAGGCTTAATTGCTCCACGGCATGTGGGATCTTCCCGGACCAGGGATTGAACCTGTGTCCCTCCATTGGCAGGTGGATTCCTAACCACTGTGCCACCAGGGAAGTCCCTCCTTTGCTTTGTTTTTATTTGTTAATTTTTCATGTGTGCGCATCCTGACTCCATACTAGATTTTAAGCTCCTTGATGGTTGTGACAGTGTCATGTGTGTTCTTAGTGCTAACATTGGCCTTGTTCATGACAGAGGCTCCGTTAACGTTTATTGATGGATCAGTCTTACCACCTTTCTTCTTAGATTAGGCTAGAGTTAGTGCATTTCTTCTCTCACTGTGGTTATTTAATGTAGGACCCTCATTAATCCTGGCTCTAGGAAAACAGTTTCTCCTTAGTGAGATTCAGTGATGTTGAAACCAACTCACAAAGAAGCTATCAATTTAGTTTACCACATACCAAATCCTTCCTTTTTTGGGGGCTGCTACTGACTGGCTTTGATTGCAGACATTTTGCTACAGCTAATCTTCACAGATGTGGTTAAAGAAACCTTGTTTTCATGCTTTTAAAAATCTGAAAAGGTAGAAAGTAGACTTTCAGGCACATTGGCTTTTGAAAAAGAGGTGAGAGATACAATTGTTTTCATGAAGTGAGTTATAAAGCAGGTGGCATTACAAAATAAAGCAGAACGTCTAATTCACTGGAGAATTACACTATTCACAACTTTTTCACAGAAATCACTTGGAAAATAGAAGAAAAATGAAACTGTACATAGTTTGGGTTATCCCCATATCAGTAGGATTAAAATCAATAATAATTTGGGGCAACAAAAGGACTTGATTAAAAATCCTTTTTAACATGATTGTTTTATTGAGCTTGTATAGGTATAAAAACTCAATTATTTCCCCTTGAAGCCTGGGGATGGATAGCTTCACTTTAACTCAGCCCTAACACCAGCTCATCTAGCCGTAGGACATTTAACAAGATGAGTGATGTCTTTTACTTCTATACAGCAGTCCACGTGGCCTTCTAATCCCAACCTGGCAGTGGTGAGGAGGCAGAATTCCTTACATCTGAAAAGGGCTGCTCCTACTTGAGAACCTCAGTATGTGGAAACCTTCGTTAACTGATGCTTACTGTGGAGTTTAAAAGTAAGCAGAAAAGGCCTCTGGGTAATTGTACTTCATACATGTTCATCTGCTGTGTGTGCCCCACTAGAGGCAACTCTTGTGGCGACTGTGGTTAATAGTGCAGAGGGCCTGCGGAGGGCTTGGTGTCTCAGTTCTCCTAGGCACTTCCTATCCCAGGATCCAGGGCCGTGGGCAGCTTATGTAAGAAGACGGCACTCCTTCACTTTGTGTTGACTTCTCTGATGGCAACCAGCCAGGCACGTGGGGGATGGGAGACAGTAGATTCCCGCGTAGCTCATGGAATCCGTGTGGTGCTTTGGCAGCGACTGGTGCTGTGCTGACAGCTGCAAAGCCAGCAGGACTGAGAGTGATGAAAGGCTCAACGGAGGTACGGTTTTGGAGCTGGAGATGTGGGGAACAGACAGGGAAGGTTGCAGGGAGAAGGTGGGGTCTGAGCGGGCCTCAAAGGACAGGTGGGATCTGGGTAGGTGGGGGAGGGGTGACGACATTCTAACTGTCCTGAGTGGCAGATGGGTAGTAAAGTGGCAAAGTGGAAATTGCTGTGACGGCAGTTCCCTAATGGCACAGCAAAACCCAGTGCTGTTCACGCAGGAGAGGTCGCAGGGAGAAGAGCAGTAGTAGACTTGTCATTTGGTGTGTTTCCTGGAGGATCTTATATTTTACATAATGACCCTGCAGCATTTAAACTTCATGTTTTGAAATAATCAGCTTGAGGGGTCAGAGAATAAAAGGGAACAGGCCATGTAGTTGACATGGGTAAAACTAAATTTAGGCTTCATTAGAATCCTTCTTTTGTTTATTGTCTCTGGGGAATAGTGTAAATGAGGAAGGTGTGCCTGAGTTCCAGTGGTCTGGTTTAATCTACGTAAACTAACCTGCTTGCTTTACTGACCGACATTTAAAACCATCAAATTGAACATATTGATGATGACCCTGAGGCTGATGACGGGGGAAAATGTAGTTTCATGAAACCAAGGGCATCCCTTGGGTGGTGTGGGGCCGATGAAATCAGGATAAAATATGCAACTTAATAAAGGTTGAGTATAGAAATATTGAAAAGTGTGTGAAAATGTTGTCAGTAATAAGAGATTCTCAGCTGCTAATACGCTACTGAAATACATCAAATGCTCTTCCAACCCCTGTCCGGTTGTCTTTCACTGATGAGCCTCCCGAGTTGCTTCCTGTCTGGGGGTGGAGGCCTACTGTATTTGCATAGAGCAGAGCACAGTTGGGCGCAGGATAAATGCTCACTGAATGGAAGGGAGTGGAGCTGGAGACAGTTGTTGCTGTGTATTGTCCACAAACACCAGGCAAAAGTGATTGCTGAATTAATTCAGTTTTACAAAAGGAGTTTAAAAAAACAGCCATTCCTATAGCCAGAGTGGGGAAGACACACAAGGGTAGATGACTCAATCATTCCATTAATCACGTAGCAGAATGGAATTTGCAGCACCGTTTAGAATACATCTGGAATTTTGTCCCGAAGAATCAGGACCATAGAGAACATACAGTTTTTATCACAACAGTGTGCTCTGTGCTGTATAGTTTTCTTGACACTTCGTCCTATTTGACCTTTGAAACTTGAGAGATTTAGGGCAGCACTTAGGTTAAATTATTTGCTCAAAGTCATGTGAATAGTGATATAACTCAGAACTCTGTGCTGGTTCCAGAAACCTCTATCAGGTCTCCTCACATGGAATCCAGTAATGGTATGGACTTTACTGAGTCAAGTTTTACACCACAAACCACTGAGTGTGGACTCAATGGGAACTAGAACTAGTCTGCGTATCAGTGGGATATAAACATGCAATGTGTTTTCAAGAGATGGTTTCCATAGCACATTACTTGGCTCATAATAGGAAGTTAATAAATATTTGCTGAATAAATGAATGAATGGATTCAAGTACTGTAGAATGGGCTGAAGAATCCAGATGAAGAGCCTTTTAAGTTTGGCTCAAAGCACTTGCCTGAACATTAAAGACCTTTTCATCGTCAATGGGGATTATTTCAGTTCTCTTTTACAGGACCACACTGATCAGAGAGCTCTTACCCGCAAACATTTTTTGAATACTAAATTAGTGTGGAAAGGGAATAGGAATTTTGTGGAACTCTCTTATTGGTCCTAACAGTTCAAACAGACTAGTGATACTGTTAGCTACCATTTGTATGCACTCTGTTGTATGCTGGGCACTGTACCAGGGCTTTGCATATATCATCTCACTTAATGCTCACAGTATGCTCAGAGAGATAGGCTGTCCTGTGAAGCTGGGAGTCCAACAGAGGTCAGACTGACTTAGACACTCTTACTTCTACGCTGCAGTCACAGCTGAACAATCTTCGTGGTAACACAAAAGCAGAACCAGGGGAGAGGCAGGCTGGCAGCTGGGATTTCTTTATTACTGCCACCCCCTGGATCGTCAGAAAATAGCATGTACGTGGCCAAAAGCATAGGAGTCAAAATGAAAGTGAATTTATTGTTTATTGAGGTAACATTGGTTTATATATAACATTATGTAAGTTTCATGTGTACAACATTATGTTTCTACTTCCATATACACTATAGTGTGTGCTCACCACCAAAATTCCATCTGTCACCATTCAGTTGACCCCTTTTACGCATTTTTCACACCCCAAAGCCAGTGCCCCATACTGACCATGTCAGAAGCCCCACCTTCCTACACCAAGCAGAGTCCCCTTTTCCACTTTCACAAGGTCTTTCTAGGGACCCGTAGGATGTGGAAGGGTATTCTTCCTTCAGTACATGGGACTGTACTTTAGTGCATGGGACCTGGATCTAAAATAAATATCAGATCGGGCTTTGAAGAGGAAGAGACGTCCCAAAAATGCAGTCAGAACGCAGTGTGCAGAAATGTCTGTCTTTCCTTGGGCCAGAGAGAGGGAAGTACATGTTTGTGTGTGTATGCACGCCCGCGTGTGCGGTGGGAAATGGCTGTGTCTGTATATGATAGTCGTGTGTTTTAACTACCGGCATACAGGGATACCTGTTTCTCTTCTATTTTCCCTGCCTCCCAGTTTCTGCCATCAATAAATTGTTTTGATATTTACTTTATAGAGTCCATTTATGTAATAAAATATAGTGATTTTGCTTTTTATAGTGATTTGCTTTTTTGATTCCATGGAATCATGGAATATGTATGTTCTGTGACATCAGAGCAAAAATTCATCAAGGCAGATCCTGAATTTTGGGAAAGGAGTGCATTTGCAGTGGCAAAAGGCCAAGTTGAGACCAAGAAGTTGTCACTGTTTTGTGGTCATTGGTTTGATATCCCAAAGATTATATCATGTTCCATCCTCTCTTTTCTACTCTTTGTATGAAGCCTTTTGTGAGTGCTAAACATCCTGGAATTCTCTGTGATTAGTTACTTGCTCATTGGTCAAGTGGTAGTTTATTAGGATGGCAAGAGGACCAAAGGAAAGCACTCATGTATTTATTAGCCAGCAATGGATAGAGACCACTGATGTGCCTATCTGTTTCTCTAGCTACTGATCTTATTTTAGCACCAGGAGACTACAATTCAAGACCCAAGCAGTGTTATCCAGAGAGTCTGGCAAGGGTGGAAGCTCTGCTTGGTTGTAGACTTGATCGTGTTCTCGGTCTCTGAGCAGTGCCAGAGGGCCCCTTGCCACATACGTCTCCCCACTGGCTTGCTGCAGGGCCTGGAAAACCTATTCTATACCTCTTGGAAACACAAACAGTTTTACTCGGCCCAGGCCTTTTAATAGTTTGAATTTGAGCGAATCGGCCCATTAGCAGAGATAATTTTATCTGATAAAACCCACACCATCCTCATGCTTTGGAGAAGAGGATTCTGCAAAACTCCAAAGGCAGGCCTTGGGACACCAAAGCCAAGGTGGAGTTTAGGGTCATCCAGAAGTGAAAAGGGTGATCTAACTGGGGAAATGGAGAAGCGTAAGGTAGGGAGCCTGCCGCCTCCCACAGGTTCAGAGCTTTGCCTGAGTGGGGCCTGGAGAAGCCGAGGTCCCGGGCTCACAACTTGACTTTGAGTATCTGTGAGTCTCCAGGGTGAGCGTTCTGCTGAGTCAGTTTAGTGCTACGCACTCCTAACTTATAGCTCTGGTTATTGTTACCTCAGTAACAGCTGGGCTGAGGTTAGTAGAGGGTGAGGATGCTGTAAGATGGCCCCCATCTGCCTTCAGTTCTACTGCAGACCAAACAGGAAGGCCAAGATGCAGAATACCAGACTTAAATAGACTTAGGTATCATCACTAGGGCTCCAGCTCTAGGGCATCATTCATCACTTTGATGCCCCCAAACAACCTGAGCTGCCTCCTTGTGTCACTGGAAGACACCAGGCTTTAATGGGTCCCAGCGACACCCAGCCCAGGGAGTGCTTACCCGCACACACGTCCATCCTGACTGCTCCTTGTCAGCTCTTCTCTGGACGGCTGCTGCAGGCTTCCCTCACAGCCTCCAGTCTTCGCTCCTCCCCAGGCCGGTTTAATCCCACGTGTGGGTACAGGCCTTTCCATTAGCTTCCCAAACTCAGCTGATACCAGATGGCAGAGTTTAACAAAACGTTACCGAATACTTGAGGATGCCATCAGAGCATTAGGGGACAGAAAAGAGAACAGGCATCCCTGCTCCCGGAGCCCACTGCTTCTTTGCACTGGTGCCCCTTCTCCACTACGAGCTGCCTAAGTCGGGTGAAACAAGCCCAGTTCCAAACCTCACAGTTTATGAGCAAACCTCATAGTCTCTGCAGAGTTTCACTACTCTCTGTGAAGACGGACCTTACATTTGAAGGCTCAGCATCTCAGCCTGCAACCTCTGCACTTGGCACTTGTGTTATTCCTGCTTTCAGGACTTCCCTTGACCAAACCCCGAATTGTGTTTCCCAGAACAATGGGAGAATCTTCCCAAAGGAAAAAGAAAAGCCGGGAAACACACAAGAATGCAGAAATGCTTGTGAGTCCCCAGATGTTGGCTTGATTTTGATTTTGATTTTGTCTGTTACATTGGGTACCTGGGATTGGACTTTGCCCTTTTGACTCACCCTATCACCTTCTTTCCCATCCAAGAAAGCCTGATTTGGATAATCAGAGTCAGTCAAAATGTGGATTTCTAGTCTGCGGTAAAAACTCCAGCCTGCAGTCTGAAATGCTACAGTCAGGTTGCACTGCCTATTTGCCGTCTCATTTTTCATTTCATTTAATTGTCATTGCTTTTGATAGAGCAAAGCAGAACAAAGTTTTCTCTAATATCGACCACATGAGAGCTTTGAGTCCAGGCTGGGTGGACATTCAGAGAAGGAGAAAATCATATAAGGGAATGCAGCTCCTTAGATGAACTTGGAAGACAGTTTTAACAGGTCACCTTAACTAGCTGTAAATGACCTGAATTCAGGACTAAGATTTTCATTACCATAGTGATCAATATTGATTTTAATTATATTATCCTTAACATTTGTTAGAAGGAGAGCAAAGAGTCTTATTTTCACCTATAATTACTTTTCATAGATCTGCTTTTTACTCGGAGCTGTATTCATGTCATTTTTCAAGGGCTGCATTATTAGCTTTGATCCAGGAGATGGCAGTGTGCTTTTCATTTGGGGACTTGGACGTGAACTCTTACACCTTCTCCCATAAGCTGTCATGTATAATAGGACTGGTGCATTGTGAAATCCATGATGTAATATGTTCATTGGTCCACCACATTAAAACATTAATAAAAAATTAAATTGGAATATAGGAATGGGGTCATATTATAAATTCATAAAATTAATCTACTTATTTTTAGCAATCAAATAGTGAACAACTTAATACTGGATATACCCACTGGCTATTCAGTGGGTAAATAGAAATATAAAAAGCCATTATTACTTTAAAAAGCTTAAAACCTAGATGTGGACTCACAAGGCTAATAAAAATGAAACAGAAGACAGTTATATGTTAAATGAATTAGGAGTTAAGAGATTTCCATGGTCTAACATCAGCAAGAGGACTTCTCAGAGGGAGTGGTAATTAAAAGAATGAGTAGGGACTTCTGGATAAAGAGGGTGGATTAAGCACCATCACTTTCCCCCCTCTTCTCAGATCCTACTAAAATAATAGTAAAGGATTACCAATAAATAAATCACGAACAGCAAAAAGAAAGGCAACAGGGCATTAGGAAATAAGATACCAACAAATTTTGGAAAGATGAAGGTGAAGAGACTTACAAAAAGGATTTCCATGAAGGAACATAAGGAAAGTTTTTATCAAGTTGAAGAAAGTGCATTTGATTTCTATTTTTCTCAAAGTTTTTTTTTCAAATCAAAAATGGGTGTTAAATGTTTTTCAAATGCTTTTTTGGCACTACTGATCATGTGATTTTTTTTTTCCATTAGCTTTTTAATATGGTGGATCATATTGGTTGATTTTCAAATATTGAACTAGCCTTGCATCCCTGGGATAAATCCCTTTGGGTCATGGTATATTAATCTCTTTATATAATTCTGAGTTCTATTTGCTAATATTTTGTTAAGAATTTTTTTTACATCTATATTCATGAGGGATATTGGCCCGTGTTCTTTCTCTCCCTTTCTTCCTTTCTCCTTTCCTTTCCTTTCCTTTCCTCTTTCTTCCTTCTTTCCCTTTCTTCCTTTTCTTTCTTTTTCCTTCCTTCCTTCCCTCCTTGCTTGTCTGGTTTTGGTACCAAGGTAATACTAACTTCACAAAATGAATTGGAAAATGTTCTTTCCTCTTCTATTTTCTGCAAAAGATGGTGTACAACTGGTGCTAATTCTCCTTCAAATGTTGGATCAAATTCTCTAGTGAAACAATCTAGGCCTGGAGGTTTATTTTTGGGGAGTTTTAAATTACAAATTAAATTTCCTTAATATTATAGGGCTATTCAAATGATCTATTTAATATTGAGTGATATATGCTAATTTTTGGTTTTTGAGGTATTGATCGAGCTCTTCATTGTTAATTTGTGTGTATAAAATTGTTTGTAGTATTCCCTTATTATCCTTATTATTTTAAAATTTGTTGAGGTTTGCTTTATAACCCAGGATACGGTGAATGATTTGTGGGAACTTGAGATAAAACTATGGATTCTGCTGTTGTTAAGTGTATGTTTTATAAATTCCTACCTGTTGGTTGATGGTATTGAGTTTTTCCATGTCTTTGCTGATTTTTTGCCTAGATATTTTATCAATTTTTGAGAGGAATGTTGAAGTCTCTAACTATAATTGGGAATCTGTCAATTTCTCATTTCAGTTCTATCAGTTTTTGCTTCATATATTTTGTAGCTCTGTTCTTGGTACATGTACATTTAGAATTGCTATGTCTTCTTGGTGGATTGATTACTTTGTCATTATGTAATGTCTCTTCTTGTTTCTAATAATTTTCTTTGTTCTGAAATTTACTTTGCTTGATATTAATATAGCCACTCCTGCACTCCTTTGATTTATGTTAGCATAATATGCCTTTTTTCATCCTTTCAACCTTCTTATATCATTATACTTGAAGTGAGTTTCTTGTAGACAGCATATAGTTAGGTCATGGTTTATAATCCAACCTGCTAATCTCTGTTTTTAATTCATATATTTAGACCATTTATATTTAATGTAATTATCAATATTTTAGGACATAAATCTGACATTTTATTTTTTTGTTTTCTGTTTGTTCTATTTTTTTTCCCCTTGCCTTCCTGTGTGCTTCTGGAATCTGTTTTAAAATCCCATTTTGATTTATCTTTTTAAAAAGTATATATTTTAATATAGCTCTTTTATTGGTTCTCTATTACATTATATATATGTATATATATACATATATATGTATATATGTATATATACATATATATACACATATATATGCATATATATACATATATATATATATATAAATATATAAAACTTATTGTAGTCTACTGGTGGTGTCATTTTACCAGTTCAAGTGAAGTATAGAAACCTTACCTCTCTTTATATCCCTTTACCCTTCCCTATTTATAATATAACAGTCTTAAATATTTCCTCTACATACATTTAGAACCATACCAGACAATGTTATAAATTCTGCTTCAAGCTTCAAACATAATTTAGAAAACTCAAGTGGAGGAAAGCCTGTTGTATTTACTTAGTTCCCTAATAGTCCAAGGTTCCTCCTTGTGTTGTTTTCTATCTGTTTAGAGAAATTTCTTTAGCTATTCTTTTTGGGTAGGTTTCGTGGTAAGACTTTAGCTTTCCTTTATCTTAGAAATTTTTTATATCCATGTCGTTGCTGAAGGATATTTTCACTGGATGTAGGATTCTTGGTTGACAGTTCTTTTCTTTTGGCACTGCAAAATATAATACCACTTCCTCTAGCCTCCCTGGTTTATGATGAGAAATCTGCTGTTATTGTTATTTTCCTATGTGTGAGTTGTCATTTTTCTCTGGCTGCTTTCAAGATTTTTTCTTTGTTTTTAGCTTTCAGAAGTTTAATTATGATGTGTCTTGGTATGGATTTCTTCAGGTTTATCCTGTTTGACATTTGCTTAGCTTCTTGAATCTGTAGGTCTTTTTCTCCTGGGAAATTTGGGAAGTTTTCAGCCATTATTTCTTAGAGTCCTTTTTCAGCCCTGCCATTTTTCTCCTTGCCTTGTGAGACTCAGATTACATAAATGTTAGATCTTTTTTAAAAAAAAATAATCCCACAGATCTTTGAGACTATTTTTGTCTCTCTTCTCCATTTTTCAGGTTAATGTCTAATGTTTTGTCTTTCAGTTCACTGTTTCTCTCCTGTTTTCTCCTTTTGCTGTTAAGCGCATCCACTGAGATTTTTATTTCAGTCATTGTATTTTTCAGTTCCAAAATTTCCATTTGGTTTTTCTTTATACCTTTTATTTCCTGTTTTTATTTGTTTGAAGCATATTTGTAGTTGCTTGTTGAAGCATTTTTATTGTGGCTGCTTTAAAATCAGGTCATGTTAATAACTCTGAAATCTCTGTGTTGGCATCTACTGTCTTTTTCATTCAGTTTGAATGCTTCCTATTTCTTTGTATAATGAATTATTTTATTGAAACCTGGACATTTTCATATTACGTATGAGTTTCTGGACTTTATTTAATCCTTATTTTAAAAACTGATTTAATGTGACACTTCTCTGGCAGCAGGGGTGGGGTGGAGTAGGAGAGTGGGGAGGAGCACCACCATCCTGTTACTGTCAGTTGGAGGTAGAAATCTGTGTTCTCCATTCAGCCTCCTAAGTGGTGGGGGTGAGAGTGAGGATTCCTCCTTACTGGTGTGTGGAGATGGGAGTGTTGTTTCCCACTGTGGTCTCCACTGACACTGTGGTAAGGGCAGTCTTTTTATTGCTGAGTGGTGTTGAAAGTCCTGATTCTCCATCAGGCCTCCTCCTCTTCTGACCCCATCCCAGTGGGGAGGGGGAATGGGTACCTCATTATTGCTGGGTGGGGGTAGAAGTCCTTTTGCCCCATGTGGTCTCCATGAATACCATGAGGGTTGGGGTGTTTGTTACCGGCCAGTGGGGGTAAAATTCCTGGCTCCCTACTTGGCCTTTTCTTATACCAGCCCCTTGGGTATCAGAGCTCCTCATTAGAGCCTTACAAGGGTGGGAGACTAGGCTTCCTACTTGGTTTTGATGGTGTGGATGAGAGTGGGGCCACAGATTTTTCTGCAGTGTTTGCCTGGAGTAGAATAGGTATTATCTAAAAGTTTCTGTCTCGGGACTTCCCTGGTGGCCCAGTGGGTAAGACTCCGTGCTCCCAATGCAGGGAGCCCGGGGTTCAATCCCTGGTCAGGGAACTAGATCCCGCATGCGTGCCGCAACTAAGAGTCCACATACCACAACTAAAAGATCCCACCTACCGCAGTGAAGACTAAGACCTGGCGCAGCCAAAATAAATAAATACATATTAAAAAAAATTAAAAGTTTCTGTCTTGCTTGGCTGTACCCTTCCTAGTCTTTTGGTTAGAGAGAGCACGCTTTTGGGGGAATTTTTTTGGTCTGTGCCCCCTGGTGTTTCTGGATTACTATCCTCATTAGCCCCGCATTTGGGATACACGAGGCAAAAGGAAAGCCCAGGGTATTCACCACTGTGTTCTTTGGGTCCCAGAGTCCCTAGCTGATCTGCCTCCTCTCTACTTTTTAGAGTCTTCTTATATTTGATTTATAAATAATGTCCAGGATTTTTAATTGTACTTAGCAGGAGAAATAGGGGAAAGTACACCTACTGCTAGTTGTTTGAAAATATTTTCTGTACTTTCAAACTTAATCTCACCCAGAAGCAAGTCAAAATCTCCACATCAAGCTTGGTTCCTTACTTTCCCTCATTTTCCACAGTCAGTCCTCTTGGCTCTATCTCTGAAACGTATTCAAATCCTCTCCTCTCCATCTTCGCTTCTGTCAGCCAAGGTCAAGTCATCATCTCCTTCCTAGATTACTACAGTCAGGAGCAAGCACTTGTTAGAGTGAACTTTTAAAAACATAAATCACTTCACATCACTACCCTGATTAAGAAACTCTTAAAACCAGTTGGTTTTTCATTGCACCTTGAATAAAATATGAATTCCTTATCCTAGTCTATTAAGTCCCCAAATAATCTACCCCATACCTACCTCTCCAACCTCATCTCCTCCACTCCTCTCTTAAGTAAAAATGCTCTCATCACACTTACCTCATTTTCCTCTCATATAGACTTCTAACTTGTACCTGCCTCAGGGTATGAACTTGCCATTGGAGAGCTCAAAGTGCTCTTTTTCCAAATCTTCACAGGTTTTTTTGGTCACGTGGATTCCAGCTTAAACGTCACCTCTGAGAAGCCTCTCCCACCACCTCCCTTGCCCAAGTAACTTTCTGTATCAACACCCTGTTTAATTTTCTGCAAAGCATTTTATCACTAGCAATTTTTGTTATATTTATTTGTGTACCAGCCATCAGCTGTCTTCTCCCTCTGAGATATAAACTCTATGACATCAGGGTCATTGCTTATCGTGTCTACTGAGATTCGCTGGGGACACAGCATCTAAATAATTTTTATTGAATGGATGAATTTAATCAGTTCCTAGTGAGCTAATGACGTACAAGGGTTTATGTTGGGTGCAAGATAATATTTTACATCTGACATATCATTGAATCTGAATGTTGATGTTTTGTTGTAGACATCTTTTGTCACCTCCTATAAAGGAGGAAATGGAAGCTTGAAGAGATCCAGTCCTTCCCCCAGAGTTAATGAGTTTGATTCCACCAACATTTACGGGGGGCACATTTTCATGCCAGGCACAGTGCATGATACCAGGGATACAAATGTGAATAAAGCAGGGCTCTTGCCATCTAATTGCTCACAGTCTGGTGTGGAGACAGAGCACAGACCACTAACTGTACTATAACGTGCTGTGTGGATAAACTGTGGTAAGCCTTATGCCAAAAGTAGGAACAAAACATTAGGAGATAAAGAATTGTGTGACTAATTTTGCTGGATGGTTGGATGAAGATTTCAAAAAGCTTTACAGAATAGATGGCATTTGAGCTAGGCCTGCAAAGATGAATAGGCTTTTGCCAGGTGCAGAAAGGGTGATAAGAGCTTTCAGAGAGAAGAGGAGATGTGAAGGCAGAGGGGCTTGAAAGAGGACACATCCTGGCTAGTTAGCTGTTTGAGAGCAGGCTGGACTTTCACAGCACTTACGAAAGCGTTAAAGTGAGTCAGGCTGCAGGACTGAATGAATAGACTTTCATTCTTTTCTGAGTTAATGAAGTTTTGATCTACCTCCAAGAGTCAGTAAAAGTTTGCTTTGTCTAAAATTTTATTTCCAAAGCTTTATGTAGTTACGTTACACATGTTTTGTCCTCCAGAGATGGAAGAGGATGGTGCGTGTAGCCAAACAAGGAAGGTGTTACGCAGATCGTGAATAGGGGAACCGCACACACGCACCCAGCAATGACACATTCATCTCCTACGCCTTATACAGGTGTTCCACAAAATGCAAAAAGCCTTTGATTTGTCTGCTGTGTCTCTGGAGTTTTTAGCCACCAGTCAGGCTCGCAGGGGAGAGCAGAGGTGGGAGGAAGAACACTCTGCATCCTGGGTCGATACAGGATCCACCATTCTGTACCTCTTTCCTTAGAGCCGGAAGCTGGGTATTGTTCTGTCTTTCCGTGACTATTACATGTACCTTGAACACATCGCTAAGTGCTGTAGAATTGGTGGTAAAGGAGAAGTTTGCCGTTTATTACACTGAAAATAGAACCTCACTTCCATAAAGACACAGACCTACTAGAGAATGGACTTGAGGACACGGGGAGGGGGAAGGGTAAGCTGGGACGAGGTGAGAGAGTGGCATGGACATATATACACTACCAAACGTAAAATAGATAGCTAGTGGGAAGCAGCCGCATAGCACAGGGAGATCAGCTCGGTGCTTTGTGACCACCTAGAGGGGTGGGATGGGGAGGGTGGGAGGGAGGGAGACGCAAGAGGGAAGAGATATGGGAACATATGTATATGTATAACTGATTCACTTTGTTATAAAGCAGAAACTGACACACCACTGTAAAGTAATTATACTCCAATAAAGATGTTAAAAAACAAAACAAAACAAAAAAACCTCACTTCCAGCATCAGGTAGAATCTCCTTGTTCACTTCCCCTTAGCCACATGAGCTTCCTTTCTATTTCTTGAACACACCTTAAGCCGTTGCCTGGCCTTCTCTTCCCTCCTCATCCTGCAGGTCCCAGTCCAAAGGTTACCTCTTCATTGAGGTCTTCCCCACACAGACTGAAGTCACTCTTTCCCTCCCGGCCACACACCTGCTTTAGTCATTCTCTAGCATATTCGTTTCATTTATTGCAATCTTAGCCTTTATCACTTTTTGGATTATCGTTTTCATTTATCACTTACTGTTTCTTGTCTGTTTTCTAACCTCTAGAATGTTAGTTTCTTGCAAATGGGACCCTTGCCTGTTTTATTCCTAGCATTTAGCTTAGAATAATCTATAGTAGTTGTTCAATAAATATTTGTGAATGAATGAACAACACTGTTGCTGGTTTTGGGCTTAGACTCAAGATTCAGACAGCCAGGAGTTTGAATTCTGGCTCTGGCGCTCATGACCCAGTTTCAGAACTTCAGATTTTTCATCTTTAAAAAGGAGATAATAATAGCACTTACTTCACAGAGTTGAAGTGAGGATTAAATGAGATAATTTGTCTAAAGTGCGTGGCATTGGTTTTGCAACATAGTCAGGGACAATAAAGGTGTTTTATTATTATGGGAGCAAATCTGTAAATGTAAAGAATGCGATAAGATGTAATAAATGGGGTGAGAGGGGAGGTGAAGGGCAGGTTGCCTCAATGACATCTAAGGTGAGACCTGTTTCAGACAGATTTCACTGAGGAGCCGTATCCATCTAGTTACACCCATGACCGAAATCAGCAAACCACTCTGAAGGAGACACGTTAGTGACGAGGGTCCTCACTGGCATCACAGTACCAGAAGGATCATACCTGAGCTCTCGTCCACTTACCTACAGCCCGAGAATCAGGCTCTTTGTTACAGGGGAGGCAGCAGCCCCAAAGCAGTGAGCACACTTTGATTAGGGATGCTGATGAATGCCTTTAATAATGTGATGTTGTTGAGATCGCTTTCTCTCATTTGGAGCCTGGATCAGGTATTGGAAGAAGCATACTAACCCTTTATCTGCTGTCAGTTCAGATTTCAGGCTTCCTTCTGCATGCTCTATCTAAATTAGGTCTCCAGTCCACTGGGGAGCCCTCTGGCTTTTACCTCCTATTTTTGGAACAGTAGTCAAGCCTTGGATCTCCCGAAAAGGAGCCCCCAGGCTCCTGCTGTGGCCGGGGCTCCCCCAGGCTCCGCCTGCTCCGCACATTCAGCCAGCTCTGAGAGTTTGTTTCTTTTTTTTCTGCCGCCGGGTAATTGTTCAGCAAGTACCACCAGTGGTGTCTCAAAGCCAAGCCCTTGTCCATCAGCATTTCCAGGACCTCCCCCACAGGCTCTGAAGCCAGAGGTCCAAGTACAGCAGAGGAGGTCCTGCCTTTTATGCTTGTGTGACTCTTTTTTGGATGAGTAAATAGACTCCCACAAAGAAGGACACGTAAGAGCAAGCTAGAGGTGTAGTAATGGCTATGGAAGCTCAGATTTATGTGCTGGATTGAGAATGTTGTCAAAGGTCAGCTGTGAACAGTCCTGGACCCTGTTGCTATTTTCAGTAACACGTGGGTAGAGCTGGGGTGGGGTGGGGGGTAACTGATGGTGCTTTTTGACTGACTATAGTTACTAGTTAATGAAAGGTGCCAATGTATTTTACAATTTCTGGGTTCATTGGGCTGCTCACATCATACCTTTAGTTTGACTTTTCTTTTTGCTGGAGAACACCCTTTAGTAGTTTCTATATAGAGAGCGTGTGGGTGGTAAAAAAAATCTTTTCGTTTCTGTATATTTAAAATGTGTTTATTTTGCCCTTATCTTTAATGATCGTTTAGCAGAATACATAGTTTTTGTTACACTTTCTTTTAGTACTTTGGAGACACTGTTCTGTTGTCTTCTGGCATCCATTGTTGCTGCAGAAAAGACTGAGCATGGATTATATCCTGGAGACAAAGGAGAGCCATTAGAGGGATTTGAGTTCAGATGTAATTTGATGAGTCGGCTTTTAGAAAATTAGTCTGGGTGCAGTATGCGAGATGATTATATTAATTTTAATTGCAGAGTTGTAGACAGCAGTGTATTGAATGAACAATGTTCTATAAACATTTTATTTACAAAAGCATAACTCTTACATTATGTTGTGGCAGGAGACTATTTTAAGATACCAACAGAGTTTTCTTTTCTCCCTGAATTTCCTTCTGTCTCTTTTGCATGTAAGCAATTAGTTGGTCCTGTGCTCCTTGTCACAGGGAAGCGGATGGGGTAGAGGTTTATAACTGTGGGAATCCTTTTTTTTAGTTTATAAAGCAATTTACTTTTACATATATATGTATATTTGTTAAGGTCATAATCATTATTTATGAGACTTTGAATATTGGCCTTTACTATGTTATATAAAGTAATTTGTAGTGAAGCATGGATAAGAACACTTGCTTTTCGTGTTCAAGTTTGGTTTTCTTGGAATGTTACAAGATTATATTGTGAAATGTAATTTGGGTAATAATAGGCAAAACCCTGCTTAGTTGTGGGCTACATACAGCCATAAAAAAGTAAAAACAATAAAGCTTCATGGTTAAGAGTGAGGATTCTGGCTTCAAAATCCAGGGGTGGGAATTTTCTTGACTTTTTTTTTTTCAAAAGGCTAAACTCCGAGGAACAGGGAAACGATTCTGAAGAATAGATAGAAGTTCCCAGTCAGACACTGAAGGGAGGTGTGATCTCTCAAAGACTGGAAAAGAAAAATCTCCATCTTGTCCCCAGGGTGGGCAGAGGGGGGTGAGAGGTGGTGAGAGCAGGGAGAACCTGCACCCTGCTCCCAATCAGAGCGCACAGTCAGGGCCTGCAGAGGCAGCCAGGCTCCCGGGCTCGGCACAAGGAGGATGTGGCCTCTGGCAGCTCCCCAAAGGCCCGGGACTTCGTGTCCCTGCAGCATCAGCGCTTGGGATTTCAGCAGCGCCTAATGTGAGCAGACAGCAGGGTCACGAGAGGGAACACTGACCCCACAGCAACCTGATGCTGGCTCGCATTCCAGGATCGTGGCTGAGTAGGAAGCCTACACTTCCCTGTGTGTCTCCTTTGCTCTCACGCTATGACCTCACTCACAGCACTGCTGACACCAGATGTGGGTTTGTTTTTTCCCATACCACGCGATTCTCTTGATACCAGCCGGGTGACCTACAAGTTAACTGACACCATCTATGTGGAGATAGCGTCAGATCCTGCAGGTTAAGGTTTCAGTCCCACGAGACTGCCTTCCATCCACTTCGGCTGCCCATCACAAGTGGGTGGTCCCCAGGTTATCCGCAACTTCCATCCAACTTGGCTACAGATCAGGGGTTCCCATGATCTCCTCCCCCTTGGATTTGAGTGTTTGCTACAGTGGCTCGTAGAACTCCGGGAAACACTTACTTTAGGGTAAGATAAAGGATACAGATGAACAGCCAGATGAAGAGATCCAAAGGGTGAGGTCTGGGAGGGTCCGGGAGCACAGGAACTTCCTTCCCTGTGGAGTTGGAGTTGGGGTGCGTCACCCCTCCAGTACGTGGTGTGGATGTGTTCACCAGTCTGGAAGCTCTCTGAACACCATGCTTTGGGACACAGGTGTGATCAATTCTTAACTCCATGTCCAGCCCCTCCTCTCTGGAGAATGAAGGGGCGGGGCTGAAAATTCCAAGCTTCTAATCCTGGCTCGGTCTTTCCGGTGACCAGCCCCCATCCAGGAGCCATCCAGGAGCCCACCCAGAGTTGCCTCGTTAGAACAAAAGACGCTACTATCACTTAGGAAATTCCAAGGGATTTAGACACTCTGTGTCAGAGACCAGAGTCAAAGGCCAAATATGAGAGCAAAAGATGCTCCTAGGGCTTTTATCACTCAGGAAATTACAAGGGTTTTAGGAGCTGTGTGCCAGGAACTGCGACAGACACCAATGTTTATTTTTTGATCACTTCACTATGGCGGCACATCCCAGGGAGAGGGTTGAGAAGTAGTGCTTCCACTACATTGACCCCAGGGTATATGGCTTGAGATTCATAGTGGCTACAAGGTTAATTTAGCTATAGTAACAAATATTAGTTTACTTGACTATGAGTATCTGCTAGAGGCAACTTTTTTTTTTTTTTTTTTGCGGTACGCGGGCCTCTCACTGTTGTGGCCTCTCCCGTTGCGGAGCACAGGCTCCGGACGCACAGCCTCAGCGGCCATGGCTCACGGGCCCAGCCGCTCCGTGGCATGTAGGATCTTCCCGGACCGGGGCACGAACCCGTGTCCCCTGCATCGGCAGGCGGACTCTCAACCACTGCGCCACCAGGGAAGCCCGAGGCAGCTTTTGATAACTGTCCATTTGCAGATCTGGGTGGGGAGTCTAGACCTCTGACCCCAGGCTGGTGGAAAGAGCCCTGGGCTTAGAGGAGAAGCCCTGCCTTACAGTCCCAACACTGCCATGTTGGCACTGTAAGGAAGGGCTTAAGGTTGCCATGTACGTACAGAACACTCAGTTAAGTTTGAATTTCAGATAGTGAAAATTTATACTAAAATATTGTTTGTTATTATCTGGAATCCAAACTTAACTGAGTATTCTGTGTTTAAGTCTGGCAACCCTACTTCGGGCAGGTCATTTAACCTCTCGGAGTTTCAATTCCCTCATCTGAAAGACAGCAGAATGATACCCACCTGAGAGCACTGTGCTTCAGATCACGTGGGGTCCCTGCAGTGGGGCTGGGTTTCCCTCAACCCTCTTAGGGTCCCTGTCTGGGTCCCATACTGACCAGCGTTCTTAACCTTCCCCAATCAATAGAACTTGAAAAGAGGCCAGACAAGAAACTCACGCAAGGCTTTCCTGGGGCCCCTGCAGGGGGCAGTGAAAACAAGTAACGGGTTCCTTTGCTCTCTCCCTGTTCTTTATACAGGGTGAGGGGAGGGGTGGGTCCAGGGTTCAGTGGCTTAGGTGGTTTGCCCACCCCTTTGGTGGTGTTGCATGCAGGGGCCATGCGCAGTACCCTGCTGTTGCTCCCAGCACCTGTTTTTGCTCCTGGCTCTCAAGTAGTGGCAGTTGGGTTTTTTTTTTTGGTCTTTTTGTCCCTAATTTGCCCCAACAGCGCATGCACTCAGTTATTTTTGGTCCCTTATAAGTTCTTTGTATTTTGTTGCTTGAGGAGATGTGCGTCCAGGCGCAAGTGCTGCAGCAAAGGGTCTCAGGTCCCGGGTCCCAGCCTTTCTGAGGTCTGAAAATTAAAGTGACACAGATTAACAAGAGAAAATTATACACATTTCTTTAATATAAATTTCATGTGGCACAAGAGGCTTCATAAGGAAATGAAGAATGGAACATAATAAACCGGTTAAACTGACTATTTTAACGCTGGGTTTGATGAAGAGTGGGTAGTCATGGAGAAATAGGATAGGTCAAGGAGTATGAAGTACGTATAGTAAACTGGGGAAGCTTAGCAAGGCCTACTTCTTAGGATTCTTCTTGGGGTCCCTTGGTCTTCAGAGATAAGGATGCTCCTTTCCTCCAGGTAAAGGGAGGGCACTTTTCACAAGAGGGTTTTATGACCTGTTTCAGGGGGAAAAGATGGGGAGAAGTCCAAAGTGACCTTCTTGCTTCTTTGGCTTTCTCACACTCCTTCAGCTTAAAATACTCAATATACGAAGGTGCCGTATTTGGGGATAGTGTGTCCTGAACCCCCGTTACTAATGGTTGAGATGGTTAAGAATCTGCAGTCCTATGCACTCCTAGAGTAGTTCTATAATAGTTAACTTTGTGTGGAGTAAGACGAACTCAAGTTTTAATTCTTCTACTTAATAACCGTGTATTGTTAGCTATCCGTAAAATGAGATATTAATGGTATCTACCTCATGGTGTACTTATGAGGCTTCGATGAGTTAATGTATGTAAGGTGCTTAGCCCTGAGCAAGGTACCTGATAAGTGCTCAATAAATAATACTTAGTTCCCACTGCAGCTGTGCAAATATGATAACATTTTATCAAAGGGAATCGAGGAGACTTGGAAGTGAGTCATTGAACTGAGGATGACTTAGTGCTATCTCTGCAGTCAGTGCTGTAGTTATTAGAAGGGGACAGAAATTGCCAAGTTTAGAAGGGGAAGAAATTTACAAAGTTTTCTGAGTGTGTTAAGAGACAAAGATAACACCTTTGTGAGAATTTTTTTTTTTTTCTTCTTTTTCCTACGGTACGCGGGTCTCTCACTGCTGTGGCCTCTCCCGTTGCGGAGCACAGGCTCCGGACGCGCAAGCTCAGCGGCCATGGCTCACGGGCCCAGCCGCTCCGCCGCATGAGGGATCTTCCCGGACCGGGGCACGAACCCGTGTCCCCTGCATCGGCAGGCGGACTACTCAACCACTGCGCCACCAGGGAAGCCCCTTTTGTGAGCATTTTTGAAGAGTAAAGAATTTTCCTGAATCTCGGTCCATTCTATAAACTCAGAAGAAATTAACGGCTGATACCTACATTTTACCCCAGGCAGAAACATCCCTCAGACACAAACTGTGGATTCACTGCAGTCTTAGATGTATCACTAGCCTGAGGCTAAAACTCTTCCTGTTTGAAAGAAACAGACCCTATCTGGGTCACAGCATTAGTGAAGGGTGAGCTGGCCTCGCCCAATTTCTTCAGATCCCTGAACAGAGGGAGAAAAAAAAGAATGAATCAAACAGAGCTTGTCAGGTGAGTTTCAGGAGGGGCTCTGATATCTTTTAGTATAGGAGAACATTAAGATGTAACTACACAGAAAGGTAGAAATAAAAGCTAGATTTTAGTGACAGCAGCATCAGTTTTAAACAAGTTTTTGAGCTTGTTTAAGAAATATGAATATTCGTTTCGCTGTATCTCGTGTACTGTCAGTGATGACTTTTCAGGGACCTCAGAGATTTAATGGAAAAGTGAACTGATAAGCACGTGATTAAGCCATCAGACCCTGCAGCCATCAGCTAAAGGGAAAACCCAGCTTTCCCCTCAGCCCCGTCTCTATGGCCCCTGAGCCCACCTCGACTTGAGGTGCAGATTTCTTTCCAATGCTCTTTCTCTCTTTCCTCTCTTTCAGTCTTTCTCTCTGGTGTCTTCTTTACTGAGTTTTTCTATCCTGAAGCTTTCCCAGTCCAATCTCTATGGTGCTCCCTTGCAAAGTCATTTTTAACATTTGGTAGGTTTAATTGCTGGAATAATTATGCCCTTCCCTTAACGGATGTGCTGGGGTGTGGAGTGGAATGAACAAGTGAATATCTGTTTACGGCGCTTGAAGAGTGATAAACAGATTTACATCAAGCAAGCTGCATAGTCTGAACTGACATGTAAGATGCCCCTGGGGAGTGACTGATTTTTGCTTTTGTATTTTTTTCGTTTGAAGTACCTGTCGTTTCTTTTCATTTCATATTTCTTCAGAGGCAATCAAGACATGTTAGTGAATATAAAATGCACAAGTCAAACGTTTCTTTAAAAAGTAACTGCTTTGAAACAATGCAGCCTGTAGAAGTCGGATATGTTTTCTAACCTTATGAGAAACACCTGCTATTGTGAAAGCCTTATTATGTAAGCCCATCTGCATATGCAATGGTAAATAATTCCTTAATACCGTCGGTTGGTTATGAAATAGTCTTACAGGTTGAAAAATAAATTATACCTTCTGTTAAAAGTATATATTTCTCTCCTTTCTTACTTATGGTTCCTGTAGCTCAAAATCCATGGTGGCCTGTGAAGTCTCCTGGATATGTTTGTTTTTTCCGG
This sequence comes from Lagenorhynchus albirostris, assembly GCF_949774975.1. Lineage (NCBI taxonomy): Eukaryota > Metazoa > Chordata > Mammalia > Artiodactyla > Delphinidae > Lagenorhynchus > Lagenorhynchus albirostris. The sequence goes on from NC_083105.1 coordinate 65,010,391, forward strand.
TGAACCTCTGTTAGGTTACCTTGTGGTTCTTAAGCCTCTTTCAGTTCGTTCTTGTCTCATTTTCTCTTTCTCTCTCCCAGAAAAATCATTTGGAAAATTTATCGCTAGTCAACATGTGTTGACTGTTTCCCATTACAGGCTCTTTGTGGTTTGGAATGTGGGGAGATATGAATTAAGCAGTGGGAGAGGCAGCCTGTGGAATGGACCAGGCTGACCCGGTTGAGCACGTTGATGTAACCAGATCCATCATCTCATCACCCTCTCTCTCCGCTTCCCCCCATCTGCCCGCCTCCTCCCACTGTCCCCAGTACTTCAGACAAAGGCAGTAGAAAGAGCATGAGCACTGGCATCAGACAGACCTGTCTTTGAATCCTGCCAACTCCTAAGCTGTGTGACGGGTCAGGCACTTGGTCCCGTAGGTCAGGGTTTTGTTAGCTGGAACATGAGCTGGGTTACCATATGCCCCGCCTTGCCTGGCCAATCTTGGCTTACGCTTTGTGTCCTGGAATCCTTATTAATAACATCTCCTGGACTTTCCTGGTGGCGCGGTGGTTAAGAATCTGCCTGCCAATGCAGGAGACACAGGTTCGATCTGGTCCGGGAAGATCCCACATGCCACAGAGGAACTAAGCCAGCGTGCCACAACTACTGAGCCCGCGAGCCACAGCTACTGAAGCCCACCTGCCCTAGAGCCCGAGCTCTGCAACAAGAGAAGCCACTGCAATGAGTAGCCCGAGCACCTCAACGAAGAGTAGCCCCCGCTCACCACAGCTAGAGAAAGCCTGTGTGCAGCAATGAAGACCCAACGCAGCCAAAAAATAAAAAATTTTTTTTAAAAAGTCTCCTTTCACTGTCTCAAGTGCCCTGAGTAGATTATATGGTGACCCTAAAAATAAGGATAACTGTTATCTTCTGTTGTGGTGAGGATGGCATTACAACCGTCTACTGTAGTGTCTGGCACATAGATCCTCGAGATGGTACCTTTCATTATTAGTAGTAATCATTTGAAAGGATGCTCCACCTGATCTAAGTGGTTTACTTGATGTGGTGAGTCTGGACACGAGCTTAGAACTGAACATTTCATTTTCGTTTTCTACTATAGAATTCATTTAGGTTTTATGCTTTGTTTTAGAAATAGAATTAACTCCCACCTAGGTTTTTTAGGCTCTCAATTAAATGTAGGGCTCACCAAATAAATTTACCAATGTCAGAAGCAGTCATGATAACTTTAGGTTGGAAAAGAGAAGAGAAGTTAGGCACAATTTATTTCATTTTTAACAGGAAAACAGTGCTGTTTAAAACAAAAAATAAAGCATTCCAGAGAAGGGTAGAATTAATCATAGGTACAGATTGCTTTCTCTAAAGTACTTCTCTTGAATGAGCTCTTTGGGTAGAGGTTGAGAGTTGAATAGCCTGGTAACAAAATCCAGAGGGCAGAAGTCCTTGGAAAGATGGGTGGGGTGTCTCAGTAGGGGTCCAAGTGATGCACAAGGTAAAAACCATATATACAAGAAGTTCTCTGTTGGAAACGGCAGAGGGATTTATGGGGAAAAGATTGTTAGGAAGAAAACCAAGGGTTGGCCCTGTGTGTGTCTTTTCTGGAGTCATGAACCAGCTGTCAGACATATTAACTGCACACTGTTATGTTCCAGACCCTGAACGAGGCCCTGGTAAGGTGGGGATGTGACACACGGTCCCTGCCTCGAGGAGCACAGGCTATAGAGAAGGAGAGACACATGAACAGCAGCAGTCCTCTGTACTGTGGTAAAGATGTGCTTGGTGGCTAGATTGGTTAACTGCTGCAACAAACAGCCCCAAAGCCCTCGGTGACTCACCACACAGACATTGTTTCCCTCTTCTGTTAGAGTAATGAGGTGTTGGGAAGGCAGTCCTCACACGGCTCCCGTGATCTCCATGGCCTTCGAGCTCTCTTCCAGATCCTCTGCATCCAGTCCTCAGGTGGAGGAAAGAGGACACTGAAGTGTTGCACAGGAAGACTTTCTGGACCAGGTTTGGAAGTGGTGCACACAGCCATTTGTCATAGCTTAGTCACATTGGCCCATGTAATGCCGTGGCCAGGCAGCCACTTTCTGGCAACAGTTCTACACTATGGAAGAGGAACTTTAGTCTTTGGTGAACAGCCAACTGTTTCTGGAACTTATGCATGGAGAAGGAGTGTAATGGGAGCTTAGAAGCAAGAGAAACCCAAGTGTGTGCAGGGGGTCGGGGGAGGGAAGGGAAATGATAGCAAAAACGTCTCAGGAGATTAACATTTAAACTGAGTTTGGGAAGAGAAATAAGATTTAAGTCATAAAGAACTGTGGGGGAAGGACAGTTGAAATAGAAGAAACTGCATGTGCAAAAGCACTGGGGCACTCATTCATTCATTCATCTAACGAATCTTTATAAAAGCGCCTTTGAGGTGCAGGAATTGTTCCAAATGCTGGGATGGCGCTATATAAAAGACAGACAAGTTTCCCACTCTCATGACCCTATATTCTAGTGAAGGGAGACAAACCGTAAATAAACAAGCCAGTAAGTACACAACTCAGAACATCAAAGAGCGTGTTGTGTGGGGGAACCGCATGTCTTCAAGTTGGGTTGGGGCAAATGGCACACGATGAAGGTGGAGGTGAAGGCAGAGAGAAATGATGAGACTAGAGAAGACAGACAAGGCAGCCAGGAAGGGGCCTTTCATGCATTAAGGGGCACCAGGCAGAGGAGACAGGCTCACCTTTGACTCGTGGAAAGGTCTGGGGCGGGCTTGTGGCTGCAGGGAGGCCAATTCCAAGCCTGTTGGAATAAATGCGGTATGAAATAACGAGGCGTTGGTGGAAACGAGAGCTACGAAGGAGGTACAGTATGTAGCAGGGGTCCCCAACTCCCGGGCCACAGACTGCTATCGGTCCGTGGGCTATGAGGAACCCCGCCGCACAGCAGGAGGTGAGTGGCGGGCGAGTGAGCGAACCTTCATCTGCATTAACAGCCTCTCCCCATTGCTCACATTACTGCCTGAGTTCCGCCTCCTGTCAGCATTATGGTGAGTTGTATAGTTATTTCATTATATATTACACTGTAATAATAATAGAAATAAAGTGCACAGTAAATGTAATGTGCTTGAATCATCCCCAAACCATCGCCCCCTCCCACCCAGTCCATGGAAAAAGTGTCTTCCACGAAGCCGGCCCCTGGTGCCAAAAAGGTTGGGGACTGAAGGTGTATAGGAGTAGGCAGTGACGTCACAAGGACTAAAGAAACAGAGAGTCCAAGAATGACCCCTTGTCCCCTCCTCCCAGGTTTCAGGCAGAAAACAGGCAGCATGTGTTTCATTGACTTCAGTCCAGTCATTCTAGTTTGTGAACACTTTTTTTCATATTTATTTATTTATTTTTTGGTTAGTTTCTGATTTATAACAAAGTGAATCAGTTATGCATATACATATGTTCCCATATCTCTTCCCTCTTGCGTCTCCCTCCCTCCCACCCTCCCTATCCCACCCCTCCAGGCGGTCACAAAGCACCGAGCTGATCTCCCTGTGCTATGCGGCTGCTTCCCACTAGCTATCTATTTTACGTTTGGTAGTGTATATATGTCCATGCCACTCTCTCACTTTGTCACAGCTTACCCTTCCCCTCCCCATATCCTCAAGTCCATTCTCTAGCAGGTCTGTGTCTTTATTCCTGTCTTACCCCTAGTTCTTCATGACATTTTTTTTCTTAGATTCCATATATATGTGTTAGCATACGGTATTTGTCTTTCTCTTTCTGACTTACTTCACTCTGTATGACAGACTCTAGGTCCATCCACCTCACTACAAATAACTCAATTTCATTCCTTTTCATGGCTGAGTAATATTCCATTGTATACATGTGCCACATCTTCTTTATCCATTCATCTGATGGATGCACAGGAGTTGAATAGCCTGGTAACAAAATCCAGAGGGCAGAAGTCCTTGGAAAGATGGGTGGGGTGTCTCAGTAGGGGTCCAAGTGATGCAAGAGAAAGCTTTCGACAAAATTCAACTGTGCAATTATTATTACACAGAACAGCTTTCCTGAAGACCAGCTCTGCAATCTTTATATGTTTTTAAATTAACTTACAAAGGATGTGACTAAACATATCTACTTTGTTTGTGTCTGTGGCTGCCGGGGTTTTTAGCATACACTTTTATAGTAACGCTTTGTAATAGAAACACGGCTGTCTTCTAAGACAGATTTAAAATATTTCTCAGAATAAATATGACCATCAACTGGGAAGGAGACTGTTAAACGGTGAGTTTAGTTTCCTGAGGTGCATCGTTAGTAGCAACTGTTTTATGTGTAAGAACTTCTCCCTTAGGGAGAAAAATGGAACCCCAGTAGTCAAGGCAGAACATTATGCCTATAACCTTCTGGATTCAAATGATGGGGCTCTAACCCGAATGTCATGAAAATTTCAAAGATGAAGTGCAACTCCCTAGAGCATAGAGGGAGGAAGGAGAGGCATTGGAGAGGCATCAGAGAGGATCCCAGGACAAGTCTACTCACTCCAGATATCCTGGAAACGAGACAGATGTGCTGCTGAGGCAGGGGTGCAGGGACCTTCCCTCTGGGCGGCCCCAGATATCCCTGTGGAAGGAGCTGGGCTCCTACCCCTATGCCCTGGCGAAGGGAAGGGATCAGGAACTCTGGAGACTGACTTGTTTTCTCAGTGAAGCTGAGCGATGCTAGGCAGAGATCAGAAGCCAGAAATAAATGGTCCTTTAAAGTTCAAGGTGTCCAAGAAAGAAAGATCATTTCCCTTCTGCTGTGTATGTTTATAGAGAAGTGTTATGTTAGATTTCAGTGTGCATTTAACACCAGTGCTATTAATCAATTGCTTATTCCTTTTTTCAGTTGATTTTTGTTTTTTATTTTATTCTCTTTTTCCAGTTTTATTGAGATGTAATTGACATACAGCACTGTATAAGTTTAAGGTGTACAGCATTAATGACTTGACTTACATACATCTTGAAATGATTACCACAGTAAGTTTAGTGAACATCCGTCACCTCACCTCATAGATACAAAAGAAAAGGAAAAACTATTTTTTCCTTGTGATGAGAACTCAGGGTTTACTCTCTTAATAACTTTCATATATAACGTACAGCAGTGTTGATTATATTAATCATGTTGCACATTGCATCCCTAGTACTTATTTATCTTATACATTTTGCATATTCATTGATTCAAACTCACACTTCTTGAGCATCTACCATGTACCAGAAACTAGGCTTGATTCTAAGGATCTAAAGCTGAATTAGGCATAATGTTTTATCTTCCAAACTCAAAACCCCTGTGGGAACAGTCAGTTAGACAAGTAAATTTAATACAGTGAGATAAGTGCTAATAGTTGTATGTACAAAACGCCAGGAGGCACCATGCTAAGACCAGTTCAATGAAGCTGGGGAAGGTTTGTTTCATAGTGGAGGTGATATTTAAATAGATCAAACTTATCTTCCCTTGTCTGTCTCAACTCCAGTGAAAACCAGTAAACATAAACAATATTGACTAGTTCAGTGCTTCTTCTTAGCTATGCAAACCACAGAGGACAATGGAGCAATTTCCAAACCTGGCACCCTGTGGGTGCCTGTGGGGCTTAACAGAATTTCTGTGACCTTGAAACATATGAAAAAACTCTCAACCACACTCACACACACAAAAACGCAAATTACTTGTCACATTGACGAAAATTCGAGACCCATTCTGTTTGTGAGGCTGTAGGGGAAACAGGTCCTTTTGTGTATTGGTGGTGGGAATGTAAACTGGTACTATGCAGGGAATGTGGCAATACATTATAGGGTAATCAATTAAAGAAGCATTTATTCTTTGACCCAGCAATTCCACTCCTAGAAATGTATTTTTTTTTTTTTTTTTTTTGCGGTATGCGGGCCTCTCACTGTTGTGGCCTCTCCCGTTGCGGAGCACAGGCTCCGAATGCGCAGGCTCAGCGGCCATGGCTCACGGGCCCAGCCGCTCCGCGGCACGTGGGATCCTCCCGGACTGGGGCACGAACCCGTGTCCCCCGCATCGGCAGGCGGACTCTCAACCACTGCGCCACCAGGGAAGCCCTAGAAATGTATTTTAAGCATAGACCTGCATAAATGCAAAATTATACATGCACAGAAGTTATTCTTTGTGGTTTTCTTTCTTTCCCCTCCCTCCCTCCCTCCCTTCCCTTGTAATTGTTAAGTACCTATGGGAAGGAACTTTGAAACTATGTAAATATCGTTTCTCAACAAACTTTTGATTAACTAATTAATATCGTGATTCCCTATTTTATTCATGGATTATAATTTGTCCTATCATTACTTACAAATTTCATGGATTATAATTTGCCCTATCATTACTTACTTTGAGGCCCAAATTGTCCCAGATTGGACTAGTAGGAGCTTCTCTGTCCTTTTTAGATGGTGGCATTGTTCTTGGAGCTCTTGCTTGTTTTCTGGCACAAGATGTTCTAATGTTGGACCTTCCCTGACCCAGCCCTGGAACTGGTCACTTCTCCAAGGATCCCTGGTTCCTTTTCGTGGTGAATGGTGTTTAGAAACTAAGATTTATGTGCTAGCTGTGCCCATTCCGGTTAGGGTGTCACTGCTCTCAGGCTCTCTCAGTAGACAGATGGATATATATGTGTGTTTGTGTATATATGTTTACATCTGTATTTATTTCTATGGATATATTTCAAAACAGAGTTCACCTTGATATCTCCAATTCCTATCTAATATCACAGGATTCATTCTAGTTTTCTACTTATTATTTGTAACTCCCTTCTCTGACACTGAGAAACTTGGCTCCCATTTTCCTTAATATAGTCACGTATTTGCTCAATCCACCTGGTGTAACCCACTTCCCATCACTGCCTCTGCCCCTATGCAGATGCTCTCCTCACTCCACCTGTGCTCTGATACTTGCATCAGTTGGAACCACTGCCCAGAGCCCTCACCTTGCTGGGGCTCCAGCACCCTGCACCAGGTAGCCCTCCCAGGTGAACCCCTCCTCACCCTGCTTTGGGCTCTGATGACCCATGCCCAGCCCCTGCCACCTGTGGATGTCCTCCTTACCCAGCTTGGGCTCTGGCCCCCTGTTTTGGGCCATCACAGCAATGCCTACCTTCCTCCATAGCCACACGCTTTACTCTGACCCGCTAAGAGTTTTAGGACTGAATAGTTCAGGAAGGCAACGTTGGGAGGAGGAAGCGGAGGAAGAAAAAAAGTGGAAGCATTTAAATAATTTTTTTTTAAATTACAAGATGGAGGAGACAGGGATGGAATCAAGACTCATGTACATTTTTATTTGATTCTGATTTTTTGACCAAGTGACTCTTTTAATATTCAAAAAGAGAATTCTTAAATTTGAAAATAAATAAATGTAATTATATATTAAATAGGTAAAAAACATACCAAGAAAATCAAATTATTTTAAATGCTTTAGAAGACAATATTTTAAAATTTATTTTATTGAAGTATAGTTGATTTACAATGTTGTGTTAATTTCTACTGTACAGCTAAGTGACTCAGTCATATATATATATATATATATATATATACACATTCTTTTTCATATTCTTTTCCATTATGGTTTATCACAGGATATTGAATATAGTTCCCTGTGCCATTCAGTAGGATCTTGTTTATCCATCCTGTATATAATAGTTTGCATCTGTTAACCCCAAACTCTCAATCTATCCCTCTCTCACCCCCGCCTTGGCAACCACAAGTCTGTTCTCTATGTCTGTGAGTCTATTTCTGTTTTGTAGATAAGTTCATTTGTGCCATATTTTAGATTCCACATATAAGTTATATCATATGGTATTTGTCTTTCTCTTTCTGACTTACTTCACTTAGGGTGATAATCTTTAGTTTCATCCATGTTGCTGCAAATGGCATTATTTCATTCTTTTTTATGGCTGAGTAATATTCCACTGTATATATGTATAACATTCTCTTTTTCTATTCATCTGTCGTTGGACATTTAGGTCATTTCCATCTCTTGGCTATTGTAAATAGTGCTGCAATAAACACTGGAGTGCATGTATCTTTTCAAATTATAGTTTTCTCCAGATATATGCCAAGGAGTGGAACTGCAGGATCATATATAATAGGCAACTCTATTTTTAGTTTTTGAGGAACCTCCATTCTGTTCTCCATAGTGGTGGCATCAATTCACATTCCCACCAGCAGTGTAGGAGGGTTCCCTTCTCTCCACACCCTCTCCAGCATTTGTTGTTTATGGACTTTTTAATGATGGCCACTCTGACTGGTGTGAGGTGGTATCTCATTGTAGTTTTGACTTGCATTTCTCTAACAATTAGCGACGTTGAACATCTTACACGTGCCTACTGGCCATCTGTATGTCTTCTTTGGAGAAATGTCTATTTAAGTCTAGAAGACAATGTTTTAACCTGCTTAGTGGGATATATTCTCAGAACAAAAAATCTCAAATTTAATTCAGGATTTTAAAACAAGTTATAATATTATTTTAATTTTTTGAAAAAAAAATCATACCAGTTAGCTGATTTATTTATTTATTTTAATAAATCTATTCATTTTATTTATTTATTTTTGGCTGCGTTGGGTCTTCATTGCTGCATGTGGGCTTTCTCTAGTTGTGGTGAGCGGGGCTACTCTTCGTTACTGTGTGTGGGTTTCTCATTGCCGTGGCTTCTCTTGCTGCAGAGCACGGGCTCTAGGCACGTGGGCTTCAGCAGTTGTGGCACACAGCCTCAAGAGCTGTGGCTTGCGGGCTCTAGAGTGCAGGCTCAGCAGTCGTGGCGCACAGGCTTAGTTGCTCTGCGGCATGTGGGATCTTCCCGGACCAGGGCTCAAACCCATGTCCCCTGCATTGGCAGGCAGATTCTTAATCACTGTGCCACCAGTGAAGTCCCTGATATTTTAATTTTGAAACTAATATATATTGCAAGATAAAGCAAATAAGTGATATGTTAATGTTAGCAAGTAAATTTTTAGTATAAGAGAAAAGCAGTGTTAAGTTAAAAATCAAAAGAGTTAAAGACCTCTGTATTGTTAAATTTGAATTGGAAATTTCAATGTGAACATATGATTTAAAAATATATACATGTATATTTCCCCCTACCTCTATCCATTGGAAGGACCTAGAAGCATTAACAACTCAGTAACAGTGAGTATCCCTAACACCCAGATTTTGATCTCTAACCATTATTCCCACTGAAAGGAATCAGGGTTCTTTTAGAGAAATGGCTGATTTTGGGTCAGGGTACAAGGTGAGACTGGGCTGCATTTCTGTGCCAATAATTGGTTCTCATTGGCCAGAGATGGGACAATTTGAGCTTCAGAAAGAAAGACTGCAATGGAATAAAACACTAAATAGATACAAATCTGTAAGTCTATAAAATGATACTCAGAAAAGAGAAAAACAAAGACAAAACAAAACAAACGAAATACCATTTGTCACCTATCCCTTACTCTGAAAAGTGATAATTTAAATAAATAATTATTTACCTTGCCTTTCCAGAAGGAGCAGTTGATGAGATACATCTCCCTTTCTTTCTCTCACTCTTTCTTTCTCTCTCCTATTATCAGCTAATAAATGTTGGATGAATGTTAGAAAGAAAAACATCATCATATTGCAACCCCTAATGTAGTAATCGATTACGGCAAGAATCATCAGCAGATGCGAAAGCCATTACATATATAGTGATGGAGAACTGGATGCTCCAGTGCTGCTGAAGTATTACTCCACAGATTATCTGATGATTTAAAAAGAAAAATGGAACTTTACGATGGAGGCATGAAAGTTGTCTCTGGCTTACTGATAATGGGTCAATTAGATATGATGTACTTCACAATGTGTTGCAATATGATACAGCATCAATAATGATATCTTGCCTAAAGTGTTTAACCAGAATGTAATCCAGCCTCTATCTGCAAACTCCAGTTTACATGAAATGCTTGGGTGACTGGAATAAGTTAAATGACACTGCAAATTTAACAGTTGGACAATGTCAGAAAGTAGGCCATTCTGAGGAACAGCTGGCCTGGCCAAAGAAATGGGAGGGGGGCATTTTTCTGGGTTACAAGTGACTTAACAGATATAACAACCAAATATAATGTGGGTTGGATCCTGGTAGGACTAAACTAGGAGTAACATATATTTTTGGAGCAATTGACAAAATTTGAATATGGATCAGGTATTAGAAGATGATAAAGAATTTTAATTAATTTTGTTAGCTATATAATGATATTGACTTTAAGAAGGAAAATGTTCTTATTTTCATGGTGTCAATATAATTTATTGAAAACACTTTAACAAAAAGATTGATGAGGCAAACATGGTAAAAATGTTAACAATTATTAGTCTAGGAAATGGGTATGTAGGTGGTAAGTATACCATTCTCTTTTTTTCTTTATGCTTGAATATATTTATAATAAAAAAGTTAAAAATCATTCTGATTCCTAGGTCCCAATCCAGACTTACTGAATGAACATAAGCCCTAGTTGGTATCTGCATTTTTTTCAAGTAGCCTATCTCAGTGAAGGGATGGATGAATGAACGTCTTCTTCCTATGTATAATCTTTTTTTTAACAAATATTTATCAGGTCCTTACTGTGAGCCAAGCACTTTTCTAGGTGCTGAAGATTCAGCAGTGAACAAAACACATACAAGGCATCTTAAACCCATGGAGCTTGGCATCCTGCCTTGTCCATAGGTAGGCACCTTTAAAGCAAACAAGCAAACTTAAAAAAAATCATTAACTATAACACAAACACAGAAAACCACATGAAACAGAGACACAGTTTAATGAATTGTTAGGCAGCACACCGTGCCTCCCACAGGAGTTAGGAGTCTTCCATTCCCCGCGCACCCCAGTCACCACCGCCCAGTGAGAAAGCCTCTTACGCCCACAGAGTATGTTTTAGGATGCTATTAAGAATCAAAGACAAAGTTCAGAACACCGCCCTTAAAATTCTTCTGAGTACGTCTCTGCCCCCGCCCCAAAGTGAGGTTTTACATTTTTCCTTTGGTTCAAAAGGTTTTTCATCTCAGCTGTACAGAACAGTACAACTCAGTTATGCATTATTAGACATGCAATTTTCACTTTATAATATCAAGGAAACGGAGCCGCTCTGGGGCAGACTCATTCCTGATTCACAGCTAATTCTGAGAACATAATGTCATAAAGGATCTTCAGAGGCAAACACATAATACTATCATGGTGGGATGAAGAAATTAAAACGTTATTTAAAATAATCTCAGAGCCGGCTTCAAACGAGTGAAGGTAAGGTCTCCAGAGACTGTCTGCAGAGTCATTATGCTTGTAGTGATGTTAAAAGGTGGCCGGAGGCACTGCTTGTTACCTGGGGTGGTCGAATCAAAATGAGAAATAAACTTTTCTCCTTCTCCCCCCCCCCCCCCACTTAACACTCAGAGAACTTTAATTTTCTCCCCGTATTATACGATTTTGTTTTCTCTCTTTTTTTTTTTTTTTTGCGGTACGCGGGCCTCTCACTGTTGTGGCCTTTCCCGTTGCGGGGCACAGGCTCCGGACGCGCAGGCTCAGCGGCCATGGCTCACGGGCGCAGCCGCTCCGCGGCATGTGGGATCTTCCCGGACCGGGGCACGAACCCGTGTTCCCTGCATCGGCAGGCGAACTGTCAACCACTGCGCCACCAGGGAAGCCCTGTTTTCTCTTTTAATGTAGGTCTTCCAGACCCCGAGCTGAAAGAGTGTAAAAGTGGATGATGTGTTCCCTGCCTGTTCTCAGAATGCCCAAATCTTGGTACCAACACAGGGGCTGAAAAGTAAAGATACACGCGTTTTGTTTGGAAGTCTCAAAGCTCTAATACGAGGAGATTTTTAATGCACAGTAATGTGCCCTCTTCACCAGGCTGTTATGTGCATTGAGTAAAATAATAAGTATGCACAGCAGCTCGGGGTACACACCAGGAGTGCAGGAAGGGTTGGGAAAGCAGCTGAGCTGGGGGGCAAGCGTTCCAGACCGGGTAGGAACTGGACTCCCCTTCCTGCAACTCTGTCTCCTCTCTGGATGGCCTTGGGCCCATCTCCACGTGGTGAAGCCTCCGTCTCTCTACAGGTCAATGTGGGGGAGATACCACTTTCTCCCAGGGATGCTGGGGATTAACGGTGATTCTTACCATTGCCCTAGTGCTCGCTGGGGGCTGCTCTGTTTTGACACCTGTCATCTCGTGTGTTCCTCTCAACGTACTGCCCTACTCATGTTATTCATGAGCAGCTAGAAAATGTAGGAGGCATACGTTGTTCTTTTTTTTTTTTTAAAGGGGCACTTTGCCATTTCCCCTCATCCCCACCGCACCCCATCCTCAGACAAGAGGCATATTGATTGCATACTGGGTCCTCCTTTGATAGTTGGAAACCTCTTTCAAGTTACTTGATCTCTCTAAACCTTAATTTCCTCACATATAAAATGGGGATTAAAATAGTACCTTTCTATTGGGTTGTAGTGAGGATTAAATGAGATAAGGCATTTTTGTTTTTACTGGTGATGACGTCTGGGTTGTTATGGAAGGTCTCATCGGAGGCTCTGCTGCCCACGGGGTGGCCTTTGCTGTGCTGAGAGTTCCCCCACCTCATCCCTCCAGGTGTGAGCGAAGTAGAGAGAGTTTTCTGCAGCTGGGGCTAGAGGATGACAGATGTGGCTTTTGGCCTGTGATGGAAACTCCTGCTACAGCCCAGGCTCCCCTCAGCAAGACTGGGAAATAGCAGAGGAATGGGCAAAGCACAATTGTATTACTTTTCACTATCTATCATCACTTCCTTTCTCTAGTTCATAAATTTCTCCCAGCTATTGCCTCTCAGTGGCTTCCTCGGGGTTTAGAACTTGACACTTCAACTTTTAATGAGGAATGATAGCCGCATTTGGCTTTCATTGTTTTTCTCTTGTGCAAAACCTTATATTTGTTTACTTTCGGGAAGAAAAATAGAAGTGTATCATGTTGTCCATCTTGGGCTGGACATCAAATAAAAACAGTCCAATTGAAACTGAATGTCAGAAAAAGTGTTTAGCTTTGGCTGTGGGGTTTTGGATGTGACCTTCCTGGTCCCTGAGGGCTAGGAAGAACTGTGACTCCTCACAGCAGGAGTCCAGGCTGTTTCTTTATGGAAGTCTCTTAAAGGGCCTTGATAAAAGAAATTTTCACATGTTGAGGTACGGGGAAGTCATTCTGGCTTATACATGAGTTAACTTGAATCTGATGCTAACAAGAACAGTGTGTTTATGGCCTATCAAACATACATTGTATATCTGCTTTAATTATTAAGGAGAAGGGCACATTGACCAGAAGTAAAGAACGTCCATGTTAAAAATAAAGACATCCATTTGCAGCAACATGGATGGACCTAGAGATTGTCATGCTAAGTGAAGTATGCCAGACAGAGAAAGACAAATATCGTATGATATCGCCTATATGTGGAATCTAAAAGAAAAAATGAATGATATAAATGAATTTATATACGACACAGAAATAGACCCATAGACATAAACATAGAAAACAGAGACATAGAAAACAAACTTGTGGTTACCAATGGGGAAGGAAGGGGAGGGATAAATTTGGAGCTAAGGACTAACATACACACACTGCTACGTATAAAATAGATAACCTATTTTATACAGTAGCAAGGACCTACTGTATAGCACAGGGAACTATACTCAATGTTTTGTAATAACCTATAAGGGAAAAGAATCTGAAAAAGAATATGTATGTGTATGTATATATATAAAACTGAATCACTTTGCTGTACACAGGAAACTAACACAACATTGTGAATCAACTATATTTCAATTAAAAAAATAAAAAATAAGAAAATAAAATTAAAATAAAGACTAAGTTCCTCCCTTCCTGGGATGCAATGCTGGTACTCCTTCGATGATAGGACTTCCTTCCCAGATGCCAAGGCCATACTGACTCACTGTGTACGTGCTGACCTGTTTTCTTGAAACTTTGAAGGAATGTATCCCTGACTTGTTTGATGTTCTTTGTTCTGACAAGATATAAAACTGCTGAAAACCATGCTTCTCTGGAGCAGTTCCTCAGCGTTATCTGAGAGGCTGTCTTCTGAGCTATAGTCCTCAGTTTGATTCAAATAAAACCCTTTTCTATTCCTATTATAGATTGTTTATTGATTATTTTCATTGACAGCCTATTGCCTCAAAAAGCCATTTGGGGGCTTCCCTGGTGGTGCAGTGGTTGAGAGTCCGCCTGCTGATGCAGGGGTCGCGGGTTCGTGCCCCGGTCCGGGAAGATCCCACATGCCGCGGAGCGGCTGGCCCGTGAGCCATGGCCGCTGAGCCTGTGCGTCCGGAGCCTGTGCTCCGCAACAGGAGAGGCCACAACAGTGAGAGCCCGCGTACCGCGGAAAAAAAAAAAAAAAAGCCATTTGGCTCTGTTCACAGGTTGAATGCTACCTTCATTTTGCTTCTCTTCTGGGTCCTCATTTGAATGTAGGGTATGTGCCCAAGGACTAGAGGGACTCAGGCTGCTCTGAGACCCTCATCTCCCCTGAATGTCTTCTTTGCCCACTTACCTAAATTTCTGTCACCAGCCATGACCCCTAGAAGGCTACTGATGTAATGTTACATGGGAGGTGTTCTGTTCCAGGGTCTCAGTTTCCTTCCTTGGAGAGCATCGTGGGCACTGGCTGCCAGGTTCCTCTGACTCCTCCCTCCAGGCTCCCAGGCTCTACCCCTGTGGCCTTAGCACTGTCCTTTGACCACTTACCCCCAATTCTCCTCTCCCCCCGCAGCTGTATTTCATCCACAGGCCATTTACTGTTGAGTCTGCCAACTTTATATTCTCCTGGGAAAAGTACATCTACTTCTCTCTTTGTAAAATACATTTTATAGATTAATTTCTTCCTCTTTCTTTGTAAAATTCCTTGGCACGTGAAATGTGTTGAAAAGTACAAGGTTTTTGATCTCCCTTCTGTCTCAAGGAATTAAGATTCCCACAAGACTCCAGATATTTTTCCCCAAGCACTCTATGCTTTGGCAAAAACAGGCGGACAAACAAAACAAAAAAAGCACCCTTCTCAGTTAGCTGTGTGACGTATTAGCAATTCTCACTGAAAATGAGACACAAAAATTTCTTCCCCTTTCTTACAAATATGATTTTAAAATCACTTTGAAACTGTTCTTCTCTTTCTTCAGGTGAGATTAGATTGTCTTAAAATCTATTTGTACATTTCTGATTACTTGTACCTCAGGTGTTTATGTATATGCCCATATGACCCAATATGTGTATAACTAATACGTTTAATTGGGCCCTTGTTCTTTCCCTGGGGATTCCTGTTATTCATTCATCCACTCAATCACTCTCTCATTCTTTCATTCAATAAATAATTTTGAATGCCTCCTTTATATTAGACTTTGTGCAAAGTCTACTAAGGGGATACTATGGAATACACACAACCACAGGCTAAAATACTACATTTTTTTTAGCCATCTGAGTATCTGAGTACCACAGGTTGAGTTGTCTAGAAGTAGACTCTGGAGTTTGGAGTATATAGAGATTTTAAGGGATGGATTCCCCTTCCCGGCTGAGGTCCAGTGGTATCTGTACTTTTCTGAGCTTCAGGAGACTGAGTTCTACTATTAGCTCTGTCCCTAACAAGCTGTGTGATCTAGAACAGGTTGCTTCACCTCTCTGGATTCAGTTTTCCAATGTCAAAACCTAGGAAAGAGAAGTTCTACCTGCCATTTCATCAGAAGGGCATAGTAATAATGATGTTGTGTGAATACTTCATTACTTGCAGAAATAGAAAATCTGTCTTCATGACATCGATATGCAGTAGGCTGGAAAGGAGATGTAATTCCAATTTTACAAATAAGAAAATAGTTTTAGAGAGCTTCTTAAGAAGCTTACTTAGGTGGTCAATTTTGCCTCAGTGAAATCATCAGACCAGGAATGTAAAATAGCTCCTAAATTCACTCAGATATCCAATGGTTTTGGAAATAGAATCTTTACTTGGAAGGAAGGAGACTAATATTTATTTTTTTTAAATTTTAATTTAATTTTTTTTGAGACTAATATTTATTGAGTGCTCACTCTGAAGCAGCAGCAGTAGGTCATTTTACCCGTATACTTTCATCGTGTGTGACCATGTTTCTGTGTTGTTATGTATTATCCCATTTTACAGACGAGAGAACTGAGGTTCAGTTACATGGCTTGCCCTAGCAAGAAGTGGAGACGGATTTAACCTTTGTCTTCTCTGACTCCAAAGCACAGAACTGCCAGGGAGCATGGAGTACAACCCTCCACTAGACTTTTCCAGTGGGGCCATCAAAGCAGGGCTTCCCTGAAACAAGGGTAGTCTTGACTGGGGTGTTTGTGCTGTCCCAGCCCGATTGTCCCAGTATCCACAAACCTTCTTTCATGAACTGCACATACTGTCTTTATGGAGATTCATGGAAACCCTGTGTTATTGTTATGGTTGATGTTTTAATGCATCTCTTCTCCAGGCCATATTTCTTCACATGGTAGTCACATCATTTGAGAAAAGGTATTTAAGCACGCTTATTTATTAAGTATGCTCCTTCAGACTGATAAACACAATCTGTTAGACAGGCTTGATCTAAAATTTATTTATCATTGAAATAGAACTGAAATTTCCTGGTTTCCTGGGTTTGCATGAAGTCTTGTGGTGTTGATATATTATCCACTTTAATATTTAACTGTTTAGTTAGGTTCAAAATAAATCATTTTGCCCCATTTTGTCATAAAGTTTGTATGGCTTACTAGCTGCTTAGATTTCCCTCCACAGCAAATCCTTTTGTAACTCCATATTTCTTCCCCCAGAGTTAGAAATACGCACGCCGCAAGAGGCTGTGGGGAAAAGCAGTCTGCAGTTCTTGGTAACTTTGGGCAAACCACAAACAGCATCAGAGAACTGAGAAAAGTTCAATCTCATGGGCAGTAAGCATAGTTGTTTATTGCAGAATCAGCATTGGGCATAATAGTCCAATAGATTTTTTTTAATACTCACTGAATTCTTTTTCATCAAAATCTTGAACTGTTTGATTCACTAAGGAAATACCATATTTAGGAAGTTACGGCTGAATCAGGTTTTCAAATGGACACTTACCTGAAGTTTATTTCCTCTTTAGAAATTTTGAGCTTGGGAAGAAGTTGAGAGGAAATTTGGTTCCATCCTCTTGATAGAGGTCAAAGATGAAGTAACTTGCCTAAGAGAACACAGCTGGCTGGGGCAGAGGAGGAACAAGACAAGGTCTCTTGACTTTTCTTTCTTTTTTTTTTGTATGGGAGTATAGTTCTTTCACAAGGTTGTGTTAGTCTCTACTGTACAGTGAAGTACAGTAGAGTTCCCTCTCTTGACCTTCTGATAGGGCAATTGTTCTTGCTCCAAATGCTGCAAGCTCCCCCGTATAAGAAACAGGGTAGGACTTCCCTGGTGGCACAGTGGTTAAGAATCCACCTGCCAATGCAGGGGGCACGGGTTTGATCCCTGGTCTGGGAAGATCCCACATGCCGTGGAACAACTAAGCCCATGAGCCACAACTGCTGAGCCTGCGCTCTAGAGCCCACAAGCCACAACTATTGAGCCTGTGAGCCACAACTACTGAAGCCTGCGTGCCTAGAGCCCGTGCTCCGCAACAAGAGAAGCCACTGCAATGAGAAGCCAGCGCACCGCAATGAAAAGTAGCCCCCGCTCCCCGTGACTAGAGAAAGCCCGCGTGCAGCAACGAAGACCCAACGCAGCCATAAATAAACAAATAAATAAATAAATAAATCTATTAAAAAATCATTAAAAAAAAAAGAAACAGGATATTCATGTTGGTTAACAGAAAGTTACCACTCACCGTGGTGACCTACACATGGGTGACTGATTATGTATTTTTATAATGCTACATACATACTTACAAAAAATTCAGGCAATATGAATGTGTATAAAAGGATATAAAAGTGAAAACCTGCTACTTCCTGGCCTCCTTCAACCTTACTCCCCAGAGTTCACCACCAATAGCCTGGTCTGTAGCCATCTGGATTTTTCTAGCCATATTTAACACCCCTTTCTCCCCCAGAACACACACAGTTTACTTTTAAAAATTAAAATTAAATTGTTTATATATACATAATCTTCTGTAATTTGCTTTTTCAACAAAAAACAGATTGTGGGCTTTTTTCCATGTCATTATACATAGCTGTACCTCCTTCCTTGTGTGGTGCTCCAGTGGATAGAACAGAATACATTTAACCAGTTTTCTACTGATAGGAAACTTGGCCAGTTTTTAAGAATTATAAATCATGACCATGGAATATTACATTAGTGGGTCACAGCACCATCCAGTCTGCCTCTCCCCTCCCCTTGCAGTTGTAGGAGTTCCTTCTCCCCATGCCTGATCGTCATTCAATCTTTGGTCTAATAGTTCCAGGGGCCATTACAGTCAGTACCAGCGTCTGCCTGTCACAGTGCAATGTGCAACTCTAAAATCCCACTGAACATAATTTGTGCTCCTGTAGTGATTCAGAGTTTTGAAGTGCTGCAGGCTCATTATTAAATGGCCATTATTCTGTAGAAATCAGGCAGTGCTGGTTATTAGAGGCTTGGACCGAGAGAACATTAAAATCAGTCACCAGCATCTGTACACCTGAAAAACACTGCTGCTATTTCACTTCTTTTTTTTCTCTTTCTTTCTTTCTTTCTTTCTTTCTTTCTTTCTTTCTTTCTTTCTTTCTTTCTTTCTTTCTTTCTTTCTTTCTTTCTGTCTTTCTTTCTTTGTTTCTTTGTTTCTCTCTTTCTTTCTTTCCTTCTTCTTTCCTTCCTTCTTTCTTTCTTTCCTTCTTTCTTTTTATTGTTATATTTTGGCTGCAACAGGGCTTAGTTGAGGCATGCAGGATTTTTCCTTGTGGTGGGTGGGCTTCTCTCTAGTTGTGGCGTGCAGGTTTTCTCTCTCTAGTTGTGGCACGTGGGCTCCAGAGCATGTGGGCTCTGTAGTTTGCAGTATGCAGGCCTCTGATTGAGGCGTGTGAGCTCAGTAGTTGTGGCACACGGGCTTATTTGCCCGGCGGCATGTGGGATCTTAGTTCCCCGAACAGGGATTGAACCCACATCTCCTGCATTGGAAGGCAGATTTTTTACCACTGGACCACCAGAGAAGTCTTTCTTTCTTTCTTTCTTTCTTTCTTTCTTTCTTTCTTTCTTTCTTTCTTTCTTTCTTTCTTTCTTTCTTTCTTTCTTTCTTTCTTTCTTTCTTTCTTTCTTTCTTCCTTCCTTCCTTCCTTCCTTCCTTCCTTCCTTCCTTCCTTCCTTCCTTCCTTTCTCTTTCTCTCTTTCCCTCCCTCCCTCCCTCTTTCCCATTCTTTCTTTCTTTTTTTCTTTCTTTTTAAATATGAGAATAAAGGACCTTAGTATCTGAGATTAACAAACTTGAAATATCCTGCATATCATCCCTTATGTCATTCATAATTCAACAGCCATTTCCTGAGTGCCTGCTCCATGCAGGTTCTGATCAGACACCAGGCTTCCATGCACATCACACATGGTTATACCCCAGGTGCTCACAGTACAGACACTGACACTTGAAAAGACAGTGTGTTCTTTGGTAGGTACTGGATGCTTTGCTAATATTAAAAAAAAAAAGGAAGGAAAAAACATAAAGCAAAGATGAAGATGGGGAAAGAGGAGAAGTGGGCGGGGGAGGAGAGAATGCCCTTCTGCACCCTGTGTTAAAAATGATTCAAGAAGAAAATTTAGGGGATGCCAACAAATTTTATTTAACACTTTATGAAGCAGGTAGTCTCTGTTCTCAAGGGTCCAGAGAACTGGAAAATGGGGCGGAAGTCAGGAAACTTTTATAGGATAAAGAATAAGTAACAAGGAAGAGAAAAGGAGAAAATGAATAAGGAGCAAGGAAATAAATATAGAGCCCAGAGCTGGCTTGGTGTGTGGGTATCGGCTGACTGGACAGACTGCATTTCTAGTCAAGTAGAGCCTTTATAGGGACATGACAGTTGGCTGAGTTGTGTTTGCTGATGTAGCATCTGGGCAGGAGCTGTTGCATCCTGGGCCCAGAAAGGTATTTCAACACCTGTATACCCAGAGCAGTGGTTTCACATTTTAGTGGGGATCAGAAACCCTGGGGTGCTTGTATTCAAGCCCCGGCACCTTCTGCCTAAATTATTAGGAAAGAAGGAAGAAAGGATGGATGTGAGGGAGGAAGGAGGGAAGGAGGAAAGAAGAGAGGGAGAGGAAAGAAGGAAGAAAGGAAGAAAGAAAGAAAATAAGACTTGAACAATCAGTCCTAGCAATTCCCTTTTGTCCTCTGTTTCCGCCGCCCCCCAAGCCCCCCAAGCCCCCCACTTTCACTCTCTGGCTCTAACTCTCAAACGCTTCACAGCTGGGCCCTGAGCGACCCTCCCTCTCCCCCTCCCCAGCGGCTTCCAGGGGCAACGAGGGGCCACATCTGCCGAAATGTAGTCTCTCTTCTACTCCTAGCCCGCTTTGCTTACTGGACTTCGTGTGTAACGTTTCATTTTATCAAGAGTCCCACTACCCAAGAGCAAAGCAATGCAAACCGAGTCTAACAGCTACTGGCCTGGAGGATGGAGTCGGGCCTCTAGCCTGGCTTCTGAGACGGGTCTCTCTGTCCTCTGCTCACCATCTCCTTCCCCATTCCCTCCAGCTGCTCCTCAGGGGCCTCCTCCTCTCTTTGGATCTTCTCTGGGTGTTCACCAAACACTTGCCACCATCCCGCTTTTCCCTGTGACAAGTGCATCTGGTCCCTGAACCCTCAGCTCAAGTCCCCACCCTGATTCCACCTCCACCCACGCTGGGACCTGCCTCCTGAGAATGGAGCGGTTCCTTCCCGTGGGTGTTGAAACAAAAACAAAAGCAGGCCGTGTGGCCTGAGGACGAGGGGCTTGGACTCGGAATTCAGAGCACCTGGGGTGAGCAAACTCTGGGGCTTTGTGAGCCTTTGTTTCCTCACCTGTAACTATTCCCATTTTGCAACGTTACTGTGAGGATTGAATGAGATCGTTTGTCGAGCGTTTAGAGCAGCACTTTGTGCTTAGTAAGCACATAAATGTTAGTTGGTATGTGCTTATTTTCTTTATTAGTATGATTAGGATCCCACCTCCTCTCATCCCTTTTTTTCTTCCGAGAGCTCTCCATTTATTTATTTATTTAGTTAGTTAGTTAGTTAGTTAGTCAGTTAGTTATTTTTGGCTGTGTTGGGTCTTCGTTGCTGCGCGCGGGCTTTCTCTAGTTGCGGTGAGCGGGGGCTACTCTTCATTGCAGTGCACGGGCTTCTCATTGCGGTGGCTTCTCTTGTTGCGGAGCACGAGCTCTAGGCGCGTGGGCTTCAGTAGTTGCGGCTCGCAGGCTCTAGAGCGCAGGCTCAGCAGTTGTGGCGCACAGGCTTAGTTGCTCCGCGGCACGTGGGATCTTCCTGGACCAGGGATCAAACCCGTGTCCCCTGCATCGGCAGGCAGATTCTTAACCACTGCGCACCAGGGAAGTCCCTCCTCTCATCTCTTTAAGGACACCCATCCAGCAATTCTTCCCCACATCCTGCCTCACCAATCTGACTCTATATGATCACTTCCGTATGCAAATAGGTTGTTGTTACTCCCATCTTAAAAAACAAACCGAAACAAATTAAAAGGCACCACCCCACACTTCCCATTTGTAGCGAAGCTCCCTGGGGGTGTTCTCTCTACTCCCATCTAGATTCTCCTCCTTTACTTCTTTCCCGAACTCACTCGAATCAGGCTTTTGCTTCCCCTGCTTCACTGAACCGGCTCTTGCTGCCAAGACCACTATGACCGCTGCATTGTCAGTGCAGTGGCCACTGGGAAGTGTCACCGGCTGTGACACAGCTCTCCCCTCCTCTGTGAACCACTTTTTGGCTTGGGTTCTGGGCACCGCACTCTCCTGATTTTGCTTTTTCCTCAGTTCAGTCTCCCTTGCCGGCTTCTCCTTAGTTTTCTGGACTCCTAGACACCGGGATGCTCTGGGACTCACCTTTGGCCCTTTCGCCTTTTCCATCTACACTGGCTAGTGATCTCATTTGTCATTTGAGATCATCGACCTGCCCACACTCCTAAATTTACATCTCCAGCTTGGACTTTTCTCCTGAATTCCTGACTCAAATAATTATCTGCCCACCTGGCACGTCCCCTTGGATTCTAGCAGGCATCACAAACTTAGCATGTCCAGAACCGAACTCCTAATCCCGCCCCGACTCCCAGCCAGCGTTCCCCACTGTGCTTCCTGTCGGGTAAGGACAGCTCCATCCTTCCATGTCAGGCTGAAAACTTTGGGGTCATGCTTGACCATTCTTTCGTCACAAACCTGGTTTCTTGTTCCTTAAAAAAATACATGCAGAATCTGACCACTTCTCACCACTACCACTGTTCTCTTTCTGGTCCAGGTCACCATCGTCTCTCCTACACACGCAGATTCCTGTAGTCTCCTAACTGGTGCTATGGCTCGGGACGCTCCACAGTTACAGGAGAAAGGTTAAATCAGATAGCACCACTCCTCTGTCCTAATCCCTCCAGTAGCGTCCCATGTCATCCTGCGTAGAAGCTACAGTAGATAACAAAGGCCCTGCACAACAGGCCTCCCTCCCAGCCCACTCCCTTGTGGCCTCATGTGTTCTTCGTCAGTCATGTCAAGCACGCTCCGACCTCAGGGCTTTGCACTGGCTGTGCCCTTCACCGGGAATACTCTCTGCCCAAATATCACATTGCTCTTTCACATCTCCTTCAAGAATTTGCTCAGATGTGTGCTCCTCAGTGAGGTCTTGCTTAGCCACTTTATTTAAAATGACACCGCCTCCCTCAACTGACACTCTCTCTCCCTGTTTTACATTCCCCTCCTCCATCATACTAACAGTACTTAGCATCATCTAACTGTACTTATTTACTGTCTTTCTTGTCAGTGTCTGAATTTTTGTCCCTTTTGTTCACTCTGGAACCTAGAACACTGCCTGGCACACAGTGAGCACTGAATAAATATTTGTAGAATGACGAATGAATAAATGAATGAATGAGGAAATGCGTAAAACAGGCAAATTATTTTGAGGGATGTGATCATTTAATGATTTGGAGCCTCAGTTTGCTGGTTAAGAAGCTCCATTGTATTTGTACACATGGAAAAAAATCAGATTTGGAGGAAGGAGCTACAGGAACTAAACTCACCGGTGGCAAGTCTGTCCTAGATATGTGTTTGCAATGAACTGTACCTGGCCCAGATCCAGCTCCATCCCCTGGAGGAAGGAGTGCCCTTTCTGGTGCTTCCATCTGTTTAGGAGCCCAAAGAGCGCAGGAGTCTGCTGGGTGCATGAAGAACTAGAGCAAAGAGAGCTGCTTATTCTCAAAAGACACTTACTGATGATTCATCTGTATCCATGGTTACTTTGGTCTAAAGAATAAGGAATTATCAGATGCTCCTTTCTTTAGATGATCCTGAAAAACTGCTACAACCTCTTACTTTCTGCCCCTGGGTGTTCTGTGGAGGCCATCGCCTCTGCTTGCATTTGCTGCGAGAGCTTCCTTCATTTCATCATTTCTCCCTTCAAATTACATGTCTTAAAGGATACAGACTATCTTTCAATGGTTCTATTTCTGTTGGCTCTTGCCTAAGGACCTATCTCTTAAAGCGGCGGTCCCCAACATTTTTGGCACCAGGGGTCGGTTTTGTGGAAGCCAACTTCTCCATGGATGGATCAGGCGATAATGTGAGCGATGGGGAGCGGCGGGGAGCGGCAGATGGAGCTTTGCTCGTGCGCCCCCCCAACTCACCTCCTGCCATGCAGCCCGGTTCCTAACAGGCTGAGGACTGGTAGCGGTCTGCGGCCCAGGGGTTGGGGACCCCTGTCTTAAAGTCCTAGGGAAATTGTTTCAAAGGTCATGGGTACCCTGGCACCTTTCAGTTGAGATCTGGTACCATTCCTCATTGCTCAAATTCAATAAAATGGCAGAAGGATACCTTTTCCCATTGGAACTAGTCTAAAATGTTTCATACTGGTAAGCACTAATCCTTATTGACCTGAAAACTTGAACGAACTCCATAGATGTCTTAGTCCTTTCGGGCTGTTATAACAAAAGCCCATAGACTACGTGGCGTGTAATCAACATCCACTTATTTGTATAGTTCTGGAGGCTGGAAAGTCCAAGAACAAGGTGCTGGCATGGTTGTGCTCTGGTGAGGGCCCTCTTCCGAGTTCATAGTCAGCTCTTTCTCCCTGTAGCCTCATGTGGTGGAAAGGGTGAGGTATCTCCGTGAACCTCTTCTATAAAAGCACTAATCACCTCCCAAACACCCCACCTCCTCATACCATCACATTTGGGGGTTAGGATTCAACATATGAATTTTGGGGGTGCACAAAAATTCAGACCAGAGCAATAGACATCATCCCATCTGGTTAGACGCCCAGAATATAGGACCCCATTTTTAAAAATGACAACTGTTTCATGGACCATAGGCCTTTCACCTCAATGTTACAGCTCTCTTCTCTCTATCCTGCAGTTCTGGGTCTCCAGGGCCAACATTTTATATGAGGAACAAATGAGCTTCATCTTGGCCTGTTCATTCATGGCACTGTGCACCCTTCACTTCGCTTGAGTTTTTACTCACCTTTCCTCAAAATGTGGCTCTATGACAGAAGCCAGCTTTGGGTCAGGCTGAATGAGTTCCATATGGACTCATAGTTTTTGATATCCACAGAAGTCATGATTGCCGTTTCAGTGAGGTAGCACCTCTATCATATCACATACTTATCATTTCTTTTTTTGTGATAGGAATAATTAAAATCTAGTCACTCAGCAAGTTTGATATTTATATGACGGTGTTTTGTCTATAATCACTATATTGTGCACTAGGTCTCTGGGACTTACTTATCTACTAGTTGCAAATTTGTACCATTACACAGCATCTCTCCTATTCCCCCACCCTCCAGTCCCTGGTAACCACCATTCTACTCTCTGTTTTTATGAGTTCTGATTTTTTTAGATTCTGCATGTAAGTGGTATTACGTGATATTTGTCTTCTCTGTCTGACTTATCTCACAGCATAATGTCTTCAAGCTCCATCCATGTTGTCACAGATGGCAGCGTTTCCTCTTTCTCATGGCTGAATAATATTATATATATATATTATACATTACATGTTCTTTACCATTCATCTATTGATGGACACATATTGTTTCTGGCTTATCTTTTAATGATTCAGCTAACAATGTCCAGTGGCATAAAGTAGGACTGTGTTCTGCAACCCTCTTTTGCCTAAGTTAAATATGAATGGTTTGAAGCTAACTTTGGTTAATTCAGATGCCTGTCCATTGGCCATAGAAAATAGTTGAATGAGTTTCTCGCGCTACAATAACATCAATGTCACAACCTGGAAGTGGCCCCTGGGTGACACATCCTGTGATCAGACCGCTAACAGAAAGTCTAGTCTTAGATCAACTATTTTACAATTAAAATGATTATTTTGTGGGTGTTCTGCAAATGTAGTGATTCTAAGTTTAATACTTCCATTCAACCAGGTAATTTATTTTTAGTTATTTAGAGTAGTGGTATCCCAACTGTTTTAATTACATACCTCATTAGTGAAAAAAATGTCAGCATGCTCTCCCAATCTGTATAGATTTATTTATAAATTCTATACACGTGCTATTATATTACTATGTTATCTGTATTATAAAGCATACATAAAATAGCAATTTAAAAGGATGGGATGAAGATGAAATGTAACTTTTTTCTTATTTTATTCATTAATGGAACAATATGATGTTATGATGATGAATGTTCAGGCTGCTTCCTTTTAAAAATGTCTTGCTAATCCTGATGGCTTCATGTTTCCATTAGCTAATATCAAAGGCACAATAAAAACTCAAGGCAAGTCGCATCATTAATGAGAGTGGAGGTAAATCCGTATTTTAAGTAGTCTTTTTATTAATTTTAAATGTGGAGATTGACTTTTGGTCAGATATGATGAATCCCTGTTTTACCACATAATGCAACTCCTAAAAAGTTTGTCTGTTCTAAGAATCAGAGCAGTGCAGGCTCTGCCATTTCTTTTTTCATATAAATTTATTTATTTATTTATTTTTGGCTGCCTTGGGTCTTC
The DNA here is from genome assembly GCF_949774975.1 of Lagenorhynchus albirostris. Lineage (NCBI taxonomy): Eukaryota > Metazoa > Chordata > Mammalia > Artiodactyla > Delphinidae > Lagenorhynchus > Lagenorhynchus albirostris. The sequence goes on from NC_083105.1 coordinate 65,036,523, forward strand.
GTTGCTGCACGCAGGCTTTCTCTAGTTGTGGCGAGCAGGGGCTACTCTTCACTGCGGTGTGCGGGCTTCTCATTGCGGAGGCTTCTCTTGTTGTGGAGCACGGGCTTCAGCAGTTGTGGCTCGCGGGCTCTAGAGCGCAGGCTCAGTAGCTGTGGCGCACAGGCTTAGTTGCTCCGCGGCATGTGGGATCTTCCCGGACCAGGGCTCGAACCCATGTCCCCTGCATTGGCAGGTGGATTCTTAACCACTGTGCCACCAGGGAAGTCCTGCCATTTTGTTTTCGTTACTTGTGTTTATTACTGACATTTCTTGAATCCTCTCCATTTTATGAAAGTTAGTTTAGTTGAAACTAGATGCTACATTCCATACAGCTGCTTAATTAGGCACATCTGAACTCCAACATGTGGCCATTTGGTGAAAGTGAACAAAAATGTGTCAACTCTCTACCTAGGGAACCTCCACTTTTTCCCAAAGACACCCTGAGAACCACAGGGTGGGGGGACCCAGCAGTCAACATCTAGCAAGTTGACCAAGAAGGTGAGGTGTCTGTCTCAGTTGGAATCTTTAAGTGCTATTAAAGCTTGACTCCTTTCATATTGTTACATCTAAATATATTTCTAACATTTTCTTCCTGCATGCCAGTCTTACATGGCCTCTACAGTGCAGAGACTCTGCAGAGAGATATCTGCTACTAACTCATCCTGGGAAGTTCACTGGCAATCAGTGCTCATAAACGGATGTTTGAGAGCTGCTTCCCAAACTCCAGGCATTTACATCAGAACTTCACAAGTCTGCCTTACCTATACATCATCTGTACTCTTAGTTAATTAACATTGATATCTGTATTAACCTACTTTGAAAACTTAAGTTTATTTAAAAAGGAAACATGTGTCACTGGCATGAATAGAAAAGTGCCTATCGCTTGCCCTTCATCCTGTCTCACAAACCCGGTTCTTCTCACCACAGCCTGCACACAGCCCCTCCTGCTGGCCTTGGTGAGCTCTCTACACCCTGCAGCTGAGAGCCCAGAGTGTTCCTTGTTCCTCTCCCTGCAATACCCAGCATTCAGCGTGGTGAGGAGAGACCTGGACAGAAAGTGCATTGCACTGCCACCTGCTGAAGGGCTTCTCAGCAACTGGTCCACAGAGGGTGGGAAGGGTGGGTGCATGCTGGCAGCCTTGTACCACCGCAGATCACCTTGGGTATAGTACTTGGGTAGTATACTTGGGGAAACACATCTCTTTTTGCTTTACTTCTGGGAACTACAGAACCAAATATAAGACTCAAATATGGTCATGGCATTGTCCTTACGGCTTGCATATTTGGGGTGGTGTCTCTTACCACCTCTAACCCTGGGTCTTGATTTTCTACTATCAATTATATTTTTCTTAGTCCTGATTCTTTGTTCTTATTTATGGTATGCTGGTATTTTTACATATGCATTCTTGTAGCAAGCTACCTCAAAGCTTGTGGAACAAGGACAGAAATACATAAAATATCTCACATGACATCCCCTGCTCACAATATCATCACTGGCTTCACCTCTAGTGAGGGTATAAGTCTGTGTATCTTATGAATGACAGCACTCAGGACGTGTCAGTGGATGTCTTATTACATTATATCTGCTTTATGACACTTTATGATTTATAAAGTCCACACAGAGACCATCTCATTTAGTCCTCAAGACAACTGTGAAAAGGACAGGCCAAGAGAATGTGGGAGATGAGCCAGAGGGCCAGTTCCCAGCCTGGGTCTCAAGATGCCAAGGTCTTTCTCTCTCTCTCCCTCTCCCCCTCCCCCCTTACCTTCTTCGCTCTTTCTCTTACCTGTTCTCTTCCCTCCTCCCCACACCTCCCCTCCTCTCTTCCTCTATCTCTCCCCTGCCCCCCCCCTCAGCCCCCTACCATGAGAACAATCCTGGGTGAGCCTACTGAAGGACGAGATTAACTGCATGAAACTGAAGCCATCCTAGGACCACCAGCCCCCAAGTGATCTGCCAACTGACCCCAGAGGGATGAGCACAGCCCAGCTGAGCTCAGTGAAGCCTGTCCCAGATCAGCATTGATTTGCAAGAAATCATAAGTGGTTGCTGTTTTTAGCCACTAAGTTTTGGGGTGTGGTTTGTTGCCACATGGCAATTCGCTAACTGATATAGAGACCCATAGATTCAGGTTATAGGACAGAGGTTGTTGGTGGCAAAGCTAGGAGTGGAAGCAAGCTGCTTATTAGTCCCCGTCTACCATACCAGACTACCGAGTCCATCTACCTGCCTTCCCCTTGATGAGCTGATGCTCTGTCCTCTGAGAAGTACCCCTTCAGAGCGTCAACAAAGGCCACATGGACGCATGGATGCCATTCTTATACAAAGGAGATCCATTTAGATTTTGTAAAAAGTAAAATGAGTTTCTATTTCAGAGGACATATCAAATAATCTTCAGTTGTTCTGTAACTATCCGGCATCTCCATCTGCCCGTTTTTTGACATAAAATTTTCATAAACCAAATCAAATTAGCTCTATTTGATTTTTCATCTTAATATATGGCAGGGCAATGAAACACTACACACTGTCATCTAGAGGTCATGAGATACATCAGAGTGATTTCCTGATGTTGTTTTGATTCAGGGAGTGTTTTGAGGTAGATCCTCCTCCCACCCCACCTTGACTCGATGCTTCCCTTCTGACTGTTGTACAGAATGTCAACCTACCGCCTATACTAGGCTTGATTTCTAAGACCATGCTGATTCGCATGCTTTGTAAAATCTCATAGCAATATAGTAAGAAAGGCCACTTAACAATGAGAGAATTAACATGTTTCCTCCCCATGAATGAAGTTTGGTGTACAAAGAAGCAAAAATAGTGCTGGAAATAAATTACCAGCTTATAAACTTGTTTATCAAATACATCACACTTGGGGCACCAGATGTGAGAAAGACAAAGACTAAATGTCAGCACCAGAGTCGCTAAGTAAATTATTTGACTTGTTGCTGGTAATGAGAGGCTGCACTTTGTGTGAGTTGCCGTGAAATTGCATGTTTCCGCTGTCTTGTTCCTCAATGAACCATGATCAACTCTAGAAATTGTTTGGATAAATTTTCCCCTTGGTGTTGATAGAAAAGAGAATTCTCTGTAAAAGAAAACCTTTAGAAGACCCAATATTCTTATCTGAATTCACAATTCTTATGTCTTCATTTTTGGTTGTTACACAGCAACAAATAAGTGAAATTGATTAATAAATGTATCAAATAGAATTTATGATTACCCCTGTCTCGCCTTTCCTCATACCTTGCAAAAAAAATATTTTTGATCTGAGTTCTACTCAAGACTTAGAATGAGCAGAAAGAAGAAACTAGAAAGACGATTCTGTTTTGTTAGCATTTTGATATCATATTTCTGCTGCAGAAATGGGCAAATCTCACAACAAAGCTGCTGATTTGATTAGGAAGACTACTAATTACATACTGTAGCGACATCCTCATCCACAATCATCTCCTATTTATAGATCTGGCATTCTTCCCATTTCTTGTTTAGAAAAACATTTTCTGGCTTGGTTGAGAAGAATAAGTCATTAGAAGCTCCAGTAAACAATTCTGTGTGGGGTGTCCATTTGAGCAAGCAGCTGACCTTTGAAAATTGCCTTTACTGTTTGAGGCTCCCAATTTTGCAGTCAGGAGGTGGTATAAAATCAATTAAGTAAAAGGATCTCTTCATAATCAGCTCTGACAACTGTGGCCCCAGCTGCGATTATCTGCCGACTGTTGCAGCTCACTCCTTTATTCCTGTGTCACTTGTGCCCACGCGTTAGCCTTCACCTCCTGGCAGCAGTGTGGTCCTGCCCCGTTCCCCTCAGCTTCTTTTCTTCAAGCTGGTTCAGCCCAGGCTGCCATCTCCCTGAGCCTTATCCTGACTCCCACTCTCAGATGCCAGGAGAATGCCCTGCTGGGTTAAGAGGTTGTGGCTTTCAGGTCCTCCTCACAGGCAGGTAGGAAGCTGAAAGGAAGTACCACAAATTGATGTTGTTGCTATGGCAACCAGAGCTGCTGCTCTGAAAAGCTGTTTAAGAGGAAAGGCTCCTCTGGTCTTTCGATCTATCTTTCTGTATCTTCCCCTTCCTTCACCTCTTATTAGGCACCTCGAGCAACCACGTCTCCTAACATCCCTGTACATGTCCCCCTAAGGAAATCATTCACACTGAGGCTTAAACAACTGAAGAGCCTTCATCTTTTAGTAAGGCACAAGTTCTTAAACCAAAGCTCATATTATAACATCTAACATTATAATTTTATGCATCATTTGGCTGGGAGGGGGAAAGATCTTAAAGTGTAGGGTAGAGTTCATTCATTCATTCATTCATTCATCAAGCACTTATTAAATACTCACCAATAAGTACAGAAAAATGCTAAACACTGGGGATCCAGCGATGAGTAAGACACAGCTTCTACCTCACGGTCTGGTGGAGGGGCAGATATGAAAATAAATATTCACAATAAGGTATTGCTGTTGTCTGATAAAAGTCTATCTGGGGTCTATAAGGCATGGAGGGGGCAAGTTGTTCTACTGGGAAGGGGTATGTGAGGGATTAGGAAAGACTCATGAAGGAGATGAGTTGGGAGAGAGAGACAGGTGTGCAGTGAGCACACACATTATTTCGGAGGCCTCTTAAATGATCTCCTGAATTCATTGTCTTTGCTTGATTTATAGGCTAGCGGGTTGAGAGGCGCAGAGAGCCTTTGTGAAATTTAGCGTAAATATGATTCAAAGAAAGCCAGGGGTGTCTCCCTAGTGAGTGCTTAGAAGGTGGAGGTGGTAGTGATGGAAGCAGGGGTGGTGGAGGCTGGAAATGGGGGCAACCACTCAGGGACTCTCATTGGAGGAAAGCCCTGGCTAGAATATTCAACTGGACCTTGGGGAGGGGACAGTGGGGATAACTGGAGGCTGGCAGGGAGGGAATAGCTGGTGTAAGGTAATAAAGCCCCTGGGGGTATGGGAGCCTGAAACTGGGTGGGGATACTGATGGGAAAAGATCCGCCTGACTATTAATAAAAGCAGTAGTATAGTATCATGGTTAACAGCTGGGCTTTGGACTGCAACAGATCTGGATTTGTCTTGGCTCTGCTGCTACTCACTGGAGACTTTGGACAAGTAGCAATCTTTCTCGGTCTATTTCCTTAGCTGTGAAATGTGGAATATATATCTGTTATTGGCTGAATTGTGTCTTCCCCCAAAATTTATATGTTGAAGTCCTACCCCCTGGTGCTGTATTTGGAAATAGGGTCTCCAGAATGTGACCATATTTAGAGATAGGGTCTGTAAAAATGATTAAATTAAAATAAGGTCATTAGGATGAGCCCTAGTCCAATATGACCGGTGCCTTTAGAAGAGGAGGAAATTTGGACACAGACACATACAGAGAGAAGATGACGTACAAACATAAGGAGAAGGCGGCCGTCTACAAGCCAAGGAGAGAGGCCTGGAACAGCTCCTTCCCTCATAGCTCTCAGAAGAAAGCAATCCTGCAGACATCTTGATCTTGGAATTCTAGCCTCCAGAACTGTGAGAAAATAAATCTCTGTTGTTTAAGCCACTGAATATGTGGTATTTTGTTATGGCAGACCTAGGAAACTAATCCATAGAGCTATTGTGAGGATTAAATAATTTATATAATACACTAAATCATGTGATAATTTTCAATATATGGTAGATATTATTATCAATAACAATAAAATTGGCTCTACTTTAAATTAAAAAAATCCCAACTCACTTGCATTATTGGATTGTTCAGACTATCAATCAATATTTCTGGTTAACTGAGCACCAGAACACATTTTGTTTCCATTCTGATGCTGAAATCTTTTAAATATGCCTCATCCATCCTTGTGTTGATTAAAATTGAACCTCTTCTTTTGATTTACAGGCCTGAGTGCCTCTCTCTAATTGCAAGAGATTGAAATTGAACGTGCACTGCTTCTAGAAAGAAGTTTTGTTTTGTTTTAATAACTCAGTTGTTAATGTTTTCTAATGATTTACTTCTTTCTTTTTTTTCCACAGTGGAGTGCTGAAAACTCTGGGTAACTTTAAGGTTTCAGGCAACTGGACAAATCCAGGGTGTCAACATCCTTTACTTTCCATGAGCACATTCTGCAAAACATAGTCTTGCATAACTGCTCTACGTTGTAAAGGCTCAAACTTGTTTCTGGAACTTTAATTATAATAAAAAAATATGCAAATTACTATCATTGTCTGCATTTATTTTGGACCAGCTGCTTCTAAACCATTAACAAATAGATCATGTAAATGCACTTAGTTAAGAGAAATACCAGGCTCCAAAGAGAAAACAGAAGAAACTGAATTCTATTTATACAGTCTTTAAGATTATGCTTCTCAACCGTGTTTATGGGAGCTGGAACCAAACAGTAAATTGCCCTGATCTGACATTTCTACTTATCTTCTAAGAATGAAATTTATTTAGCTTCTTTCTTTTCCTTGGGGAGAAGGTTATAAGCCACAGAACAAATGATCTTTATTGGTTCTTATCTACCCAAGAGAATGCTGTGCCTGGAATTTCAAGTAAAGAAGAGTGAGGAAGAAAGACTATGGGAAGATGTCACTCAGAGTCTCAGGAGGAGGGAATAAAAGACCTTTAATGAATGTGATGGATTAAAATGTCACTCCTCCCATTAGAAGTTTGAGCCTAGCTGAACTTGTATCTGAGCTGTACTGGGCTGTCCTTTGCAACTACCTCTGGCAAATAGAATGTGAGAGAACAAACTGTGATTTCCAAACAAGTCCTCAAGAGGACTTGTGACTGCTGCTCTCACTTTCTTGCATCACTGCTCTCAGACTGCCACGAAAAGAAGCTTGGTCTAGTCACCCAGAAGATGACAGACTACATGAAAAGGGTTCCAGCTGACTGCTAGCATCCCTGTCAGCCATTTGAGTGGGACCATCTTAGACTATCCAACTCCAGTCCCAGGTAAGACCCGCTGAGTCTAGCTCAAATTCCTGACCTACAGAATCAAGAGTCACTAAAAGGGATGCTGTTTTAAGTCACTAAGTTTTGGATTGTTTGTTATACAGCAATAAATAGCTAATACAAAAGCGTATAGGACATAGAAAAAACATTTTACAAAATCCAACACTCTGCCATGATAAAAACATGCAACAAACTAGAAATAGAAAGGAATCTTCTCAACCTGGTAATATCATCATACTTAATCATGAAAGACCAAATGCTTTCCCTCTGTCTTCCCAGAATCTTGATCTCAGCTCACAACATTTACAATAACATAACAGGGAGAAGTGGGCACATACTGGGCCCTGCGAAGTCCTGGTGCATTTCCCCCTTCAGCCAAGAGGAATTTGCATACAGGCAAAGCTTAATCTTGCTGTTTCTACAGCAAGTTCTCCCAAGTAGACACTTCCCTGACAGCTCCTCTCTTTGGGGATATAAATGTTTGACTTAAAACGCCATGAGGTTTTTGAGATTTATCTTGTTGAAAGTAGTAAGTTGCAGAAAGATGTGTATTGACAAACCGAAGCATAAAAACATGCAAGTGTTGGTATAAACTGTGTAGGGATTCATACACGGCCAGTGAAAACTCAAGCTATACGTAGGAATGGAAACACCAAACGGGATAGTGATTACCTCTGGCAGGAAGTGGGGAAGAGGATTGGTAAGAGGAAACAGGGATTTCAATTGGGCATCGTTTGTATATGGTTTATTTCTTAAACTGAGTGGTGGGTGCAAGGGTTTTTGATATTATTCTTCATACCTTTTTGTGTCTGAGGTATTTCAGAATGTAAAATAAAAATATACAATTAAGTTTGTAATCATTGATCTCTACTCTCTTTTGGAAGGCTGGTGTTTCCAAAAATAGTAGTTGGTTTTAGTGGTTAAGAGTCCAGTCTCTGGAGCCAGCTTCTTGGGTCTCCAACCCTACTTCACCACTCTTTGCTGTGTAGCATTGGGCAAGTTGTTTGAGTTTTCTGTGCTTGTATTTCCCCATTCATAAATGACTATTCCTACATCTTTAGGATATTAACAGGATTAAGTGAGTTATTACAAGTAAAGTGCTTACAACAGTGCCTGGCATATAATAAATGCTTAAAAGATGTCAGCAATCTTTTTCATTTACAAACCAACTGACATTTGTTTTTCCAGGGGCTTCTCATGACCAAATATAGGTGCTTCGAAAAATTTTCAGGGGAGTTATAAGCAAATGCTTTTTGGTATTGCCCACTGCACCTCTCTTTTTAGGAGGTGCAGAGTTCTTTGCTTCCAGAGATAAGTCAAAGTGAAGAGCTAGGAAAAAACATTTGTTTAACTTTGGTTTGCAAAAGTCTAAGCCCTAAGGACTACTGAAAGGACTTTGGACATAAAGCAAACATTTGGAGAAATATTAAGGGAGTGACAGGGCTTTCCCTTCTCTCTAAACCTAGAGAAAGGCCCCCAGGCTCATGAGAGAGAAAAGAGATATTAAGTGAGCTTCAGAGAGAAGGGCATGGGCTGCTGCTTCCAGGCAGCATCTAGCAGAGAAGGCAGGACAGAGAAGGATATGGAAATACAGAAGGCTGAGTTTCTGAAGTTGCCGTCTTGAAATGGAGTCATTGTAAGAACTCTGAGAGGGAATGCCTCAGAGAATGGTTAGGCAATAGGTTCACCAAGGCCTACAGAGTCCCCTTGTCCATGATTGGCCAGGAAAAAGCAGAAGGATGCCCTATAGCTGGGCACAGAAGTTCCAGGAGGTCAGCTGGGCCTGGAGAGACTGTGAAGGCAGGAATGGCAGTGGTGACACATGAGGACAGATGACACTGAGGACTCATCAGCCCTCCCTCCCCAAGGCATACCTGTAATTTCCCTTTGCAATCTCCCTGAAACTTTAACCTTGAGGAATGGGTCAGAGAGCTCTGACTTAACAGAGGTCAGACTGTCATCTTTCAGGAATGGAGCTCAAAATAGAACTTGTTACAGGAAAATAAGAAAGGTTATGTTTCTTGGACCCCTGTGTTGTTGGAGTATGATTCAGATACTATGGCAGGTAGATGCCCCCAAAGATTCCAGTCTCCTGATACTCATGCCCTTATGCAATCCCCTCCTCTTGAGTGTGGGCTGCACCTAGGGACTCGCTTCTAATGCATCTGGCAAAAGTGATGGGGTGTCACTTCTGAGATTAAGTTACTCAAGACTGCAACTTCTGTCTGGCTGGCACTCTAGCTCATGTTGATAAAGCCAGCTGTCATGCTGTGAACTGCCCTATGGAGAGACCCACATGGCAAAGAATTGGGGGCAGGCTCCAGCCGGTAGCCAGCAGCAAGGAAGTGAATTTTTCAGTCCAACAACCCATGGAGAAGTAAATCCTGCCAACAGCCACGTGAGTGAGCTGGGAAGCATCTCCTTCCCCAGTCAAACCTTGAGATGACTTAGCCCAGACGGACATCTTGATTGCAGGCTCATGAGAGATGTTGAAACAAAGGACCCAGCTAATTTGTGCCTAGACCCCTGACCCACAGAAGCTGTGGGATAATAAATATGGCTGTTTTGAGTCACTACATTTGGAGTGACTTGTCATGATTGAATAAATAACTAATACAGATACACTACATATGTAAAGACAGTCATTTTTTGAAGAGACGATACCATTTCTCTACAGAGAACATGGCAGGGAAACTCTAGAAAGCCCCATCCTTGGAGGTCAAGATCTTTGCTTTCCATGGCTTTGGGAAAATTAAAGGCCAATATCACTATTAAACATAGATGCAAAAATCCTCAACAAAATATTAGCAAGTGGAATTCAATAATATATCCCTATCAAGGATCATACGTCATGATCAAGTGGGATTTCTCCCAGGGATGCAAAGATGTTCAATATCCACAAATGAATCAATGTGATAAACCACATCAACAAATTGAAGAATAAAAACTATATAATCATCTCAATAGATGCAGGAAAATCTTTGATAAAGTTCAACATACATTTATGATAAAAAAAAAACTCTCAACAAAGTGGGTATAGAAGGAACATACTTCAACATAATAAAGTTCATCTATGACAAGCTCACAGCTAACATCATACTCAATGATGAAAAGCCAGAAGCACTTCCTCTAAGATCAGGAACAAGACAAGGATGCCCACTCTTGACACTTTTATTCAACATAATATTGGCAGTCCTAGCCACTGCAATCAGACAAGAAAAAGAAATCCAAATTGGAAAGGAAGAAGTAAAACTGTCACTATTTGCAGATGAAATGATATTATACATAGAAAATCCTAGAGATGCTACCAGAAAACTATTAGAGCTCATCAATGAATTTGGTAATGTTGCAGGATACACAATTAATACACAGAAATCTGTTGCATTTCTATACACTAACAGCAAACTACCAGAAAGAGAAATTAACTTGCTTACAAGAACATCAAAAAGAATAAAATACCTGAGAGTAAATCTAACTAAGAAGGTAAAAGACCTGTACTGGGAAAACTATAAGACACTGAAGAAAGAAATTGAAGACAACACAAAGATGGAAATCTATACCATGTTCATGTACTGAAAGAATTAATATTCTTAAAATGACCATACTACCCAAGGCAATCTACAGATTCAATTCAATCCCTATCAAAACACAATTGGTATTTTTCACAGAACTGGAACAAATAATTCTAAAACGTGTATGAAAACACAAAAGTCCCCAAATAGCCAAAGCAACCTTAAGAAGAACAAAGCTGGAGGTATCACACGCTCTGATTTCAAACTATACTACAAAACTATAGTAATCAAAGCAGTATGGTACTGGCAAAAAAACAGACACATAAATCAATGGAACAGAATATAGAGCCCAGAAATAAACACACACTTACATGGGCAATTAATCTATGACAAATGAGGCAAGAATATACAATGGGGAAAAGACAGCCTCTTCAAAAAATGGTGTTGGGAAAACTGTACAGCTACATGCAAAAGAATCAAACTGCACTATGCTCCCACTCCATGAACAAAAATAAATTCAAAATGGACTAAAGACTTAAATGTACACTTGAAACCATAAAATTTCATAGAAGAAAACATAGGCAGTAAGCTCTTTGACATCAGTCTTAGTAATATGTTTTTTGGATCTGTCACCTCAGAAACCAAAACAAAAATAAATAAACAGGACCTAATCAAACTAAAACCCTTTTGCACAATGAAGGAAACTATCAAAAAAACAAAATGGCCACTTACTGAATGGGAGAAGATATTTGCAAATGATATATTCCATAAGGGGTTAATATTCAAAATTCACAAAGAAGTCATACAACTCAACATGAAAAAGCAAGCAAGCAAACAAACAACACAGTTAAAAAATGGGCAGAGGATCTAAAATACACAATTTTCTAAAGAAGACATACAGATGGCCAACAGACTCATGAAAAGATGCTCAACATCACTAATCATCAGGGAAAAGCAAATCAAAACCATAATGAGATATCACCTCACACTAGTCATAAAAAAGATGACAAATAACAAGTGTTGGTGAGCATGTGGAGAAAAGAGAACCCTTGTGCACTGGTGGTGGGAATGTAAATTGGTGCAGCCACTATGGAAAGCAGTATGGAGTTTCCTCAAAAAATTAAAAATAGAGCTGTTATATGATCCAGCAATTCTACTCCTGGGTATTTATCTGAAGAAAATGAAAACTCTAATTAGAAAAGATATATGCACCCCTATGTTCATAGCAGCATTATTTACAATAGCCAAGATATGAAAGTAACAAGTGCATATCAATAAATTAATGGATAAAGGAGATGTAGTATATATACCCTCTATATAGACACAATGGCATATTATTCAGCCATAAAAAAGAATGAAATCTTGTCATTTATGACAATGTAGATGGACCTAGAGGGTATTATGCTAAGTAAAGTAAGTCAGACAGAGAAAGACAAATGTTGTATGATTTCACTTATATGTGGAATCTGAAAAAAACAAAACAAATGAACAAACATAACAAAACAGAAATAGACTCATGGCTAAAGAGAACAAACAGGTGGGTACCAGAGGGGAGGAGGATGAGGGAGAAAAGAAATAGGTGAGGGAGATTAAGAGGTATGAACTTCTAGTTGAAAAATAAGTGAGTCATGGGTATGAAATATACAGTGTGGGGAATATAGTCAATAACCATGTAATATCTTTGTATATTTGTATATATTTATCTTTGTATATATATTTTTTATTGTGGTGATCATTTTGAAATGTACAGAAATATCGAATGACTATGTTGTGTAACAGGAAGTAATACAGTATATAAGTCAATTATGCTTCAAAAACAAACAGACTCATAGAAAAAGAGATTAGATTTGTGTTTACCAGAGGCAGGGGCTGGGAGGAGGGGGAATTGGGTGAATAAAGTAAAAAGTTACAAACCTCCACTTATAAGATAAATAAGTAGTAGGGATATAATGTACAACATGATAAATATAATTAACTGCTGTATGTCATGTATTGAAAGTTGTAAAGAGAGTAAATACTAAGAGTTCTCATCATAAGGAAAACTATTTTTTCTATTTCTTTAATTTTGAGTCTATATGAAATGATAGATGTTCTCTAAGCTTACTGTGATAATCATTTCATTATGTATGTAAGTCAAATCATTATGCTGTACACCTTAAAGTCATACAGACCTATATGTCAATTATATCTCAATAAATCAGGAAGAAAAAAATAGCTACAATAAATAGTAACTTATTTTTATCAATTTTTTTGATCATGACTATTTCTTGAATCCCACTTATTTCTTCTGGATTTTTTTTTTCTTTTTGCTGAAGCAAATCCTTTAGCAGTTGTTTCAGAATGTAAGTGTCAGAATGTAGAAACATTTTTTGTCTTTGTATATCTTAAAATATCTTTAGCCCTCAATCTTGAATAGTTAGTTTTTGTGGGTATAGAATCTAGGTTAACAGTTATTTTCTCTCAACACTTTGAAAGTCTTACTCTCTAGTCTTCTGACATGTACTGTTGCTAATGAGAAATCTCCTGTTAGTCTCATTGGGTTGTTTTTGTTTTTGTTTTGTAGTTAATTTGGCTTTTCCCTCTGGCAGTTTTTAAAGTTTTCTTTTTACTCTTGACGTACTATAGTTTTACTGTAATGTACCAAGGTTTCAGGTTATTTTTATTTATGCTGCTCAGCACTCAGTGTGAACTTTCAGTAGGAGGATTCATATTTTTCCTTAGTTGTGGAGACTTCTTAGTCACTATCTCCTTGAATATTCCTCCTCTCTTTTTCAGTTTTCTGTTCCTCTGGAACTTCGGTTAGACATGAATATGAGGATCACATCTTTTAAATGTTCATTTTTATTTTTCCTCTTTATCAGTCAATGCCACATTCTGGAAATTTTTTCAGAATTTTCATTTGGTCTTTCCTTTTTTAAACACCCATCAGTTCTCATTTCATTTTACCCTTTTTTCTTCATGGAATATTGTTCTTTAAAAAATAAGTGCTATTTCTTGATTTCTTTTAGTATCCAAATATCTTTTTTTTTTTTTTTTTTTTTTGCGGTACGCGGGCCTCTCAGTGTTGTGGCCTCTCCCATTGCGGAGCACAGGCTCCGGACGCGCAGGCTCCTGATGCGCAGTCTCAGCGGCCATGACTCACGGGCCCAGTCGCTCCGCGGCATGTGGGATCCTCCAGAACCGGGACACGAACCCGTGTCCCCTGCATCGGCAGGCAGACTCTCAGCCACTGCGCCACCAGGGAAGCCCAAATATCCTTATTTTTATACTGTTTTCATTTCATCAGAGGGAACTTACCTGCAGGTTGATTTGTTGGCAATCTTTCTTAACATTCATCCCTATTTGCTTCTTTTTTAAAATTAATTTTTATCGGAGTATGGTTGCTTTACACTGTTGTGTTAGCCTCCACTGCACAACAAAGTGAATCAGCCATGCACATACAGATATGTCCCTTTTGGACTTCCCTCCCCTTTAGGTTACCACAGTGCATTAGGTAGTCTATTTGCTTCTTTATTTGATTTGCTGCCTCCTCTTGTGTAGAGTTATTTTTCCTGTCTTTCTCTGTGCTCACCACCCTCCTCTACTCCCCACATCTAGTGGTTTGTCAATTCAGGCCTCTCTTCCCATGGTGTCATTGACAGTATCGCAGGTCCATGCAGTTCTTGGGGGGACAGCAGATCCAGCCACAGGGCAGAGTTAGGCTTGAGCCAGGTCCTGGATGCTTTTGCTGTCTGTCTCGGTGTGCAGTTATGTAACCTCTAGTCCCCAGGAAATTTCTGGTGTTAGCAGCTTTTATTCTCAGCCTTCTTTTAATTTTGGGATAGCTCTATCCCAACCCCCTGAATTTTAAGAATCAAGTCTGGTCCCGGATCCCTATCTTTTTTTTTTTTTTTAAGTCTCTATTGAATTTGTTGCAATATTGTTTCTGTTTTATGTTTTGTTTTTTTGGCTGTGAGGCATGTGAGATCTTAGCTCCCTGACCAGGGATTGAACCCTCACTCCCTGCATTGGGAGATGAAGTCTTAACCACTGGACCTCCAACGGAGTCCGTGGGATCCATATTTTGCATGAGGCACTGTTAGTCTCTCTGATCCCATGGGACCTAAAATCTCTGGCTGTTCAGCTTACTCTGGGAACAGAGCTTGACAGGCCTGTACACCACTTTGTGCCGTCAGAGATGTTTATCTTGTGCTTGAATTTGACAATGTCCTTCTAATGTTCTTTTTATATTTTCATGTCACTTCTAAATATTTGAAGAGAAAGGGGAGGGAGGCAAGGAAAACCTCAAAGCATGAACTTATAGTGCTCTTTTTACTATACACCCCAGTCAGGATTTGATGTACTAGGTATGAAGGCCAGTGAGCTACAACAGGCTGGACACCTAGATAAATTACCAATATACCTGACAACATCATCAATGATCAATTTTATAAGTCTGCTCTCTAATAAAAGAGTTCCATGGTCAAATACATTTGGGAGATGCTGCAATGTATACTCTGTTCATGGAAATTCAAAGTGACTATTAGCATATTGAAGGCTCTGAAAAGTCCTGTAGTCAATAAACGTCTTTGTCTTCATTTAATCTGGTACTTCCAAATTTTCTTAACCATGCAATAATTTTTTCCAGAAAACCCATGAATATTTCATGAACACTTTGGCATATATTGGCCCAGAAAACCTCTCTTTATGAGCATATAACCATAATACTTATGAAGCTAGTTTCTATAAGACATAGGAAGAAGTAGATACTATATGACTTAGAATGAAATTTAAAGACTCAAAAGATTCTAGGCCAGTTCTATTCACTCTGAACAAATCCCCTAACAGTCTCTCAGAATTAGGACATGGTTTATTCTGGAATGTGTCTTTCTCTGTCAGAAACTTTCGGGTGGCATCTTTGCATGGCAAGTCTGTCCTGCTTCAACTGCTGTGTGCCTAAGCTTTTCAGACAGCTGACCTACTCTTCTGGTCTCCATTGGTGCCTGCTTTTCACAACGAGCAGCTATGGGGGAAACAGTAATTTTTCTTCCAGCTCCCTGATGGCTTCCAGACGAAAGTGAACTCTTCCACAAGATGGTGGCTGTTCAATGCCCTCCAGTTCTTAAACACACATCTGTTATTTGTCCAGCTCCAGACTTGGTGCTATCCAAGCACAATGGGAACATGGGGTTTGCTTTATCGTTCTCTGCTGCTGGTCTGCCCCTTCCCTAGTTTCCATTCCTAAACTGAAGGGTCTTTAAGAATCTTTTGGGAGCTAAGACAAAAATCACTTCCCTCAGCTCACCATTCTGTCAGAAATTGCTTTCTCTTTAATGTTTGTCTTTTCTACTGGACACTGTGCTCATAAGGATAGAGGTTGTCCCTCATTTCACTTTCTATTCTCCACAACAGGCACAGGTGGTAATCCACAGTAGCTGCAGGATAAATAACTGTAACGTGAATGAATGCTTTTCATAGGGATTAAAAGGATTTTTGAATAATTTTAAACTTTAAAAAAATTACACGAACCAGACGTGGTGACAGTTACCGAAGATTTGAAATAGTACTTTCTTCCCCAAACAGTAAGACAACAGGGAGAGATTCCTAACTTGGGTCCATTTCTCCTCAGTCCTTTCTCTTCCCTCCCCCTACTCCTACCTTTTTATTTTGAAAAAAATAGTGAACTGCAGAAAAGTTGAAAGAATAGTAGAGTGAACACCTAGAATACCTTCACCCAGATTCCCCAACAATTATTATTAATGCAAAATAATAATTTTGCATTATTATTAATGCAAAAATTAACAATGATACATAATATTATTTGAGACAAAGCCCATGTATATTTTTTTAAATTTATTTATTTATTTATTTTATTTTTGGCTGCGTTGGGTCTTCATTGCTGCCTGTGGGCTTTCTCTAGTTGCAGCAAGCAGGGGCTACTCTTCGTTGCGGTGCATGGGCTTCTCATTGTGGTGGCTTCTCTTGTTGCGGAGCACGAGCTCTAGGCGTGTGGGCTTCAGTAGTTGTGGCGTGTGGGCTTCAGTATTTGTGGCATGTGGGCTTCAGTAGTTGTGGCTCACGGGATCTAGGGTGCAGGCTCAGTAGTTGTGGTGCACAGGCTTAGGTGCTCCGCGGCACGTGGGATCTTCCTGGGCCAGGGCTCGAACCCGTGTCCCCTGCATTGGCAGGTGGATTCTTAACCACTGTGCCACCAGGGAAGCCCCACAATTACTTTTTAAAGCCAACTGTGTCTAAAAAAATCAGCTGATAGCCTTATGGGAGTTCCCTTGTATGTTATTTGTTGCTTTTCCCTTGCTGCTTTTAATAGTCTCTCTGTCTTTAATTTTTGTCATTTTAATTCCAATATGTCTTGGCGTGTGGTGAAATTTAAAAGAATGTTTAACTGTGGCCAGGGGGCCATTTGCTGACTTGTGCACATCTCTAGTTGAGGTTGCCTAGGTCTAGACTTTTAAGTAGGGCAGTTTTTATGTGACAGTGGAGGTTCAGTAACAGCTTAGAATAAATATACTGTCATTTCTGGCTTTGGACCTAAGGGGCTGTCTTTTTTTTTTTTTTTTTTTAATGTAGTAGGCTTTCAGCTATGGGGACAGCAGGAATAAGTTCAATGACTGCTTTGAGCTTCCTATGCCTCTGACTTTATAAAAAGGGTACACTGTTTCAGAGGCAGACCCCCAAAAGACCCAGGAACATCCTCTTCAGTTCTGGGCAATTCCCATCTCAGTTGTTTCTATGGGAACTGCTGCCCAAATCATGGAAACCTCTGTCAACAGAGAGCAGAAGGGGAAGCGTTTTTGTAAAACATCCATACAGCGTCCACTTCAAGCAGCAATGGGGGTGGTGGGGGAAATTAATGGTTGTTTTGACAGCCTGAGTCTTTAAACTGAGGCACTAAAAAGTACTTTGCACATTGTTAAATACAACTTCTCTCCTTCCTCAAGGTTGAGATGTAACAATGGTTGATTACCATGTACAGGCTACTCTGTCTTGACTATTTCTCAGTAGTTCACGTGGGAGGTTATTAATCACAAAAGTCATCTGAGACTTGGATAGAATGCTTTTGGTCTTCTTAATATGTCTGACATTAAATTAGTGAAAATACATGCCTACTAAAATGTTGACAGCCTCATCACATGTTAGGGATATTTACTATCTCTGGGAATTTCAGGGACTAAACATATGAGCAATTTGGGGGATTACATCTTTACCTAGATGCCTTTTACATAGAGGGGTCAATTCTTGGTTCTCTGAGTAGTACATGTGGAGAACCACCATGGTCTAGTGGAGAGAATTTGGAGTCTAGACTCTAGAGATTTGGACCACTTGTTTTAAGCCTTGCCTTGGGAATCAAAGTAAACTTGATTAAGCATGAAGAGTGAACTTGATAAAGGTCACTGTGGGATTCATGATAAACAATTTTAGGTGTCAGGCGTTGACTCAAGTGTTTCAGCTATGCTCTATTATTTCATTCTCACACTGACTCTAGGAGGTGCTATTAATCTCAGAAAGTTTTGTTTAACCTCACATGGTTAGATCCACCTGGTATGTTCCCCTGTGCTGCATGTTTTTACATGGGACACTTTGCGATTTGTAAAGTCTAAAAATGCTGTGAAAACCTAAGAAATGACTCTTCTCTTAATTCAACCAAAATGGATCACACACAGTCCAAGCTGCTTCCTTGAGATTCACAGGTTTGGAGACTGTTAGGATTTCTGCAACAAGTGAGAGAAAACAGTCTTATGGTTATAAAATTAACAGTTTAGAAAATCAAGTCCCAAGTAAAATGAAAGGGAGTTTGTTTTAAGCTGAGTAAAACTTCAGTTTTCAAATGTCCAAACAGTTGATGATCATGGCAGACATTGTGGGCTGACTCAACTCCATTTCCAACCGTGTTTTCCCTTGTCTGTTTCTGTCTTAGAGGCTGTAAAACCTAAAACCTTGTTTTCCAGCCTCCATTACAGCCAGGGGTGGCCATGGAACACAGTTACAGCCTTCTGAGGAGCTAAGGAGTGTCATAAAAAGAATTTGGCTCGCTCTTGTCCTTGGTTCCTGGGGGAGCCTTTAACCGCTTGGAATTTCCTGAGTGATGGACAGATCTTTGTTATTCATGGTAGACCCCTTAACTCACACCTAAGTTTATGCTAATGAGGTGACTCATGGTGGGTCCCTAAGTCGTTTCAGGATGGGCCCCTAAGTAGTTTCAAGATGGGAGATGGCCATGTTAGAAAGACCAACCTTGTGATTGAAGGGTTGGAGATTTGAGCCACATGAAATCAGCCAGACCTCCTGGGAGACAAGGGGCGTTGAAGTTCAGTTATGCGGCCAAATGACTCAATCAATCATGCTATTTAATAAAACTCCAATAAACATTCTGTTTTCCCAAAGTTTGGGTGGGGTTCTCTGGTTGGTGATACACACTGAAGTGACAGGAGGATGACGCATGCTGAGGACACAGAAGTTTTGCATTTGGGATCCTCTCAGACCTTGCCTTATGGGTCTCTTCTTTTGACTCGTTTTGATTTGTATTCTTTTGCTCTAATAGGACTATAATAAGTATAGTGCTTTCCTGAGTTCTATGAGTCATTCTAGCAAATTACAGAACCCAAGAGGATAGTGGGAACCTATGAATTTGTATTCAGTTGTTTGGAAGTGCAGGTGGCCTGGGACCCCCTAAGCTTGTGGCTGTTGTCTGAAGTGAGGGTAGTCTAAGGAGGACGATGCCCTTAACCTATGACATCTGATCTAACTCCAGGATTTAGCCTCAGAATTGCACTGCAATTTAGCATCTTTTTCCAAACCAAAAGGCAAAAGCACATTAAGAGAAAAACCTCTGCCTTCACTCTTCACCCTTCACTCTTCTTCCTGCCTAGAATGTGAACACTATGCTTGGTGGTACAGCAGCTCTTTTGTGACCATGAAGACTAAAGCCACACAAAAAAGATGACAGAGCAAAAAATTAGAAGGAGCTTTGGTCCATGATGACACCATAGAACAGCTATCTGAACCCTGGAGTCCTTGTAGTACGAGAAAAACAAATCCCTATGTATATAAGCTTCTCTTGGTTTTCTGTTATTTGTGGCTAAGTACATTTCTAACTGATATCCCCCATGTGCTGCATATTGTGATAGCTCAGAAAGGGGGGCAAATTAGGCAGACTTTCATGTAGCACAAGTTGAATGTAAAGAAATACGTGTTTTCCTTCTCTCTCTTTTTTGAAATGAGTGCTTGACATGTGTTTGGTATGACAAAAGGAATTATGTTCAGAAAATAAAACAACTTCTTCTTTACTATAATGCTGATGGTTTCTTCAGTTCTAAAGTTTTTCCTGCTTTTCACAATTTGGTGAAAATTAGAGATGATATCTTCCTTAGAGATCAGCAGCCTGTTGCCCCATTTATGACATAAATCACTTTATAAAGTTATTAAGTTTGTTTTATCTGACATAACTATATTTGCCAAACAATTTATGAACAAATCAAATTGTACCTTTTTATGGTCCTAAACTAACACAATTACCTACAGCTTTAAAGACTGTTAAATTTTTAAAAAAACATTTAAATTATCCCTAAAAATCTATAGATTAAAAGAGACTTGATAAAAATACCAGCCAGTTGCAATTTATGGACCTTATTTGGATACAGATTTTGAGACAGGAGGAAAGGGGGCAGAGCACGAACTTTAAAAAAATGACATAGTCATTGACGATAGGACAAAAACTGGTTAGAACTGATTAGGCCTTAGATGGCAGAAGATTCAACTTCCAGTAGACCT